>NC_081572.1:27448947-27525405 GCF_022355385.1 Mustela nigripes
GTCTTGATGATGACAGCTTTGTAATAGAGCTTGAAGTCCAGAATTGTGATGCCACCAACATTGGCTTTCTTTTTCAATATCCCTTTGGCTATTCGAGGTCTTTTCTGGTTCCATATAAATTTTAGAATTATTTGTTCCATTTCTTTGAAAAAGATGGATGGTACTTTGATAGGAATTGCATTAAATGTAAACTACACATTTTTTTTAAAAAATGCAGTTTGGGGCACCTGGGTGGCTCAGTCATTTAAGCATCTGGCTCTTGATTTCAGCTCAGGTGATGATCTCAGGGTCAGGAGATTTAGCCCTGAATTGAACTCCATGCTGGGCATGGAGCTTGCTTAAGATTCTCTCTCTCCCTCTCTGGCCCTCCTGCTGCTCACACTGTCTCTCTCAAATAAATAAATGAATAAATAATGCAACTTGATAAATTTGACATTAAAAAAAAAGATTTTATTTATTTATTTGACAGAGAGAGAGGGAGATCATAAGTAGGCAGAGAGGCAGGCAGAGAGAGAGCGTGGCGGGGAGGGAGGTGGTGGGGAAGTAGGCTCCCTGCCGAGCAGAGACCCTGATGTGGGGCTCCATCTCAGGACCCTGAGATCATGACCTGAGCCAAAGGCAGAGGCTTAACCCACTGAGCCACCCACGAGCGCCAAATATGACATATTTTTATGCCCCAGCAATCATCACAAATACCAAGATAACAAGTACATTTATCACCCTCAGAGGTTTCCTCAATACTCTAGGTAGTCCTTCCCTCATGCCCCTCTCCATTGCCCTCCATGCCCAATAAAATGCAGATTTGTTTACAATCACTACAGATTAGTCCAGATTTTATGGAATTTTATAAATATGGGGTCCTACAGAACATGCTTTTTTTTTTTCCCTTATCTGATTTTTAGGCTGCTTCCACTCATCATAGGTATTTTAAAATTCATACATATGCCACTTATCAATAGATTACCTCCATTTTTTTTCTGAGTAATATCTCAATGTGTATATTTATGGTGTTTGATTTTCCATTCATATGTTGATGGACAGCTAGGTTATTTCCATTTTTTTTTCTATTACAGTTAAAGCCCCTATGAGTATTTATGCACAAATTTTTGTATGAACATTTGTTTTCATTTTTTGGCTTAAAAACTAGGAATGAAATAGTTGTATCCTATAACAAATGTATGTTCAACTTTTTTAAATTATTTTTTTTTATATTTTAATTACTTTTAAGTGTACTAGAATTCATTGTTTATGCACCACACCCAGTGCTCCATTCAATACATGCCCTCCACAATACCCACCACCAGGCTGGTCCAACTTCCCACCCCCAACCCCTTCAAAACTCTCAGATTGTTTTTCAGAGTCCATAGTCTCTCATGGTTCATCTCCCCCCTAATTTCCCTCAGCTCCCTTCTCCTGTATGTTTAACTTTTTAAAAAATTGCCAAAATGCTTTACAAAGTAGTTATACCAATTTACCTTACCATCAGCAGTGTACAAGAGTTCCAGTTAATCCACATACTTGTCAACATTTAGTATGGGCATTCTTTTTAATTTTAGCCATTCTAAGAGTTGTTGAGTGGTATCTCATTGTGGTTTTAATTTGGACATTAGTTTTGTTAATGACTAATTATGCTCTTCTTTTCTTTATGTACATAAATTTCTGACCTATGTAATTTTCCTTTTTTCTAAATAACTTTAAAAAAAAAATTTCTAGCAAGGCAGTTCTACTGGCAACAAATTCCCTAAGTTTTTTGTTTGTCTGAGAAAGTCTTTATCTTTCCTTCAATTTTTAAATTTTATTTTGTTTATTCGTTATATTTTTTTATTTGTTTATTTTAGTAGGGGGCAGAGGGAGAAGAGAGAGTCCCAATCAGACTCCTTAGTGAGCACAGAACCAGACTCAGAGCTTGATTCTGTGAACCGCAAGACCATGGCCCAAGCTGAAACCAAGAGTCAGACACCCAATACCCACCTCTCCTTTAATTTTTGAATGATGATTTTGCAGGGTACAGAATGCTAGGTTGGTGTCTCCCCCCCCCCAAAAAAAAAAACCTTAAAATATTTAACTCCTCTCTGTTCCTCTCTGTTCTTACTTGTATAGTTTCTAAGTAGAAGTTAGATGTAATTCTTACTTTGTTCCTCTATAGGTAAGGTATCTTCTTCCTCTGGATTCCTTCAGGATATTTCATTTATCTTTGGTTTTATGTAGTTTGACAATGTTATGTTCAGGTTTAGCTTTTTGGGGAATTATCCTACTTGGTATCCTCTGTGCTTCCTGGATCTCTTTTTTAGTGTCTCACATTAATTGGGGGAAATTCTCACCCACTATTGCTTCAAGTATTTTCTTCTTTCTCTCTCTCTCTCTCTCTTTAATCTTTTCCCCCTTCTGATATTCCTATTATATTGTGTATGTTACAACTTTTGTAGTTGTCCCACAATCCTTGGATATTCTGGATTTTTTTTTCCAGTCTTTGTTTTTAATTTTTAGAGTCTTCAATTGAAATTTCTTCAAGCTCAGAGATTCTTTTCTCAGCTGTGTCCAGTCTCCTAATAAACCCATCAAAGGTATCCTTCATTTCTGTTACAGTGTTTTTGTCTCTAGCATTTTTTTTTAAGATTTTCATCTCTCTGCATATATTGCTCATCTGTTTTTGCATTCTGTCTTTGTTATCCATTAAAGTCCTTAGCATATAAATCACAGTTGTTTTAAATTCCTAGCCTGATAATTTTAACATCCATACCATGTCTGTTTCTGATGCTTGCTCCATCTCTTCATATTGTTTTGTCTTTTTTGCCATTTGGTGCGTCTTGTTATTTTTTGTTGATAGTCCGATGTGACGCTCTGGCTAAAAGGAATTGCTATAATAGGACTTTAGTAAATGTGGTAAGGAGTACAGAGAGGGGAAGCATTCTATGGTTCAGTGATTAGGTCTCAGTCTTTTAGTGAGCCTGTGCCTCTGGAATTGCCTTCTCAGGTGTCTCAGTGTTTTCCTACCTTTTTAGATGAATCACAGACTGTACCCCTGGAACAGATAAGGCATTATATGTTAATTTTTTTTTTTTAAAGGGACAGAATGGCTAGAGTGGGCTGGAGTTGACTATTTCCCTCCCTCCATGTCAGTTAGGTTGTGCTTGTACTACAACAGGTTCATGTAATTACAGCAGTAGTATGGTTAACTAGTTTTTTTTTGTTTTTTTGTTTTTTTAAGGATTTCCATCTGTCTTGTATATATTGCTCATCTGACCCTGAGGTCAGGCCTTGTTAAGAAGAATGGAGTGCTCTGGTGTTTTTCAAAATGGTTACTTTTCCTCTCTGCCAGAAGCACAAAGGGACTTTTCTCCATTTATAGTGGTCAAACTCCTAGAAATAAATCTCACAATATTGTGTGGCTCCCTCCGTGACCTGGTCCCTCTGGACTTTTTAACTCTTAGACTTGTCTACACTGAGTTTCCAGTAATTCCTGTCCTGGCACTGGATCCTGAGGCAGTTTCTGCTCATGAGTCCCAGCTCCTGTAAGTTGTAACTCCCTCTTTATTCTCTCAAGCTAACTAAAGGATTTTTGTTCATATTATTTTGTCAGATTTATAACTAAATATTTAATTTTTATTACTATTATAAGGTGTTTGTTTGTTTGTTTGTTTGTTTTACTTCAAATCCCTTCATTTCTGGTATATAAGAAAGCTGTCGACTTTTGTATATTGTATATATATTTTTATTTTGTTATACTTGTATATTCTGGAAGTTTTTTTTTTTTTTTTAATTATAACTTTGTTAGAACTTTCTACATAGATAAGTCATCTGTGAATAACAGATGTGAGTATGTGAATAACAGTTTTATTTCATTCCTTCCAAATTATATACCTTTATATATTTCCTTGGCTTATTGTAGTAATTGGGATTCCCAGTATAAAGATGAATGAGAGTATTGAGAAAGAATACCTATTCTTTAGTCTCAGAAGGAAAATGCCAGTTTTTTACCATTTTGTATAGTGCTAAGTTGTTGGCTTTTTGTAGATGTTCCTGAACAAGTTGAAGAAGTTCCCTCTATTCCTAGTCAGCTAAGAATTTTATCATGACTAGGTCTGTCTTTTGTCAAATATTTATTCTACATTTAATACTATGATCATATGATTTCTTTAAAAAAAAAAAAAAAGTAACTCACATTCATCCTGTAATAGTGGATTACATCAACTGATTTTGAATGCTAAACCAGACTTGCATAGTTAGAAAAAAATCCCACTTGTTCATGGTGAGTAGTTCTTTTTACAAATTACTGGATTGGATTTGTTAATACTGTGTTGAGGATTTTTATATCTATATTCATGGAAAATGTTGCCCTGTAGTGTACCTTTTTTGTTCCGCATCTCTGATCCATGACCTTTGTGATTGTTTCTTTAGCAGTATTCTCTCCCCTAGTTCCCTGGTCATTTGCCTAGCTTCAGCATCCCAAATAGAGTTTCCAGAAACCTTGAACCCTGTTTACTTTAGGTTTTCTGTTTGTTCATTTTCTGGGCTCAAAAGAGTAAGGCTGGAGAGGAGTGACAGGAGGGGAATTCCCTTCTTCTTAGATGGAGCAGGTTCTGGAAAAGTATTTCCTCCCCTGGAGAATAGCTCTTTGTTATGGAAAATGCTGTGAGTGTATTTCAAAATGATTACTCCTCCCTCTCCTTGCCAAAGCAATTAGGGAATCCTTTTCAGATTCCCAAGCCCAAGTGGTGTAGCTCCTGGAAATATATCCCATAAAGCTGAGGGCCTCCCTACTGCAGCTGCCAAGCAGTTTTTCACTTTCAAGCTAGTCCAGGCTCAGCCTCCAACATTTTATCAAAATTACCACTTGAGCCTTTCTACCAGTTTATGACTACAGGACATCTCTTCCAGTTAACAATACTCAGCCATGTCTCCCTGGATATACATGTCTCCAGATTTTCACTGTGGCAATTTACCTGCATCCTCAGTTCTCTGATCCAAGAAAAGCCATTGATTGACACTTTGGCCAGCTTTTTCTTATTGTAAGGTTGGGAGTGACAACTTCCAGACTCTGTGTGTCAAATCTGAAACTAGAAATTGTCCAGTGCATTTTTCATCTCAGATGTTGTAGTTGTCCTCTCTTGAAGTTCAATCTTAGTACCTTCCACATCATCCAGGTATGTATTTAACTTTTTGAACATACAGAATTCAGCATGGAGCATTTTGAGCATATTGAATATAGCCGTAATAACTGCTGGATATCATTGTCTACTGATCTAAGAGCCATGGCATTTCTGGGTTGGTCTTGATGAATTGATTTCCTTTTCATTATAGGTCACATCTTTCTGCCCCCGCCCCGTGTCTGATTATTTTTGATTGGATGACTGATATCATACATTAAACATTGTTATATGATGGATATTTTGTATTTTTATAAATATTCTTGAGTAGTTTTGTGGATGCATATAAGTTGCTTGGGAAAAATTTAGTATTTTGGGGTATTGTTTTTAAGATTTGTAAGGTGAGAGCAGAGCAGTGAATAAGTTAATTAGCCCTCTAAACATAATTATTCCAATCTCATGTCAATACAGTTCACTGTTACAACTAAACCTTTGAGTCAGTTTCTACATGCATGTCTTGACCAAAGCTCAGCAGATGACTTATGGGAGAACCTATGCAGATACCTGGAGTTCTCTTACTGTCCATCATTCTCTCCATAGTATTTGTCTTCCTCAGACCCGAGTTCCATGTCCTCAACTAAGGGATTGTATAAGGCTCGGCCAGTATTCCTTTTCCCTGGATACAGCTTAGAACTTCTCAAGGCAGTAAAGTGGGGCAATCTTGGGACTCATCTCATTTTTTAAACTCTCAAGAATCACTCTCCTTAGCTGCCTCTTATCTAGTGTCTTGAAAACTGTTATTTCATATATTTTGTCCATTTGTTTGTTTCAGGTAGGAGGACATATATAAATATGTTATTTTACCTTGGCTACAGACCAAAATCCCTTCAATTATATTCTCAAATATCCTAGAACTATATACACACATGTACACACATATACATATCCATTTAATATAAATATATATGTATATTTGTTCATTCTACTGTGTATATATTGTTCTATTTCTCTTTACATAGATCTGTATCTACCCTCTTCATGGCAAATAAATAGTAGCTTGAATCAGTTTTGTCTGTGATATCCATTAAGAGTATGACCTTAAACATTTGAAATATGCAAAGTATGGGTGTATGTAACAGAGATGCTTCTTTTTCCTCATGTTTTGAAACAAAACAAAAAATTTGTTGAAGTGTCATGTGTTCTTGGAGTTCATTAAGCAGCATACTTGTAACAACATAGAGGCATGTAACTTAGGTGAGAAAGATTCTGAAATACAGGTCTAGATGGTTTTTTCTCCTCTTCCTACTGCCCAGACTTCAGCACAATATCCATTCACAATGTATTTTCCCATGTCACCAACATAGGTTTCATTTAGATTACCTATCATTTTAGTCTCCGAAATAGAAAAGAACTTAGCTGTCTCATCATTTCTAGGAATATATATATCTTACATTCCTGGTATCTGCCCACTGTATTCAAATTATACCTCCTAATCATGTGGGAATAAAAATGTCTCCAAATTTTTGGACTCCAAAAGTCCAAAACAATGTACCAAAACCTCTGAGAAATATTTATTTTTTAGAGTTTGTGTCTATAAGGATGGCTTGAAGGACATCAGTGTTATCACAGTAGGAACAGGCAGCCTGGATATTTTGCTATTGGTGGACATCATCTGGACCACATGGATTTGAGGAACAAGAGAGATCTGAGCTCTTGAGAAACAATTAGAAAGACTTAACATTGAGACAAAAGTTTGATGAGAACTTGGGCCTACCGAGGTGGGCCCAAGAGTAGTTATTTTGATTTTATCTACATTCATAGGCTGGTGAGGCTACAAACTCTCCTATTATGTTTATATAGACAATTATTCATTATTTATATCTTGAAGAAGGATTTGTATATTTATGTTCATACATGTGAAGTCATAAATACATAGAACTACTATTTAATTCAGCCAACTTCTTTTGAAAGCTTGCTGAACATCCATTATCATGGTGTATAAATGGAAGCAAATGAAACCCTTTTCTCAAACCCTGTTGTGCATACACACACAGTACAAAATTAGTTCCCTTCAGTAGAAATAGTGTGATTGGAATTTCCCTTTAACATCTAAAAACAGGAAGGGGTTTGTCACCTGCTATAGAGTCTTTTAAAAAATGACTATTAATGTTTTCCCATATTGCCATTATATTAAATATGGGCGAAGATATTGTTTTCAAATAAAATGTAGCTGTAAAGAACAAAACAGATCCAAAATTAGAATTGTCATTTATTTGGCATATTGTTTTCTATTCATGTAGTTGTTAGGAAGAATTTAGTACTCTTGAGAAATCAGATATTTGTAGTTGTCTCATATCTTGTAGAGTTCCAAAGAAGCAGTTCTATTTCCTGTTGGCTCTGTTTCATAAATTAAAGAAAGCATCAGAGACCGTTTCACTTGGAGTGGCGTAGTAGCTGCCAATGTGCTATGATTTGAGAAAAATAAGAGCTCCCTTCCATTTTGTTTCTTTAGCTGATTCTACCATGATCTCAGAAATTCATATCAGTTATTCATAAGGTCCTCCCACTCAAAGTTTAATGTTCTTTGAAGGTGATATTAAATGGAAGTTTGATTATTTTTCTTAAGCTGTTTTATGAGACATAATTGACAGACTCCAGAGAGTATAGCATAGAAAAATTCAGACATTTCCTAGTGACAGAGAAAATAAGAGTGAATCAAAAATCCTAAGTAGGAGGACCAAAGTGAGAGGGTAGTCCACTTATGTATTAATTAATCAGCATTTATTTAACACCTGCTTTGTGCAAGGCACATTTATAGCCCCAGGAGTTATACTAGTGTAAAAGATAGACCTAACTCTTGTTCTGTAGGAGCTTAAAATAAATCTAGGACAAGAGTTGTGATATGAAAAGGTGGGTCTGGAATTTTAGCTATGTTGGAAATTGGTCAGAGAAGAACTTGCTGAGAAGTGTATTTTGATTAATGTTTTAAATGAAATGAGGGTCCTAAGCTATGCAGATGTCTGGGGAAAGTACATTCCAAGCAAAGGAAAGAAGAAATACAAAGGCTCTATGGCAGTTATTTGATTAAGGAACAGCAAAAAGGACAAAATGACTACATAAAAAATAATGAGAAAGAAAGAAAAAAAAATAGGAGATAAAATTAGAGGGTAATAGGGGACTGGAAGGATCCTGTATTCATAATAAGTACTTTGACTCTCAGATGGATAGCTGTTGGGGTGTTCTTTGGATAGGAGTGTCATGATCTCATTTATATTAAGACAGTCATTTTAAGAATAGATTTCAGGGGGTGCCTGGGTGGCTTAGGGGATTAAACCTCTGTCTTCAGCTCAGGTCATGATCTCAGGGTCCTGGGATCGAGCCCTGCATGGGGTTCTCTGCTCAGTGGGGAGCTTGCTTCCCACTCCTCTCTCTGCCTACTTATGATCTCTGTGTCAAATAAATTTAAAAAAATAGATTTTAGGATTATAGAGATAGAAGGGAGAATATATATACAGCAAGCTAATGACATAATCCAAGTTGGAGAAGATGTTGGCAGAGGGGTTATTAAGTGGGTCAGCTTTTGAGTATATTTTTGAGGTAGATCTAATAGGATTATTAAAGAGTCAGAAAGGAGTTACAAGATATCGGTATAGGATGACGACATTAAAGTTCTTGCTCAAGCAACTGAACGAGTGGAATTATCAATAAATGATATGAGGGAGACTTCTGGTGGACATTCTGAAGGAATATCCTTAGTTCAGTTTTTGATAAGTTAAACTTGACCCACCACCTATTTCATGCCCAAATAGACATGTTGAGTGAGTAGTTGCACATATAGATGTAAGGTTCAAGGCAGTAATCTAGCCTGGAGATAGAAGTTTGTCATGTATACAATTTAAAGCCACAAAGTGGAATTGAAGCACTTTATGTATGGAAATAGAAATATATGGAAAAGAAAAGAAGTTCAACATCAGAAGTTGGGAAGATGAAGGAAATTCAACAAAAGCCAGAGGAATTACCAGAAAGATGACTAAAAACAGATAAGTGGGTGTCCTGGAAACCAAAGAACCGTGATATTTTAGGATAGAATGATTGATGGACTGTGTCAAGTGCCCTGATGGGTCAGTAGAGATGGCCACGTGGGAAGAGGGCAGTTGGCTTAAGAACATTAGATACTGGAAGTTTATGAACTAGAAAGAGGGTGGGGATGGGACACCTCATCTATCACGGAGTATTCCTGAAGATGGATCAGGGAACCTAGAGATCTTTGACTTTTACTTTCATCTCTAGATAATTCCCATGTCCTGTTAGTTCTTCCTGAACATTAGTTTTTGATTCTTCACTTTGTCCCATTTAATTCATCTGTCACTGATGAGGGGCAGAAGGCTGGCTGAAGACAAAGTTGTAAGTTGACATCCTGCATCCTCCCCGCAACCCCTACTCCTGGGTGGGACCTGCATGATGTTCTTCAGGAATCTTTCAGCTATCTTAATGTTAATGCCTTGCTAGAGGGGAAAAACAACCTTGACTTGACAATGACAAGGCCTTCTGGTATCCTGTAGGTCATCTTTAGCGTATGAAAGCTCTTCTGAAACCTCTTTTCCTTACCTCCCCCTCCCAAATTATAGGTGTATAATCACCACCCCTTAGGAACCCACTGCCACTCCTTTTGCCCACGGGTCCTGTCTCAAAGCTTTAATAAGAATCACCTTTTTGGGGGTTCCTGGGTGGCTCAGTTGTTGAGTGTCTGTCTTGGGCTCAGGTCATGATCCCAGGGTCTGGGGATTGAATCCCACATGGGGCTCCCTGCTGTACAGAAAGCCTGTTCTCCCTCTCCCACTCCTCCTGCTTGTGTTTCCTCTCTCACTGTGTCTCTCTCTGTAAAAAAAAATAAAAAAATTAAAAATAAAAAAAAGTCACCTGATTACACCAAAGATGTCTCAAGAATTCTTTTTTGGCCATCAGCTTCGAACCCTAATGTCTCTTCCACATCATCACCAATCTAGATCATACCTTTATCTTCTGACTACACAGTCCCCTAAATGGTACAGTTTGTCTTGTGGGCCAGATAGGGCCAACTTATCTACCAGAGTAAACCCAGTTCTTGGGGTCCATATACTTTTAAGTTTCCATGAAAATGTTTTAATTTCTCTTAAAGTCAGAAGGAAAGAAAATGAACTATTAAAGAAATTTTCATATTGTAATGCTAATATATTTGTCTTTATGCCAGTGTAATCGTAATATATTACAAATACATATAAACAAAGGGACCATTAAAAAAAAAAAGTATGTAGAGCCCTTGAAAGTCATGATGTGCTGCTGGACACATAGGTATTCTGCCCTGCAGCAAGGCAATATTGGAGCAAAGCTTTATTCAAGGCATTTCTGTCCTTCAAGTGCTTCCGTGAAAAAATGGCTCATACTGAATAAGAGCAAACTCTTCAGCCTCTAAATGACCTTTCCCAATCTTTCAAAATTTGCTAGCATTCTTGCCTCCTCCTCCTCTCACAGGCTCTGTGCCTTAACTACTCCAATCGCTTTTCTGTTTTTTTCTCCTCTTGATTTCTAGTCCCCTGCCTGTTTTGATCTTTTGTCCTCACCCTGTGTATCAGTGTACAACAATGTGACTGTCATTGACAGTAATGTATCATATACTTGACATTTGGTGAGAGGGTAGATGTTATGTCTTGTCATCAGAAAATTTTTTAAAAAATGATAACTTTGAGATCATGGATATGTTATTACTTTGTGGTGAATATTTTATAACATATGTTTACACTATATCAAGTTGAATACCTTAAATATGTACAATTTTTAACTATGTCAGTTTTATCTCTATGAAACTGGAGAAGTCGTCCTTTGACATCCTTTAAACCAATGTGTTTTAAGTATTCCTTCAGCTCTTTTTTTTTCTTAGTCAAGATACCAGAAATATTTTTTTCTATGAGCAAAATCATATATTTATGTTCAGTATAAGGGTTTGTTGCATATCAAAAAATACCCTTTTTCAACACCTAAAAATAAATGAATAAGTGAAAAATGTCGTAAACATTAGGGGTTCCTGTATAAAAAGGAAAATGATTAAACTGTTTTTTAATATGACCTAGGGGCATGTGGTCAAGGGAAAATTCTAAGTGGAGGAACTTGCTTCTAGGCATATTGAGCACTGTCCTGATAAAAAACATCTTTCACTAAAACATTGTAGAAAAAGATGATTTTGCAAACTACTTAGTTACCTTTTGTGTGTTTTGCACACGTGTTGATTTATGGTTAAATCAATTAAATTATTCCCCCACCCTCTCATTTATACAGTGAGTTGCTAAAGTGTAAGATTTATTGGAGGTTAACTAACAAAAAAGACACCATGAATTTTAAGGAATGGTCTCACCTGATACATTACACTAAAATGTTTGAAACTTGTTTTAAATAAATAGTCACTGGAGTTGAATATCACTTCAGCTTATTGCATTATTCCTATCTCAACAAGCTTTATGGTTCCCATACCAGGACTGTGTAGATTTCGTATGCAGGATGATTCATTGATGATAAATAGATTTTTGTTTGTTTGGTTTTTGTTTTGTCATGAAAAGAGATGTCTTAAACTCTCCTCAGAAGGAAGTTTTAAAAATCACCTTGGAAATATTCAGTGTCATCACATCTATTACTGGAATTACAATAAAATAAATATTAACTTATGGCTCCAACTTGCTTTATTTAAATTCAGAAGAGGTAACATTCAAAGCAGAAGAAACAAACAATAAAACAGAATAACACAGCAATAAGAAATAAAAAACTTAAAACTGGAAATCTGTATTAGGCAGAATGTGGCTTAATTTTAGAAAACCAAGGGATTTTACACAAACAATTAAACTAAGTAGAGGAATTTGTGTTGTATTCCTTGCCCCTTAAATCTGATGGCTGTTGAAGAATGACAAGATTGTTATGGTATCTGTCAGAACCTTACTGTGACAATTTTTTTCCCCTTTCCATTACAATAGTTTAGATGGTATTAGTTTCAACTAATGGAGATCAAGCTAAGTAAACAAGACTTTTAAGAATACGTGGACATCTCTTAGAATTCAAAGATATGTGTGTATGTGTGTAGGGGAAATGGGAGGTGCTAGAACTTAAAAGTCTTCAAGATTTTATTTCTCCAATCTGTTTCCAAGAATCTACTATATTTGTCACTTGTAGCTCTCTGAAGACTCTCTCTCTCTTGCCATTTGATCTATATTATGAAATATGGCTGCTTCACAGAAACTGAGGTTATAGCTCTTGTCTCATGCAGACAGTTGAGAGTTTTTAAAATCCATGTCTAGGGACACATGGGTGGCTCAGGCATTAAGCGTCTGCCTTCGGCTCAGGTCATGATCCCAGGGTCCTGGAATCGAGCCCCGCGTCCGGCTCCCTGCTCAGCGGGGAGCCTGCTTCCCTCTCCCACTTCCCCTGCTTGTGTTCCCCTCTCTCGCTGTGTCTCTCGCTGTCATAAAATAAAAAAAAAAATCTTAAAATCCGTGTCCAAATGCCTGGGAGGGAGAATCATGTTGGCCTACCTCTCTAACTATAGTAGAGCTCTGGCTAATAAGGGTCTATCCTTTCAGATTGGAAAATCATTAATGAAGTTTAACAAAAACTAGCCACACTCCTCTTTCTTCCTCTCAAGAATGGACTCTTCAGAAGAAACCCCGTTTGCTCAGTAACTGTTATCCACACCGCAAGCACAGCAAGTAACACACTGTTTCTTCTCCAACAAAGAGCATTTGTTTTCCCATCCTAAAAGCTGTACACATTTCTAGCAAAGCTCTTTAAACCCTACATGCTCAAGGTCAGACACATAACCTAGTGAAACATCTAGCTGAAAACTGTCTGCTGTAAATTTAATGGGGGGCTGGGGCAGGGAGGGAAGATGGGGGAACGAGAGAGCTCACCAGGGCCTTCCAGGAGGGGATATACTTATCTTATACTTATCTCTACTTAGCTTATACTGAGCTGAGCTCCAGCTAATCTGTTTTCCAGGAGTGCTGACTATGGCAACACATCTTGTGATCTTTCTGAGGGGGCGGGGGGTGTCTTCAAAATTCAGATCCTTAGGTGACATTTTCCTCTTTGAAGGTTTGGGGGACTCATTCAATTAAAAACTAATAGGTGAACGATGTTTGAGGACTGAATGCAGCTCCTTGGCAACCAGTCTGTGAACACAGATAAACGTGCTTCTTAAATCAATGATTGAATGAGTAGGTAAATGATTTCCATGCCTTTGGTAACACTAATTGCTTATCCCAACAGAAATGTTGGCCAAGCCCTCCTGAAATGCCCATGCCTCCAAGAGGGCAAACTTCAAGATGTAACTTGAAGTCTCAGCAGTTTGTAAAGGAAGTAGATTTATCTGCCAAGGTAAGCTTATCTCCTGCCGGTACATGTTTTTCTAAGACTTCACCTGGCCACTTTGAGCAATTCAACATAGGTTAACCTATTGATTATAGGCCAACCAATACAAATCCATTGCTCATCATAATGCTTAGGGAGATGGAGAAGTAGCAGAAGAAAGTCTTGCTAAGGAATATAAATGGAGCAGAGTTGGTGCTGAATCCTTAGCAAATTGCCACTTAGACCACTGGAGCATGAATAGCTTTGTGACTGTTCCAATAGGTGTCAGCCACGGGCCACCTGAGCTGTTCTGACAAAACTAAAATAGTGTGTCACTGCTTCTTCTTCCCCGTCCAAAGTAGAGCAGTGCTATTTCAGACTGAGAAAGCAGCCACCTATTACATAATAGCGAGGCAATATATCTGCTTTGGGAAATGGAGGACGGTTGATATTTTAAAGGGTGGTAAACTTAGGGTACTGCTAAATAGCTCAGGAAATTCCTCGGAAGAGTCCATCTCTTGAATGGGCCAGGGGGTTGACATATTGTGCAAAGCCTCCATTTTAATGATCAGCCAGACCTCTGAGCATATTAACATTTAATCCATGAACAACACACTTCCTGAAAGCTTTTTCCCTTTGGGATTATACCTTGTAATTCCCAGATGACATCTTCCCTATTCTTTATGAGAAGGGAAGTGGCATTTCGAATGAGCATGCTTGTATCATGTCTTGTAGGATCTGACTCCCAACTCTTCTGACACCTCACATAGGTCTCTGCACAAGAATTTAAATGGGTTAGGTGGCTCTGGGGAGAAGTCTTTTTAGAGAATCACTAATATTTTTTCTTCAGTATTTTTTTTCTGGCTTTGAGAAAGAAATAGCCATCACAAAGAAATCATACTGAGATATGTGAATGCCAGTAATGCCCTCTTATTATTAATTAACCATCTTGGCCTGGCATTCAAACTTCTATATTCTTGGGGTGCCTGGGTGGCTCAGTGGGCTAAGCCTCTGCCTTCGGCTCAGGTCATGGTCTCAGGGTCCTGGGATCGAGCCAGGCTGCTCAGAGGGGAGCCTTCTTCCCCCTCTCCTTCTGCCTGCCTCTCTGCCTACTTGTGCTCTCTCTTTCTGTCTAACCAATTAATAAAATCCTAAAAAAAAAAAAAAAAAAAGAAACCCCCCAAAACTTCTATATTCTTGTTCACACTTACCATTTGATTCAGTTTCTTAGTTCCCACCCCTCTGTCTCTGGGCCATTGTTCCTGATTTTCTTTATGATTAACAGCTTCTTTCCTAGGCCCAATTCAATTACAATATGACTTGGAAGGGGCATTTGGTAAAATTTAAGTATGTCTTACCCTCTGTTAATTAATTGCATATCTTCCATTCAATCTCAAGACTCATTTTTCCAATGAGATTTCCTTACTTAGGACTTGTTTCTCCAAGTATTGCCATCTGTAATTTTCTCCTTTCTGCTTCATACCCCACCTGATCTGTTTCTTCTATCTTACTCTATTTAGGCTGTAAGTCCTGAACTAATGTCTGTGTTCTCCCCTCCAGTGTCCTTTTACATTTGTATTGAAGTCTATCTACTCATTGACTGTATCTGTAACTTGATATTTTCTTGAGAGTAAGTAGATCTCATAGCCCTTGAGCCCATAAGAGGCACAAAGAAGGTACACGAAATATACTAACCAATCAGCTGAATAAGAAGAATAACAGAAAAGAGAGAAAAAGGTTAAGAGAAAAGAGACCCCATGGGGCGCCTGGGAGGCTCAGTGGGTTAAGCCTCTGCCTTCAGCTTAGGTCATGATCTCAGGATCCTGGGATGGAGCCCCGCATTGGGCTCTCTGCTCATCGGGGAGCCTGCCTCCCTCACTCTCTCTGCTGCCTCTCTGCCTACTTGTGAACTCTGTCAAATAAATAAATAAAATCTTTAAAAAAAAAAAAAAAAGACCCTAGAAGTTCAGAAGGAACCTCAGAAATAAAAATGACCATATCAGCAACAATGTTCTTTGAATCTCAGTATTAATTCTGTCACTTCAAACTTCTGTATAAGAGAAAAAGAAAATGGTGTTACGTGATTATTAGACGCAGCCTAAGTTAAGTGCACATTAAGACCTGTTCAGATTCACTAATATCTTGAATCTCCAAATCAGTTGGATTTTTTCACTATTGTATGTTTCCAATATACATAGCATTCCACAGATTAATTCTGTCTTGTATTGGTGGGCTGGCTTTCAGAGCACCACTTGCAATACTTTGATATGAAATGGGATTTATGATCTTGTTTTTCTGGGTTGAGAACATTAATATTTTTATTTAATTTAGCTCCTGTCACTAAGGAGCTCAGAAAATGAAACACTTTTTAAATTTTAAGTTTATTGCACCTATATTCATCTCATTTCATGAGAATGTTACAGGTCAGCAAATTACATTTCAGTTGTACTTTCCTTGTGTCATTATGTTATTTTTAATAATCAATCATATTTAAAAATGGATGTATAATTTTTTTTTATTTGAGGAGGTAAAGAAATATTTCAAATGTGTGGGATAAAAACTTAATTAGTTAAGCTGACATTTATTAAGTCCCTGGCCTGATCAAACATAGGAGTTGTCAGTTTTACAGAAGGAGAAATGGAAATTGGATCTATTTGAAACTGTCCAGAGAATGGGATTATTAATATTCGTTTCTCTTTGTTTGCTTTTCAACATTTTTTTTTGCTAAATAAAAAAAAAAAGGCTGGAAAAGGCAAATGTTCTGATGAGAGTTTTGGAGAGGGCTGATAATTATGTGGTTGATGCAGTAATGGAACTTTGTTCCGTGTGGCATTTTCTTTAAGTTTAGAGCTTTACAGACTCCTACTGGGATAATACAGTCCTTCAAGTGTTATTGATTGCAGTATGTTTGAAGAGCATATCATAGTTACAGATTCTGTTTCTTAAATATTATATGAAGTGAAACCGGGTCCTGGGGTATGCATTTCTACAAATTGGTGAATTTGTTAAGCCCATTTTTGAGGCTACATTTATCATCTCTCACTAGTTTCATTTTTCACGCTTGAATATTACATAAAGAAATACATGCATCATATTCACTAGTGAGGATCCATGGGGGTTGATTATATGCGGTCACTCCCAAAACTTAAATAAGAATATCGTCTTAGGGACGCCTGGGTGACTCAGTTGGTTAAGCCGCTGCCTTCGGCTCAGGTCATGATCCCAGCGTCCTGGGATCAAGTCCCACATCGGGCTCCTTGCTTGGCAGGGAGCCTGCTTCTCCCTCTGCCTCTGCCTGCCATTCTGTCTGCCTGTGCTCACTCTCTCTCCCTCTCTGGCAAATAAATAAATAAAACCTTAAAAAAAAAATATCGTCTTACATTTAAGCTAGAAAAATTAAAAAAAAATGAATAAAATGATATATGTACCTTTGACTGGAAAGTGGAGTCAGATTATTTCAAACTCAAAATATAAAAGAGCAAGATCTAGAAACTAATAGTTCCAGAAATTCTTTATTGCATAACAAACCACCCCAGAACTTAGTAGCTTAAAACAGTAACACTTGTTCTGCTCAGGAGTAATGGTGCTCTGGTGGAGACTGCTTACTTCTGATCCACTTGGTTTTGGCTAGGGGAGCTCCAAAGCTAGAAGGTGGGATTAAGTATCTGCTACCTGGGCTAGGAGACTGAGACATTTGGGGGTGAGGAAACTGGGACTTCTGGGGTTTCTCTTTATATGATCTCTTTGCAGGGTCTCTCCAGCACAGTGGATTTAGGATAGCAGGATTTTACGTGAAGGCTCAGGGCTTCTAAGGCACATATCCTAAGGGAAAAAGAACCAGGCAGAAGTGATATTGCTTTTTATAATCTAGGCACTTCTGCTTCATTCTCTTTATTAAAAAACAACTCACTGAAACCACCCCATATTCAGTGGAAGAGAGATCAGACTACTTTTTCATGAGAGGAATTCAGAGGATTTGAGGCATATTTAAAACCACACCAGTATCTGAATATTCTATTATAAATATTAATATAACCAAAGCATAAACATATCTATATTTAAAGTTTTTATTTTTAATTGAAGTATAGGCATACAGTATTAGTTTCAGGTGTATAACATCATGATTTGACAGTTACAGACATCAGAAAATGCTTGCCATGATAAGTGTGTCTACCATCTGTTGCTATACAAAGTTATTGTAATGTTATTGACTATTTCCTATGCTGTATTTATCATCATGACTTATTTATTTTACAAATAGAAATTTGTACCTTTTAATCCCCTTCGCCTATTTTTCCTATCCCTCACCCTCTGAGAGTCACCAGTTCTCAGTATTTTTAAGTTAGTTTTCTGGTTTTGTTTGTTCGTTCATTTTTTAGAGTCTGTATGTAAGTGAAATTATATAGCATGTCTTTCTCTGTCTGAGTTATTTCACTTAGCACAGTACCCTCTAGGTCCATCCACGGTGTTGGAAATGGCAAGATGACAATCTTTTCTATGGCTGAGTAATATTCCATAGTAGTATAGATGCGTGTGTGTATGTGTGTGTACACACAACATCTTTTTTATCCATTCATCTATCTTAAGTTGCATAACTTGCCTCTGTATCTTGGCTTTTGTATATAATGCTGCAATAAACGTAAGTGTGCCTGTATCTTTCCAATTTAGTGTTTTTGTTTTCTTTGCTTAAATACCCAGAAGTGGAATCACTGGATTGTTTATTTTTTGAGGAACCTCCATACTGTTTTCCATAGAGACTGCATTAAATTACATTCCCAGCAACAATGAATGAAGATTCCTTCTTCACCACATCTTTGCCAGCACTTGTTATTTTTCTGTCTTTTTGCTACTAACCGTTTTGATTGGTATGAGGTGATATCTCATTTTGGTTTTAGCAAGGTTTATTATTCCAGTGTTTTCCTGGGCTCTTTAAAACAGTTTTCTCAAAGTTAAGATACTTGTTCACAATATTCATAATGTTGTTCTATATTCCCATAGTACTTATATTTTTGCTGTTTAACATGTTCTAGTCCACAGATTCATTTTTCCCACCACGTAAATACAGTTATTTTAAAGAGAATTTGCGTTCCTTGTGACCTTTGAGAAGCAGACATTAGAACAGGATTCGTTGTACAAGAGATTTATGGGGAAGCTCCTAGAAGGTGCAGGGACATGGAGAATGAATACTGAGAGGTCCCTTAAACTGTGATGTAGGTTTGACACCCATGAAAGAAGAAGGGGAAAGAAGGCAAACCGGACAGGAAGTCTCACCGTAGGACATAGTTTGAAGACAGGTTTTCCAGGCCAGTGTGTAGAGTAGCAGTTTCATTAAAAGTATGAGTATATCATACAATCCATTGATTTCACTAACTGGCCATTTATCCTAGAGAAATAAAGACGTATGTTCATACAACAACTATACACAAGTGTTTATGGCTAGACTGGGAACAACAAGCTAGATGTTCTTTAGCAGGTAAATTATTCAACCGTCTGTGATACATCCATACCATGGAAAAATACTCAGCAATTAAACCAACAACCGGGACACCCCGCAACTTTGGTGATTCTCCCGAGAATCTGTGAAATCTCAGAGAATCTCCAGTGAAAAAAGTTAGTCTCAAAAATTTAAATGCTGTATGGTTGCATTTATATAAGCATTCCTGAAATGAAAATATTATAGAAATCGGGAGGATATTTGTGGTTGCCAGGGTCTAAGGAGGGGTTGGGAGTAAGACAATAAGTGGCTATGGGTATAAAAGGGAACATGAGGGACGCTTGTGGTAATGAAATGTTCCATATCTTGACTGTCAGTGTCAGTATCCTGGTTGTGAGGTACCCTGGTTTTACTAGATGGCACCATTAGAGATATCAGTTAAAAGGTGTAGGTGATCTTTCTGTTTCTTACAACTGCATGTGAACCTTTGTATCAGGATAAAAAATTTAATTAAATAATAAATTTAAAGTAGTAAAATGTGCTTTTCAAAGCAACATACTTGGAAACAATCTACTACAGTCGTTTGCCACTAATGAAGGAGCGTTATGTTGGTTAATTTAAGATGAGAATGGAGTTTTTAGTTTTGAGTTTACTAAAAAGAAATGTCCCAACCCATATGTTACTTTTGTTTCAAAAGTTTCTGAAATTTCCAAAAATGTGGGTTTTTTTTTTTTGATGTGCCAAATTATCTGGTATTTACATATAAGTAGTAGAGAGGATACTTCTTCTCCATTTGCTGCCTTTACCCTCCAATGTGCAAGAATACTTATGAATAACTTTTATCATATTTTAAGTTTCTCTGACACTCAGAATACATCCAGTAAGTTTTCAGATGATTTTGTACTGTTCATTTATAATAAAGAGAATCCATCCAACTCACTCTGAGTAGAACAGTCCGGTTTTGATACAACACAGTCAATTTGACTTGCAAATGTGGTACAGTAGAAACTCAGTATAAAAGAAAAAAAATTGTTTGCCAAATGAGTAAATAAAATTTCAATTTATCCTCATTTGGCACACCCAATCATAATTACACTATTGTGGATTTAAGAGTTTATTCAGAAAGTCTTGAAGTTTTCTGGCTCCTTGAACGCTCAAGTGTAGGTGTTTGAAAGAGAAACCAATGAGTTCAGGCTTAACACAGTGCCTAATCAATCCGTCTCTGTTTACCTCTACATGAGGTTGAAAAAAATATGGTTGAACAATTTCTGGCCCACCTTTAAAATAATAGAGACAAATGATATCTTGGTTATTAGTTTCTCCTAACTTGTCTTACCAACTTAAGTTGGTAAAAACTTTTCACTCTGATAACAGTGAGTAGTTTTTTCTTCTTTATTATAATTCAATGGCATGCATTACTACAGCACATCCTCTTATAAAACCATTCTGGCTTTTGTACCATTTTTGGTGATAAAAACAACAAAAACAACCCCTGTAATTCTGTGGTGAAATTAGAAGATGCTTTAAATGATAATGCCTTAGAAATGTACTAGAAAGTTAAAGAGAATAAGCATGCAGAAGCAAAGTGAGAATATATGAGATTGATGGATAATAATTCATTTGCTCCTCATGCATTCCCTATTTTGAAATATTACCTCTGTTTCACTGAGTGTCTGCTACATGTCAAACATTGTGTTAGAAATTGGGGGTCAAAATGATGGGCTGGTACAGTTTCTGTTTTCCCTGGATAAGTTAGCCGGATGCCAGGTTTATGAAAATCACTGAAATGTAAAATTATATATTCTGTAATATAGAAATTCATGGACTTATGTCATTTATTAAGAGGTAATATCTGGGCTAATATTTAAAGGATATGTTGGAGTTAATTGGTAGCTGGAACGAAGTAATCTCAAAGAGTGAAAATAACACATACAAAGAACCTGATGTCAAGAGGATATATATTCAGGAAACCAAAAAGGAATTTAATGACTGTGTAGGTAGAGGAGGAGGGGTAATGGAAGTAATATGAGCAAGGATGTTCTGGTGCTGGATTTAGTATGTAATATTTTTGTGTAGATATCATTCTTAAGAATTTTATCTCAACTGAAACTTAGCTGTCTAACCCTCTAATCTGTAAAACTGCTTGTAAATTATAGTATCCTAGATTCATTCGGATAAGTGGCATTACAAGTTAGCAGCATAATTAAGAACACAGGTCATAAAAGTGTCTTCTTTATTTTTGTTGAAAATAGGGGTCATTTTATTTTTTATTTTTTAATTAAAAATACTCTACAATTAATCTATATAAATGACATTTATATAGATTTTCAAAAACACCGGTGACGTTATCTTGTTGCTCTTCCAGCGATTGGCTATACATCTAAAATACAGCAAGATGGGATTGGGAGGGAGAGAAATCATAAGTGACTCTTAACCTCACAAAACAAACTGAGGGTTGCTGGGGGGAGGAGGGTAGGGAGAGGGTGGTTGGGTTATGGACGTTGGGGAGGGTATGTGCTATGGTGAGTGCTGTGAAGTGTGTAAACCTGGCGATTCACAGACCTGTACCCCTGGGGATCAAAATATATGTTTATAAAAAATAAAAAATTAATAAAAAAATAAATAAAAATTTAAAAATTTAAAAATAAAATAAAATACAGCTGATAAATGAATAGATTTTTCTTTTTAAAATTTTTTTACTTTTTATTTAATTCTTTTTGTGTGTTCCAAAATTCATTGTTTATGTACCACGCCCAGTGCTCCATGCACTAGGTGCCCTCCTTAATACCCACCACCAGGTTCACCCAATCCCCCCCACCCCTCCCAAAACCCTCAGTTTGTTTCTCAGAGTCCAAAATTGAGGCATGCTACATGCTCTACTCCATAGTTTCATTTTATTTTAAGCATATATGTTGGTGATAGTTTTATATCAGCAGATATATATTTATATGATATTTCTATTTTATATTGGACTGTAAAAATATATAACACTACCCTATTGATAGTCATAGATTTTCCCTTTTTTATTGTTTTCTTTATTTTTCATGTTGTAAAACAAAGCAATAAATAACCTTATTGCACACATTTCTTTGCATTCTTTTATTAATGATAGGCACCTATATAGTACCTAGTCCATCACAGGCACTTCTCTGAAGTATTAAATATATGATTAAATAATTCAGTCCTATGAAGAGGGTACTCTAGGTTATTTCCATTTTGTATATGGGGGAAATGAAGAGACAATTTCAATAATTTTTTAAAGTTCACACATGGAAAACGGCAGAGCTTAAATAGAAGGTAGCCTGAATACAAAAGCATTTTCCTAATACCTACATTAGATTACCTCTTGCATATTTGAACATGATATGGAATAAAACTGTGGGTTAGAATCCTCAAGTCAAAGATAGGTGTACCTTTCGATTTGCTGTACAACTTACTTTTTCCCTCCAAGGAGATTTCATCAATTTGTAATTCTATCAATAATGTATTTCCTTTATCTCTGTGTATGCTATCAAGAATTTTTGTAACTGTCTGTGTAGTAAAAATAAAATGTTTGGTTATTTTTATTTTTCTAATTATGTTGCATATGAGTTCACAAGTTTATAATTCACTTGTCTGTCTTTGGTATGAATTGCTTTTTATGTTTTCCACTGCCTTGTACATCTCTGTTCCTTAATGATTAAAAGATAAATGAACCTCTCATTTGAAGCACCATCTCTATCAATGAATACATACCTCTGTGCATTTTAATCCATGTTTTAACTCTTTATTTTGGCCTCCTGGAAGTCCCTGTCTATTTTTCCACCACTCTCAAGTACTTTAATTAATTTAATTAATATGATTTGATGATAATTATAGCAGGCTAGTCTACCATTTCTAATTGTTTAGATTTTTTTCCTCATATGCTTGTTTTCTTCCTTTTTTCTTTTCTTTTTTTTTTTTTTAAGATCTTATTTATTTATTTATTTGACAAAGAGAGACACAGTGAGAGAGGAAACACAAGCAGGGGGAGTCAGAGAGGGAGAAGCAGGCTTCCTGCTGAGCAGGGAGTCCAGTGCAGGGCTGGATCCCAGAACCCAGGGATCCTGACCTGAGCCAAAGGCAGAAGTGTAACAGCTGAGCTACCCAGGTGCCCCTTATATGCTGTTTCTCTATAGTGGCTTGACTTTCAGCACTTGTCATCATCAGGGAAAGTTGTAGCTGTTTTATTCTTCACTAAGGAAACATGATGATGTCAAAGGTAGATCTCTTTTCCTAGAGTAAAACTAAAGCTCTGCAGTGTGGTTTGGGGAGTGGAGAGAAAGCCCCTATCTTCTTGGCCATGTTTTCCTGGAGGAGAGCACCTACACAAGAGGTTTCATAACATAGAATGAATGGTCAAATCTCCAGTGCCACGGACTCTTGCCTACTGAGATTTGGTAGATTTTCCAGGAAAAATGTTTCTCCATTTGTTTTGTATGGCCTTTGAGCAATTTCCAGAGCTTTTTTTTTTTTTTAAAGATTATTTATTTATTTATTTATTTGAGTGAGAGAGTGAGTGAGCGCACAAGCTGGGAGAGCAGCAGAGGGAGAAGGAGAAGCAGATCCCTGCTGAGCAGGGAGCCTGATGCAGGGTTCCATTCTAGGACTCCGGGATCATTAACTGAGCCAACGGCGGAAGTCTAATTGACCGAGCCACCCGGATGTTCCCAATTTCCAGAGGTTTTAAACGATTGTATTTTTAAGTTGTTTTTTGTCTTGTCCTTTCTGAGAAAATGTTCTTCCATTCTGTGTGTAAATTTCTGATTTAATTTTCTCACCAAACTTTGTGCCTCTTCACACTCATAAACTCCTATGCTCTATCTCAACATCATTACTTGATATGTGCTTTCTTCTTCCTTTTATTTTATTTCTGGCTTAATGGTTTGATTCTTTTGAATTCTACTTAATAGTTTGGTAAAAAGGATTATATCATATTTTGATTACATACCTGTTTGATTTAGGTTCCTTCAGCAAAGAACAAAGATATGCCCTAATTACCTCAGGTGTTAGGATATGGTTGCTTTGGATCAGAATTTTCATTATTGCCAATAGAAGTTTTATACATGAAATCATTATTGAATATAGTGTTACCAAGAAAGAAGATATCCATATTTCTTTCCATTCTATCGATTGATACACAAGACTTGAAAAGCACAGATACTACAATCATATGAGACTATTCTAGGCCCAAGCTCTGCGGATAGAGTTTTACTTTTCATTTCAAGAGGGAAATTCTTAGCTACCTCTCAGAAATTATGCTTGCATCAAATAAACTTTGTACTTGTCTAGTGATAGCAATTTGAATAATGGATGTCCTCTCTGTTCAAATTTCAAATGGGTTTCTCATACAGTCCTTAGATTTACAGCTGTTTGCTCATTTATGTTTTTTGAAACCAAGAGCATTTTAATCTCATTTTCACACTGATATTTTCCAACACAGAGAGCAATTATTCCACTTATGCAAGAAGTTGAGCTTCCAAATCTGCTAAGCTGCATCCCTATCCCACATCTCAAAGAGAAAACAAAAGAAAACAAAACCAAGAAAAAGGCTCCCTAAGGTAATGTTCTCTAATGACAAAAATCTGTCCTCTAGTCATAAGGTTAATTAATATAACATCCTTCTGTGAAGTGTCCATGTAAAATCAAACTATGGCATAACTAGTGTCTGAAAACACAAGTGTCTATAAGTGGTGAACCATATTTGAGGTTCAGCTAGTTTATAGAGACTTACTTTAATTTCACTGGTGATGGCAAAGCTACAATATAGCAGAATCCTGTGGAAGCAAAGGAGTTTAGGATCATGTGAACTCATCAACCAGAGTCAGGAGCTATATTAATGTGTGTATATGAACACAAGGTGACACTAATACAGTAGTTTCCAACTTATTATAATATTGTGATAGCATATGAACTAGTCTAGGAAACTGTTAATACTTTTGCCAGTATTTAAGACAAAAATAAAAAAGATGGAAGAGTAACTTAACATTACGAATTTTATTGAAAACTATCTTTATTCTTGAAATAATGCAAAAAACTTCTATTTTAGGTGCTGCTTATGGTACAAAACAGTTTTTACTCTAAGGCTGTAATAATTCTTATATTATAGCAACATGTAATAAAGAGGCATGACATTTTTTTGTTCTATCAAAAAGGAGCTAAATTCCTAGAAAACCTCACTGATGTTCATTCTGTCTCCTTACTTGATATCCATTCAGCATTTCTGACTGTAAGTTTAGTGCGCTCAGTGGCCAGCAAAGTCTGCTACCGCAGGGAGAGACGGCACTCAGCACTGTGGACTGAACAGTGTGGGCACCCAGTGCCTGCCGACTGTGGAAATGAGGATGAAATCCCCCCTGTACTGAAAGAGTAAAACCATAGCCTCCACCTCGCCAAACTCTGCATGTTTAAGCTGTGTTTGTAAAAAATAATATTTATTACATGTTATCCATTATAAAAAGTGCTCTGCACTCATTATAGAAAGTTAAAATACAGAAAACAATGATGAAAAGAAAAAGCAGGTGCACCTGGGTGGCTCAGTCTGTTAGGCATCCAACTCTTGATTTTGGCTCAGGTCGTGATCTCAGGGTCCTGAGCTGGAGTTCTGTATCAGGCTCCGTGCTCAGTGTGGAGTTGGCTTGAGATTCTTTCTGTCCCTTCCCACCTCACTTTCTCTCTAAGGAGAGGAAGGAAGGAAAGGAAGGAAGAATCAACCTAATACTAACACCCCAAAATAACCACAATTTACAATTTGATGTTTGTTCTTCCATTCTGAAGATCTTTATATTTTTAATTACTGAAAAAGAAAATAAAGAAAAAAAAAAAAAGAAAAAAAATCCTTGAATGTCTTTGTAATATTATGATACATAAGAAATATATATTTGACTAAAATATAATTCTCATTTACATTTGGTCTTCATCTATGGTTCCTGGCTGATAGTTTCTAAAACCTCTGGAATTTCTGATGGAAATTACAATGGAGGTGTCTTCTGTTATGTTAATGAGGTGACTTTTTGGCCCCCACCTAATGGGGGTTGGGAGAGTAGGCTGGTAGCCAGGAGAGGGAAGTATGTAGTTGAGGTTCAGTTCCACCTCCCCTGATATCCAGTGAGGAGAGCAGGGTTTGAGGTGGAACCAGTCACAATGGCCAATGATTTCACTAGTTGTGCTTATGTAATGCAGTCTCCATTAAAAAAAAAAAAAAACAAAAAACAAAAAAAAAAAACTAAACAAGTAGGGTTTGAAGAGCTTTCGAGTTGGTGAACACTTAGAGGTACTAGGAGAATGGTGTACCCAGAGAGGGCATGGAAGTTTTGCACCCTTTCTCCATACCTGTTCTGTTCATCTCTTCCATCTGACTATTCTTGAGTTAGATCCTTTTATAATAAACTGATAAATTGAAAGTAAAATGTTTCTCTGAGTTCTGTGAATCATTCTAGCAAATTAATTGAATGTGAGGGCAAGGTCTTGGGAACCTTCTATTTATAGCTGGTGGGTCAGAAGTACAGGTGACAACTTGCACTTGAGACTGATGTCTGAAGTCCAAGAAGGAAGTTATGAGGACCTCTAAGTCTGTAGCCAGTTGGTCAGAGTACAGGTAACAACTAGGGTTTGCAGCTGGTGTCTGAAGTAAGGAAAGTGGGGGCAGTCTTGAGGAACTGATACATCTCCAGGTAAAGAGTGTCAGACTGAGTTGAATTTGTGTAACACCCAGCTGGTGTCTGGAGCATTGCTTGTTGTTGGTGTGGGGGAACCCCCTCTCCATATACACACACTTTGAAATTGTCCACGAACCTAATCTAGTCTTCCACTCATTACTGTTTATCACTTTACCTCTCAGTGTTTAACTTGATATTCTGAGTCACATTTATATTTCTGTAAATGTTCAGAAAGGACAGAAATCATTGTTTTATAACAAGCTTTATTTGAGCCAAGAGGAAAAAAAAAATCAATGATGAGTCTTTATATTCTTCCACTAATGGTTTGCATGTCTAAGTGCCATTTTGATGAGTTAATAACTTCCAGGGGAAACTGTTGAACACATTATTAGATAGGTTGGAAACAGAAGAGCCTGCATGTTCAAAATGTGTTAATGTAATTCTTGTTAATGATTATCTGTGGTTTATACAATATTGTGATTTTTTTTTCTTTCCAATTAGATAATATTCACTTAATTAAGATTCTGGAGAACTGTACGCCACTAACTTTATTTGGGCCTCTTATCTTAATATTTCATGAGGAGACTCACCTAAATTAAGCATCTTGAATCTCCCTTTTAATGGAGTACTTCTAAGATGAGCTTCATTTATTCATTATATATTACTTGGTAACAAATAATCTAAACATAGTTGCTTAAAATAATTATCTTCTCAGTTTGCATGGGTGGGTTGGGTGTTTGGAAACATTTTAGCAGAGCAGTTGTGGCTTGATACAACTCAGAGGTTTTCCCTTGAGACTAGCTGAGTTTGCTGTTACAGGGGACCAGATAATACTCCTGTCTCAGGTGAATCAGCAAAAAGCAAATGGGTCGAAAATAGAATGAAGCATAGCATTTGGTCTACCGAGGGAATAACTTATTGTCTTTCCTTGCTGTACCCATTAGAACCACCACCACTGTCAACACACAACCAAGAGTAGGTGATCTAACTGCAGTTAGCTATAGTAACGTTTCTTTTGAAAAGTCAACGGACGAATGGATAAAGAAGATATGGTCCATAGGTATAATGGACTATTATGCCTCCATCAGAAAGGATGAATACCCAACTTATGCATCAATATAGATAGGCTTGGAGATTATGCTGAGTGAAATAAGCAGAGAAAGTCAATTATCATATGGTTTCACTTACTAGTGGAGCATAAGTAATAAGATGGAGGGCATTAGCAGAAGGACAGGAAAAGTGAATTGGGGGAATTCAGAGTGGGAGATGAACCATGAGAGACTGTGGATTCTGAGAAACTGAGGGTTTTAGAGGAGATGGGGGTGGGGGGATTGGTGAGCCTGGTGGTGGGTAATAAGGAAGGCATGTATTGCGTGGAGCACTGGGTGTGGTGCATAAACAATGAATCTTGGAACACTGAAAAATTTTTAAAAAAAAGTTAATAGTCCTGTCTATAGCTAATGATTATGATATGACCCTACTACACCAAAATGGTAGACTTCTGGCCATTTAAATAGATGACGGTCATTAGACAACAGGGCTGAGAACAATGAAGCAACTGATAGGTATTTCACTTCTTTATTGGGTCTCGGGGCAGGACAACCCAAGATATGCCATAGTAGCATAGTGATTATTTTGAATTAAATTGCTTAAGAAACAACCACTGCAAAAGGATCACTGACCCTACTTTGTCTCCAGAAAATGGGAAGTAAATCTCCCATATGAAAGGTACCGTCTCTGTACTGTCTCCCAGTCTCAGAGGCATCCTTATCACCCCAGGGAACTCAAACCTGAGAAAGTTCAGTAAATACACTCTTGCTTCAGTTCTTCCTAATTAATACCCAGACTTAAGTTTCCTTGTCTTCTTAGTTCCTCATGGATTTATTGTTTCTTTGTCTAAAAAGTATAAAAGCTGCCTGCTGTGGTCACTTCTTAGATCCCATGTCTGTGAGAAGACTGCTATACATACATATAATTTAATTTTTTTTCTTCTGTTAATCTGTCTTGTGTCAATTTAATTATCAGACCAGCCAAAAGAACTTGAGAGAGGTTGGGGGACTATTTCCTCCTCCCAGATACTCACACAATTTATTTACTGACCAAGGAAGTCTGAATTGCTTAGGATTAAGAATAATAATTTTAAAGAGTATTTTTGACCTTTTGTGGAAATATATTTTTCCTACAGTGCTTTTTCTGAGAACGGGCCACTTTACTGGTTTAGGAGTTCAGACATTTCTTTACATCAGCATGAAGGCTTTTCTTAAATGCAAATATTGCACTCTTAAGGTTAATAAAGACACAGCATCACAGGAAATATTTCAGAACAGTTGCATTCATATTCAGAACAATTGGTTTTATTTATAACATTGGGGTTTCAACTGTACTTTGGACTGAGTTTTATTCTTTAAGTCCTGTACTATAACCTTTTATGAAAGTATGTGTTGCAATTAATGTAATTCTTAGGCAAATACATGAAACTAAAGGAAGAAGAGAGCTTTTAGCTGAAGCATATATTGTTCTACACTTTGTGAAAAATTTTTGTGGAGGACTTTCAAATAGACTCAAACATGGAGATTTATAATAATTTCATTCTTATTGTAATGTTAAAATTTTAAACGATATTTTTATTGTATCTAGGACAATTGTGGCTGATGGTGATTGTGGAGGATACATTTGTTTGTTTTTGCAGATCGTGTTTTTATCTTGGCCTCATATAAAGGGAAACTAATTCCATAGTTATTAAACTTCACTATTCAACTTTCGTACCAGATTTCTATGATGGCTCATACTAAGATCCATCCTTAGTAATTTCCATTAATTTTCATTTACTAGCAGTTCATCCATTTATGAATCACATAGTCTGTGTTAAGTTTTAAAGCTATAATAATACACAAAAAACAAAAAACCCTACATTATGAAAATACTTTACGAAAATGTTGAAAGTTCAGAGCTGGGCAGACTTGAGGTTTGTTTTATGCCAGTGGCTCAGGGCTGTCACTGATGTTTGGATGTGTTGTTTTTTGTTTTCGTTTTTCCATGCCTCCATTTGCCTTCCCTGGAATTAATGATTTCCTAAACGTCGCATGATCACAAGGTATCTGCTTCCTCTTCAGGGACTGAATGTTTTCTATCCAAGTTCAAAAAGATAGTGCCCTTCCTCCAAAACATGAACGGAAGTGCTGATTTTGCAGTGATTGAATTAAATTATTTGGCTCTCTCCCCAAGCCTGTCACTCTTGTCTCCAGTATGATGTGCACAAAGTTGACAATTGGCTTTAAACTGCTCTGCTCACCATGTCTCAACTGTGGCCAAGACATTAAAACTACTTTTTTCATTTTATACCTATCAGAGCATATTTCTGGATTTGAGGGGATAACAACTCCCCCCCCCCCCATAAAAATACCACTTCCTGACTAATATTCAGTGGAAGCAGAGGGGATGACTCATGAATTTAAAAAGAGATTGCTCGGTCTAATTTCTAATATTAACTTTTCATTCCTGAATAAATTAAATTGGCTCAGAGTGCATGTTCCTCATTAGTTATTCCTGGATTTGATTTTATAATAGTTTGCTTCGGATTTTTACATTTATGTTGATAAGCGAGATTAGCCTGCAATTGCCTTTCATTCATGAATATCTGGTCAAATATCACGTTCTTTGGAAGACTTTTGTAATACTTGGATTATATCTTCCTTGAGTGTTAGATTCTACTGGTAAGGTGCCTTCGTGGAATTTTCTTCGAGGGAAGTTGTTTTCATTGCTTATTGATTTTGGGCAGTAAAGGATTATTCATCTTTTTCATTCTGTCTTGAATCAATTTTAGTACATTATAGTTTTCTAAGAATTTATCTGTTTTATATACATTTTCAAAAGTTGTTCATACAGTCCCCATTATTTAAATGTCTGTCATTTGCTCTGATGCTCATTTTCATTCCTGACATTACCTGTTCCTCCCATATCTTTTTCCATGTCTTTTTACAGAGCTAAGATGTTCATCTTTATTTTACATTTGTTATTTAATTGATTCCAGGTCTGTTCTTTATTATTTTCTTTCTTGTACTACTTCACTAGTTTTTCTATCATTTTTGCAACAAATTCTCATGAATTTAGTTTAAAACAACACAGACTTGTTATCTTATAGCTCTAGAGATCAGAAGTCCAACAGAGCCAAAGCAGAGTGTCCACAGGGCTGTGATACTTTTTGGAGGCTCTGGAGGAAAACCTTCTATTTTTCCAGCTTCTGGAGATTGCTTAACTTCCTCGGTGTGTCTCATCCTACCTCCATCTTCAGAGTCAGCAGTGTTAGGTCAGATGAATATGAGGATGCCGCATTACTCTGACCTCAGGTTCTGCCTTCCTCTTCTACTTTTTAGGACCCTTGTGAATACATTTGGTCTACTCAGATAACACTTACATAATTTTACTATTTTAAAGTTAGCTGTTAGCACCTTAACTCACCTGTAGTCTTAATTCCCTGTTACTGCTATACAGACTAATTTCATAGGTTTTGTGGATTAAGATGTAGACAGCTCTGGGAAGCTGTGATTCTGCTTTTCACCTACCTTTAAATTTTTATTTATTTATTTATTTTTACTATCTTTTTGAGATAAAAATTTACTTCATTAACTTTAGGCTTTCTATATAATCTAACTTGTATCTTTAAAGTATTTGGCTAATAAGTTAAGGCTGGTCTCATATTATGAGTTAGGAAGTACTCCTCCTTTAGTCTCTGAAAAAGATGGTAGGAAATTAATATAATTTTTCCTTGGTTCTTAATTAATTAAGAAATTAATATAATTTCTTCCTTAAATGTTTGACGTAATTCACCAGTGAATCTATTTGGGCTGTTGCTTTCTGTTTTGCAGTTATTCATTATTGATTTAATTTGTTTAATAGATACAGGGCTATTCAGAATCTCTATATCTTCTTATGTGACTTTGGCAAATTGTGTCTTTTCAAGAAATTGGTCCATTTCATCCAGTTTGTTAAATTTATGGGCATGGACTTATTCATAGTATCCCTTTGTTATCCATTTTATATTTCTTCTTTCATTTTTGATAATAGAAATTTGTGTGTTTTCTTTCCTTAGTTAGCTTGGTTTGTGGCTTATCAGTTTTATTGATCTTTTCAAAGAATCAGTTTTTGGTTTTATTTCCCATTTCCAATTTCATTGATTTCTGCCCTAAGTATTTTTAAATTACTGTTGAGATTTCATCTTTGACCCATGCATTATTTAGAAGTGTGTTGTTTAATCTCCATGTATTTTGGAATTTTCCAGTTATCTTTCCATTACTGATTTCTAGTTTAATTCTGCTGTGGTCTGAGAGCAGATATTATGTGATTTCCATTCTTTTAAATTGCTAAGATGTATTTTATGGCCCATAATGTGGTTTATCTTTGTGAATATTCCCCATGAGCTTGAGAAAAAAAAAATGTATTCTGTTATTGTTGGATGAAGTCATCTATACATGTCACTTATATTCAGTTGATTGATGGTATTGTTGAGTTCAACTCTATCCTTTCTGACGTTTGATGCTGAACCTGTCTGTGATACAGGGGTGTTGATTTCTTCAACTATGACAGTGGATGCATGTATTTCTCCCTGTGGGTCTATCAGTTTTGCCTCAAGTAGTTTGATGTTAGGTATAAACATTGAGGCTTATTATGTCATCTCGGCAAACTGAACTTTTTATCATTATTCTTCATTCCTGATAACTTTTCTTACTTTGTTTTTTTTTTTAAATTAATTTTATTCTTTCTCTGTGTTCCAAAATTCATCTTTATGCACCAAACACAGTGCTCCATGCAATACATGCCCTCCATAATACCCACCACCAGTCTCACCCCACCCCCCCATTTTACTTTGAATATGCTCTGTCTGAAATTAATATAGCACTCCTGCTTTCTTTTGATTAATGTTACCATGGCATCATTTTTCTCCATCCATTTACTTTTAATCTATATCTTTATATAGAGAGGGAATTTCTTGTAGATAGCATACAATTTGAACCTTGCTTTTTGATCTATTCTGAAAATCTCTGTCTTTGAAGACTATTCAAAGACTATCAAAGCATGAAGACTATTGATTTACAAAGTGATTACTGATATAGTTGGATTAATATCTATCACATTGGTTTTTTTTATTTCTTGTCCTTGTTCTTTGTGTTTACTTTTGTCCTTCACTTTTTTTTTTTTTTTTTTTGCCTTTTGTGGTTTCAGTGGAGCATTTTATATAATTCCATTATCTCTTCTTTCTTAACATACCAGTTGCACTTCTTTCCTCCCCTTTCTTTAGTGGTCGTCCTAAAGTTTGCAGTACACATTTACAACTACCCTAAGCCCACTTTCAAATAACATTGTACCACTTCATGGGTTGTATGTTTTATAATAATAAAATAATCCTAATTCTACTTTTCTGTTCTTTGTATAATTTCTGTCCCATTTTTGTTTCATAAAATCATACATTAGTGCTTTGATATATGGCAATAATTTTGGAAATTCTCAGGCATTATTGCTTCGTATTTTTCCTGTTCTTTTCTTTCTTCTTCTGGTATTTACATTATATCATGTATATTATATCTTTTGTAGTTGTCCTACTGTCTTTGAAGTCTGTCTGTCTTTCTTCCCTCCCTCTCTTTCTTTTTTAATCTTTATATTCTTTGTTTTTCTTTCTCAAAGATTTTATTTATTTATCTGAGAGAGAGAGAGAGGACATGAACAGGCTGGGGGAGGGATAAAGAGAGGACAGATGGAGAGGGAGAAGTAGACTCCTGGCTGAGCAGGGATCTCCAGGAGGCTGTGTTCAATTCTAGGACTCAAGATCATGACTTGAACTGAAGGCAGATATTTAAATGACTGAGCCACCCTGGTGTCCTACTCTTTGCTTTTCAGTTTTGGTTATTTCTATTGATGTTTCTTCCAACACAGGTATTCTTTCCCCAGCTGTGTCCAGTCAAAAGTCCATCAAAGGCTTTCTTGATTTCTGTCATGGTGTTTTAGTTTTCTAGTATTTCTTTTTCATTCCTTTTTAATATTCCTATCTTTTGCCTGCCTTAACCATCTGATCTCTTATGAGGTCTACTTTATCCATTAGGAAGGCTAAAGCTGGCTGGAGTTGGACATTTCCCTCCCCCCATGTTAGTTTGGCTAGGATTGCACCCCTACAAGTTAGGCTGTGGGTAACTAGTGTCTCCTGAAGTCACACTTTGTTAAGAATAGTGCTCCATTGGCACTTCCTAGTGGTTTCTCTTCTGCAACCTCTGCCAGAAGCAGGGATTTCTCTGATGTTTATCGTGAGACTATGGTTGAGCTCCTGAATAGAAATCTCGCAAAGTTTGGGGGCCTCCCTAGGTCTAGAACCCCCTGAAGTTTTGTTAGTTTGTTATCATTGTTTGTTTTGTTTTACCTCTTAGAGATGTCCACACCGAACCTCCAGCAATTCATCAATTATAGTTTAGGTTTTTCTGTTCTGATCGTGGTTCCTCTGACAGTCTCTGCCCATCAGTTTCTGTTCCAGTAAGCTATGAGCCCTTGAATTCACCTGTCTGCCTCTAGTCTTGGGGGAAACAGTTTGCCATGTGTCCTTCTCTGTCTTGTAGGTCCAAGGAGAGTTTATTTTTCCATCTGTTCAGTTTTTCCCTTATTGTTAGGGCAGAGTGGCAACTCCCAGGCTGCTTACATGCAAAACTGGATGTTATTTATTTTTATGGTGGAATATCATTCAAGTGATATTATGCATCAGTGTATAATATCAAGAAGTACAAGATGTCAGTTTGTCTCATTTTTAGTAATAATAACTTTTAAGGTGGTGTTTGCCAGTTTTCTCCACTGTAAAATTACTATTTTTTTCTTTTGTATATAATAAATAAAAGTGGTAAGATACATTGAAATGATGTAAATATCCTGGTTTTTTTTTAAAGTCATACATTCACCTATTAATTTTAGCATCTATTGACAACAAAAATTATTTCTGTGGGTTTGCCAAAGGGTGATTTTCTATTTCAATCCTTTTCCTATATTTAATTGGAATATTCTGTAAAGAGAGCTGTCTCTTCATTCTATTTACTCAGTCTGTTTATTTACCTCAGTGTGACCTCATGGATATTTGTTTTATTCTATGAATCCTATCTAATAATATCATTATTTTTTGCTTAATTGCCTCATATTTGGGCATTGGGAAGCCCCTTCAAGATGGCACATGGTACACAGCCTCTTCAGCTTCAGTAGTATTAAAAGGAGACTGGGGTGAGAACAGGAGGTGAGAACACGCATATGCTGGGTGTGGAGGATACAGAAGACCATTATAGTAAACTCAAAAGAGTCAGAGAGCAAAGACACTTCCCTGGGACTTCATTGTGCATGGAGAACTAGCTGTATATAGTGCTTGAATCAAAGAAAGAACTTGATCTGGGGAAAAGATGGAGGTGACTAAGAGTTGTGTAAGAAATATAGTATCAGAAAACACTTCCCAAATGAAAGACTTCAAACATTATGTGATATAATATAGTTGGAGAGAAAAATATACATTGATGGTATTCAGAATTACACATTTTAAATATTCTTGGTGATTCTTGAGTAATAATACAATTCCTTTAAATTAATATCTGGGTATTTAATTCTTTTCTGTGCAAATTTCCTTAATCTACCTGTTGACTAATCCTGGAAGAAAGAGTTCTGGTAGAAAAAAAAAAGGCAAATAAAGTAAATCAGTCACAATGAATTCTACAGTCATTACAGAACTAGGTTATGTAAATGAATGTTTTCACTGTCATTTCATTATTAGCCCTATTGTGATTTTCAATCACCTTAAGATTTCAAAATCTCAGTCTTGAGTGGATAAATATCAATCCAGCTCAAATTTCCCACTCTCACATAAACTCCAAGGAATAATTTGTGGAAGAACATAAAGATAACCAGAAATTAGAACTTAGTAACTTGTTAGACTCTTCATGCATGAATTCTTTAAAACCCTAAGTCAGAAGGAGTGTCTCACATAGGATGCGTAAAAATTATCTACCAAGGAGAGGAATATGCAAACTATTTACCTGCTTTCATCCAGTCCTTCTCCAAGTTCTTACTAAAGTTGAACTAAAAGTAAACTCATTGCAATGAGATAGGACTCCTCCTTCATCTGAATTGAGGCTGAAAAATATTGAGACCAATAGGTGTAACACTCTTGATTTGGTTTGTACATTTATGTTATAAAATCTGTAACCACAGTAAGTGCTTATGCTACTGTCTGCTTTGTTGGAATGGTTTTATCTCCCCCAAATCTTATTCTTTCAACTCAAGTACATGATCAGATTTATGTATCTAGGTAGTGAAGGAGGTTTATTTTTTTTTATTTTTTTTTTTAATTTTTTATTTTTGATAAACTTATATTTTATCCCCAGGGGTACAGGTCTGTGAATCACCAGGTTTACACACTTCACAGCACTCACCAAGTCACATACCCTCCCCAATGTCCATAATCCCACCCCCTTCTCCCAAACCCCCTCCCACCGGCAACCCTCAGTTTGTTTTGTGAGATTAAGAGTCACTTATGGTTTGTCTCCCTCCCAATCCCATCTTGTTTCATTTATTCTTCTTCTACCCACTTAAGCCTCCATGTTGTATCACCACTTCCTCATATCAGGGAGATCATATGATAGTTGTCTTTCTCTGCTTGACTTATTTCGCTAAGCATGATACGCTCTAGTTCCATCCACGTTGTTGCAAATGGCAAGATTTCATTTCTTTTGATGGCTGCATAGTATTCCATTGTGTATATATACCACATCTTCTTGATCCATTCATCTGTTGATGGACATCTAGGTTCTTTCCATAGTTGGCTATTGTGGACATTGCTGCTATAAACATTCGGGTGCATGTGCCCCTTTGGATCACTACATTTGTATCTTTAGGGTAAATACCCAATAGTGCAATTGCTGGGTCATAGGGCAGTTCTATTTTCAACATTTTGAGGAACCTCCATGCTGTTTTCCAGAGTGGCTGCACCAGCTTGCATTCCCACCAACAGTGTAGGAGGGTTCCCCTTTCTCCGCATCCTCGCCAGCATCTGTCATTTCCTGACTTGTTGATTTTAGCCATTCTGACTGGTGTGAGGTGATACCGCATTGTGGTTTTGATTTGTATTTCCCTGATGCCGAGTGATATGGAGCACTTTTTCATGTGTCTGTTGGCCATCTGGATGTCTTCTTTGCAGAAATGTCTGTTCATGTCCACTGCCCATTTCTTGATTGGATTATTTGTTCTTTGGGTGTTGAGTTTGCTAAGTTCTTTATAGATTCTGGACACTAGTCCTTTATCTGATATGTCGTTTGCAAATATCTTCTCCCATTCTGTCAGTTGTCTTTTGATTTTGTTAACTGTTTCCTTTGCTGTGCAAAAGCTTTTGATCTTGATGAAATCCCAGTAGTTCATTTTTTCCCTTGCTTCCCTTGCCTTTGGCGTTGTTCCTAGGAAGATGTTGCTGCGGCAGAGGTCGAAGAGGTTGCTGCCCGTGTTCTCCTCAAGGATTTTGATGGATTCCTTTCGTACATTGAGGTCCTTCATCCATTTTGAGTCTATTCCTGAACGCGCCCGATCTCGTCTGATCTCGGAAGCTAAGCAGGGTCGGGCCTGGTTAGTACTTGGATGGGAGGAGGTTTATTTTTGAAAGTCAAATCACATAAACTTCTCTTTGAACAGACATTTCTTTCTGTTCACCAGTTATGTCTTCTACTGTGGGGTTAACTTTTCTCTTAGTGTTCTAGCTTCTCTTTAAAAAACATAATCATGAGTGTACCTGCATTATTGCCTGCTGAACATGCTGAGAAAATTAATTGAAAAAATGTCAGATTCTGGAGGTCTATCTTGATAATTACATATCAGTTATGTCTCTTAAGTTTTATGAGTATAGAGAAGGTTGTGCAAGTAACTCGGAACTTAGACTCAGGACACCAGGTTATCAGTTCAGGCTTTGTAACTTTACAGTAGTTTTTTTTTTTTTTTTTAAGATTTTATTTATTAATTTGACAGAGAGAAATCACAAGTAGATGGAGAGGCAGCCAGAGAGAGAGAGAGAGAGAGAGAGATAGGGAAGCAGACTCCCTGCTGAGCAGAGAGCCTGATGTGGGACTCGATCCCAGGACCCTGAGATCATGACCTGAGCTGAAGGCAGCGACTTAACCCACTGAGCCACCCAGGTGCCCCGACTTTACAGTAGTTTTTAAATGTATTTTCTTTTTAAATGTATTAGACCTCAGTTTTCTCATCTCTAAACTACATAGGGGGATATTAGATAATTCTTAATATCCTTTCCAGCTCTAGAGAAATATATTATTTAGCTACATATATATTTATATATTTATATGTATTTATCAATATACATTTAGCTAGAATATTACTGTAGTAATTTCCTAAATAAAGCTATATAACTTAAGGCCTAATGGTTGAGGCTTAGCTAAGTTTCAGTTTCCTAATGGACTTGAACTTTAGAGATCTTTATATGGCAAATCAAATAAAACATATAGAGAAATCTAGAAAACAGTTGGACTGAGAAAATTTTCTTGGCACTGTTAGCATGAAAATGTCCAGAATGTTACTCCAGCTCCACTTAATTCTTAACCCTATATGAGGGCCTGTATCATGTTGCCACATTAAATACTTAATACAATTACAGGAATAATTTGTATATATTTTTCAGAGAAAACATTGTTGACCTTGAACGTTGTATGTGAAACCCAAGGACAGGGAAGTAGTCAAAGTAAATTTTACAGAAAATATTAAATATAGTTGAACATTTATGAATGAACAAAGGAAACTTGAGTAGATACACAAGTTCAAAGGGATTCCATTTTTTTTTTACACCTCTCTCTCTCTCTAAATTGTGTTACTACAGAGATATGTCAAGGAAGAGGTAAGAGTAGAATACAGGATTTTGTTTGTAATTCTGTATTCCCACTCTTTCCATGTGTGTATGTTTTGACAGTAGGCTTCCACACATCAGCATTTTGTGAATCCAGTGTCCTCAAACTCGGTCACAAAAGTCAGAAGACGGTCCTGAAAGATTCTTTTTTCATTCGTTAAGATGTTACGGAGAGAAAACGAAATCTTCCAAGAACTTTCTCTATACCTATTCTGTGTTAGATGCTGTCTGCATCATTGTCTTATTTGATAATCTTAATAAACTTGTTATTTTAGCAATATCACATCTATTTTAAAAGTGACCAAGATGAGACCAAGAGAGTTCAAACTCTTCCCCCCCCCCCCCAGGATTTATCTAACTAGTGGAATTTGATGCAAAATACAGACTAATGATATTTCTATACCCCGCCTTGTGGGAAAGAATTGAGAGAAAGAATAATCTTAAGCCTAAGAGAAGTTTTCTCTCAAGAAGCAAAAGCACAAAATGTTAATCTTGGAAGTTACAAATTTTGATAAAGTGATTGCATTGCCTCTAGGTGAACAGTTAAATGACAAGAGCAGTTTCTTCTTTGCGACATGGGATGTGACCACTGAGTGACAACTGGATGGAGTCTCAGGAGCACTACCTCCTTGTTCAGGACAGGCTTCTCCACTGGCAACTGTAGCTCATCTTTGAGTTTACATCCTTACTCTTAGACATATTATGGAGAAAACAAGATAAAGAATGAGGATCCCCAAAATATCCCAAGTTAATTCAGTGAGATGTTGGATGTACTTCTCAGTATTATTTCAATGAAAGTATATGAATATTAAAGAAAAAGAACGATAAAAATCTTTTAAAAAGGGGGGGCGCCTGGATGGCTCAGTGGGATAAAGCTTCTGCCTTCAGCTCAGGTCATGATCTCAGGGTCCTGGGATTGATCCCCGTGCCTGCTTCCTCCTCTCTCTCTGCCTGCCTCTCTGCCTACTTGTGATCTCTGTCTGTGAAATAAATAAATAAAATCTTAAAAAAAAAAAAAAAAGGAAAAGAATGGGGCTTCTTTTATTTTTGTTTTTTCGTCATGATAAGTGTACTTTTTAGTCCTGATAACTTATTTCTCCATGCTCTCCACCCACTTCCCCTCTGTTCACCATAGTTAAGAGTTAGTTTCTTGGTTTGTCTCTCTCTCTCTCTTTTTCCCTTTGCTCATTTGTTTTGTTTCTTAAATTCCACATATGAGTGAGATCATATATTTGGCTTTCTCTGACTGATTTATTTTGCTTATCATTATACTCTCTAGCTCCAACCATGTAATTAATTGCGAATGGCAAACTTTCATTCTTTTTTTATAACTGAGTAATAGTCCAGTGTCTGTGTTTACATTATATCTTCTTTATCCATTTATCTATCAATGGACACTTGCGCTGCTTACATAGTTTGGAATTATAAATAGTGCTGCAGTAAACATAGGGATGCCTACATCCCTTTGAATTACTGTAGACCTGGGCTTCTGAAGACAAGCCGAATCTTTTTCAGAGATGGCTTATCATCATCATTGCATTTACTTTGAAACAATTTTTGCCCCAGGGTCAAGCATTCCCCACTATTGCAACATTTCTCAACTTTGGCACTGTCAACATTTTGTTGAGTGGGATTATCTATAAATTATAGGATGTTTATCAGCACCCCTGGTCTCTACTCTCTGGATGTCATCAGACTCTTGACAGTTGTGGCTACTAAAAATAGCTCCAGAAATTGTGAAATGTCTTCTGAATATGTGTGTGGGGTGGGATTTCTGCTCATTGTGAACCACTGCACTACAGGGATATTTATATATAGCACAGCTGGAAGTAACTTATACAGGGTTCATAAACTCAGATATCACAATAATTTTATATTGTGGGAAGTTTTGAAAATGGGCTTTTAAGTTACCCTCCACATCTAAGAATAAAAATGAACATAAATATATATTTCCTGTAATTGGTATATAATTCCCCTATCATATTCTCATCTACAATACATATCCTCCCTTTAGTCTCCTTTTTCTTCTGTTGGTTCTATCACTGCTAGTGTGATTTACGGTAACAGCACTAGACTTCTACCTGAGGCCAGTGTCCAAATTCAGACACTCAATATAATTACTTAATTTATCAGTCTCTCAATTTTCCTAACTATAAAATTTTGGATTATAAATGCATGACAGCATTATGGTGTAAATGAATCAAGAGCATATATAAAATGCATAACATGCTGCTTGACACGCTATAAATGCCAAATGAGTACCACTTAAGTTGAACTCTGTTCTTTGATAGTCCTGTTCTCTTTTGCGTAGATAGTTCTCTTTGCCATCTGCCTGTTCTGTATGAATTATTTACCCCTTCCAAGTCACATTTTCCCCATCACTCAACATTTTCTGCTTCACATTTGTTTTCTAGTTCTTTAGAATTTACAATTATTACTGTATTTTCTTTGCTTAATAATTCCACCTACTGAGTCATATAGATCATTTTTTATTGACTTTGTTTTCCTTAATTATGGACCATATTTTCCTATGTCTTTGCATGACTTATACCTTATTTTATTAAATATATTGAATATAAAACACATTGGAGATAAATGTTTAATGAGTTTTGGTTTTGTTTCTTTATGTACCAATGTATGCAGAATCTGTCCTTTGTTTGGTAGTTGTAATGAGGGACTGACCCTTCAGATTTCTCTTATTGTTAGGCTGAACCGTGACTAGATCATAATTTTTATGTTTTTTTTTTATTATGTTATGTTAATCACGATACAGTACATCATTAGTTTTTGATGTAGTGTTCCATGATTCATTGTTTGCTTATTTATAACACCCAGTGCTCCATGCAGTCTGTGTCCTCCTTAATACCCATTCCTGGGATCACCCATCCCTTCACCCCCTCCCATCTGAAACCCTCAGTTTGATTCCCGGAGTCCATAGTCTTTCAGGGTTTGTCTCCCCCTCTGATTTCCACCCCCTTCATTTTCCCCTTCCTTCTCCTAATGTCCTCCATGCGATTCCTTATGTTCCACAAATAACTGAACCCATATGATAATTGTCTTTCTCTGTTTAACTTATTTCCCTTAGTATAATCTCTTCCAGTTCCCTCCATGTCGACACAAATATTGGTTATTCATCCTTTCTGATGGCTGAGTAATACTCTATTGTGTATATGGACCACATCTTCTTTATCTGTTCATCTGTTGAAGGGCATCTCGGCTCTTTCCACAGTTTGGCGACTGTGGACATTGCCACTATGAACATCAGGATGCATATGGCGCTTCTTTTCACTACATCTGTATCTTTGGGGTAAATACCCAGTAGTGCAATTGCTGGGTCATAGGGTAGCTCTATTTTTAACTTTTTGAGAAACCTCCACACTAGGTCACATTTTAATTAGATTGTTTATCTGTCTTTAGCCCTACCACCAACCTCTTATATTTTAGCTCTTCAGGAAGTTGGCCACCATTTCAAATATTTTATGGTTCATCTTTGGGTTCCACTTCAGTACTGGCTTGGAATTTAATACCCAGGAGAATATGCAATATTATGCAAAATATCTCTCTGTTTAACATCTCCTGCACAGCTGAAAATCTGGGGAGAGGGATGCCAGAATGAGAGATATTAGGTCTTAGATGTACTTAACATTTAAATATATAGGGTCAGGGAAGATTTAGATTACTTGTGTCATCGCATATTCCTAAATCTGTCTGAAAACACTATCTTATGAAATGCCACTCAGATTTTTCTTCTTTCTTTTCACTTTTATGTTATAGGCACATAGGCTATAAATAGACTGTAAAGTAAATTTAAATAGTTCATTTAGGTAGCATGGTCATTGAACATATATCAAAATGTATTTTCCCACTTTCAAAACCTTCTTTTGGGATATAGTCTTTAAAATACTGAGATTTAAGGGCATTTTAATTTATTTGTATTAGTCTAAGTGGACTCTGATGTTTAAAAACAGACAGTCTACATAGGAGCAAATCACATACCAGTTTTCGTGTTGCTTCCCACTGATTCCTAGATCCAATGGAGAAAATGTTCTTGAACTTGGGCAGGCCACTTACCTTATCTGATCATACTGCCCATTATGTAGAGGGGAGTTCAGGTGAGGAATATCTTCAAAGTCAGGTTGTCTCCAGGAAACACTAAGCCTGGGTTTTTTGGTCCCACGGAAAGTGACTCAGTAGACACTAACAGATGAAATACTACGAGCTCTCTTATCCCATTATTCCAGGTCATTATTGAAAAAGAAAACAAACAAAAAGCACTGGAGACTTCTCATTTATGACATCCAGTGTTTTTATTTGCAGTCAATCAGGTATTTATGGGCTGCATCAACTAAATGAAATTAGTTCTTTTCAAATATATCACTGAAGCTAATTACAATATAAATGTGGGATTTTTCTCTAAATTCAAACAATTCCACAATACAGAAGTGCCATAGTCCTGTTTATAATTTAAGGTCTAGAGCCATAAGCAATTTTTTTTTATTTTTAATTTTTAAATTTTTTATAAACATATCATGTATTTTTATCCCTAGGGGTACAGGTCTGTGAATCCCCAGGTTTACACATTTCATAGCACGCACCATAGCACATACCCTCCCCAATGTCCATATCCTCACCACTGTCTCCTGACCCCCTTCCCACCCAGCAACCCTAAGTCTGTTTTTTGGGATTCAGTCTTTTATGGTTTGTCTCCCTCTTGATCCCATCTTCTTTCATTTTTTTCTTTCCCTACATTCCAAGACCCCGTGTTGCATTTCTACTTCCTCATGTCAGGGAGATCATATGATAGTTGTCTTTCTCCGATTGACTTTTTTCTCTAAGCATAATACCCTCTAGTTCTATCCACATCATCACAAATGGCAATAATTAATTACTTTTTATGGCTGCATAGTATTCCGTTGTATATATATACACCACTTCTTCTTTATCCATTCATCTGTTGATGGACATCTAGGTTCTTCCCATAGTTTGGCTATTGCGGACATTGCTGCTATAAACATTCAGGTGTACGTGCCCCTTTGGAGCACCACATTTGTATCTTTAGGGTATATACCCAGTAGTGCAATCACTGGGTCATAGGGTAGCTCTATTTTCAGTTTTTTGAGGAACCTCCACACTGTTTTCCAGAGTGGTTGCACCAGCTTGCATTCCCACCAACAGTGTAGGAGGGTTCCCCTTTCTCCACATCCTCACCAGCATCTGTCATTTCCTGACTTGTTAATTTTAGCCATTCTGACCGGTGTGAGGTGGTATCTCCTTGTGGTTTTGATTTGTATTTCCCTGATGCCGAGGGATGTGGAGCATTTTTTCATGTGTCTGTTGGCCATGTGGATGTCTTCTTTGCAGAAATGTCTGTTCATGTCCTCTGCCCATTTATTAATTGGATTATTTGTTCTTTGGGTGTTGAGTTTGCTAAGCTCTTTATAGATTCTGGACACTAGCCCTTTATCTGATAGGTCGTTTGCAAATATCTTCTCCCATTCTGTCAGTTGTCTGTTGGTTTTGTTAACTGTTTCCTTTGCTGTGCAAAACCTTTTGATCTTAATGAAATCCCAATAGTTCATTTTTGCCCTTGCTTCTATTGCCTTTGGCGATGTTCCTAGGAAGAAGTTGCTGTAGCTGAGGTCAAAGAGGTTGCTGCCTGTGTTCTCCTCAAGGATTTTGATGGATTCCTTTCTCACATTGAGGTAGGTCCTTCATCCATTTTGAGTCTATTTTCATGTGTGGTGTAAGGAAATGGTCCAGGTTCATTTTTCTGCATGTGGCTGTCCAGTTTTCCCAGCACCATTTGTTGAAGAGGCTGTCTTTTTTCCATTGGACATTCCTTCCTGCTTTGTCAAAGATTAGTTGACCATAGAGTTGACCATAGTGCTCTTTATTCTGTTCCATTGATCTATGTGTCTGTTTTTGTGCCAGTACTATGCTGTCTTGTGTCATGACCACTTTGTAATAGAGCTTGAAGTCCAGAATTGTGATGCCACCAACTTTGGCTTTCTTTTTCAACATTTCTTTGGCTATTCGAGGTCTTTTCTGATTTCATATAAATTTTAGGATTATTTTTTCTATTTCTTTGAAAAAAGTGGATGGGATTTTGATAGAGATTGCATTAAATATGTAGATTGCTTTAGGTAGCATAGACATTTTCACAATATTTGTTCTTCCAATCCATGAGCATGGAATGTTTTTCCATTTCTTTGTGTCTTCCTCAATTTCTTTCATGAATACTTTATAGTTTTCTGAGTATAGATTCTTTGTCTCTTTGGTTAGGTTTATTCCTAGGTATCTTATGGTTTTGGGAGCAATTGTAAATGGGATTGACTCCTTAATTTCTCTTTCTTCTGTCTTGCTGTTGGTGTAAAGAAATGCAACTGATTGCTGTGGATTGACTTTATATCCTGACACTTTACTGAATTCCTGTACAAGTTCTAGCAGTTTTGGAGTGGAACCTTTTAGGTTTTCCACACAAAGTATCATATCATCTGCAAAGAGTGATAGTTTGACTTCTTCTTTGCTTCTTCGGATGCCTTTAATTTCTATTTGTTGTCTGATTGCTGAGGCTCAGACTTCCAATACTATGTTGAATAGCAGTGGTGATAACGGATATCCTTGCCATGTTCCTGACCTTAGCAGAAAAGCTTTCAGTTTTTCTCCATTGAGAATGATATTTGCGGTGGGTTTTTCATAGATAGCTTTGGTAATATTGAGGTATGTGCCCTCTGTCCCTATACTTTGAAGAGTTTTAATCAGGAAGGGATGCTGCACTTTGTCTAATGCTTTTTCAGCATCTGTTGAGAGTATCATATGGTTCTTGTTGTTTCTTTTATTAATGTATTGTATCACTTTGATTGATTTGCAGATGTTGAACCAACCTTGCAGCCCTGGAATAAATCCCACTTGGTCATGGTGGATAATCCTTTTAATATACTGTTGGATCCTGTTGGCTAGTATTTTGGTGAGAATTTTTGCATCTGTGTTCATCAAGGATATTGGTCTGTAGTTATCTTTTTTGCTGGGATCCTTGTCTGGTTTGGGGATCAAGGTGATGTTGGCCTCATAAAATGAGTTTGGAAGTTTTCCTTCCATTTCTATTTTTTGGACCAGTTTCAGGAAATTAGGAATTAATTCTTCTTTAAATGCTTGGTAGAATTCCCCTGGGAAGCCGTCTGGCTCTGGGCTTTTGTTTGTTGGGAGATTTTTGATGACTCTTTCAATCTTCTTACTGGTTGTGGGTCTGTTCAGGTTTTCTATTTCTTACTGGTTCAGTTGTGGTGGTTCATAGGTCTCTAGAAATGCATCCATTTCTTTCAAATTATTGAATTTGTTGGCATAGAGTTGCTCATAGTATGTTCTTATAATTGTTTGTATTTCTTTGATGTTGGTTGTGGTCTCTCCTTTTTCATTCATGATTTTATTTATTTGGGGGTTTTCTCTTTTCTTTTTGATAAGTCTGGCCAGGGGTTTATCAGTCTTATTAATTCTTTCAAAGAACCAGCTCCTAGTTTTATTGATTTGTTCTATTGTGTTTTTGGTTTCTATTTCACTGATTTCTGCTCTGATCTTTATGATTTCTCTTCTCCTGCTGGGTTTAGGATTTCTTTGTTGTTCTTTCTCCAGCTCCTTTAGGTGTAGGGTTAGGTTGTGTACTTGAGACCTTTCTTCTTTCTTAAGAAAGGCTTGTACAGCTATATATTTTCCTGTCAGGACTGCCTTTGCTGCGTCCCACAGATTTGCACAGTTGTGTTTTCATTTTCATTTGTTTCCATGAATTTTTTCAATTCTTCTTTAATTTCCTGGTTGACCCATTCATTTTTTAGAAGGATGCTGATTAGTCTCCATGTATTTGGGTTCTTTGCAAATTTCCTCTTGTGATTGAGTTCTAGCTTCAGAGCACTGTGATCTGAAAATATGCAGGGAATGATCCCAATCTTTTGATACTAGTTGAGACCTAATTTATGACCCAGGATGTGGTCTATTCTGGAGAATGTTCCATGTGCACTAGAGAAGAATGTGTATTCTGCTATTGTGTGATGGAATCTTCTGAATATATCTGTGATGTCCATCTGGTCCAGTGTGTCATTTAAGGCCTTTATTTCCTTGTTGATATTTTGCTTGGATGATCTGTCCATTTCAGTGAGGGGAGTGTTAAAGTCCCCTACTTTTATTGTATTATTGTCGATGTGTTTCTTTGAGTTTGTTATTAATTGGTCTATATAATTGGCTGCTCCAATGTTAGGGGCATAGATATTTAAAATTGTTAGGTCTTCTTGTTGGACAGACCCTTTGAATATGATATAATGTCCTTCCTCATCTCTTATTACAGTCTTTGGCTTAAAATACAATTGCTCTGATATAAGGATTCCCTCCCCAGCTTTCTTCTGATGTCCATTAGCATGGTAAATTGTTTTCCATCCCCTCACTTTAAATCTGGAGGTGTCTTCGGGTCTAAGATGAGTTTCTTGTAGGCAGCCTATTGATGGGTTTTGTTTTTTTATCCATTCTGAACTCCTGTGTCTTTTGATTGGAGCATTTAGCCCATTTACATTCAGGGTGACTATTGAGAGATACGAATTTAGTGCCATTGTATTGCCTGTAAGGTAACTGTTACTGTATATTGTTTCTGTTCCTTTCTGATCTACTACTTTTAGGCTCTCTCTTTGCTTAGAGGACCCCTTTCAATATTTCCTGTAGAGCTGGTTTGGTGTTTGAAAATTCTTTCACTTTTTGTTTGTCCTGGAAGCTTTTTATCTCTCCTTCTATTTTCAATGATAGCCTAGCTGGATATAGTATTCTTGGCTGCATTTTTCTTGTTTAGTGCTCTGAATATATCATGCCAGTTCTTTCTGGCCTGCCAGGTCTCTGTGGTTAAGTCCACTGCCAATCTAATGTTTTTACCCTTGTTTGTTACAGACTTCTTTTCCTGGGCTGCTTTCGGGATTTTCTCTTTGTCTCTAAGATTTGTAAATTTTGCTATCCGGTGATGGGGTGTGGACCTATTTTTATTGATTTTGAGGGGTGTTCTTCGCATCTCCTGGATTTTGATGTTTGTTCCCTTTGCCATATTAGGGAAATTCTCTACAATAATTCTCCTCAATATACCTTCTGCTCCCCTTTTTCTTTGTCTTCTGGAATCCCAATTATCCTAATGTTGTGTCATCTTATGGTGTCACTTATCTCTCGAATTCTCTCCTCATGGTCCAGTATTTGTTTGTATCTCTTTTGCTCAGCTTCTTTATTCTCTGTCATTTGGTCTTCTATGTCACTAATTCTTTCTTCTGCCTCATTTATTCTAGCAGTAAGAGCTTCCATTTTTGATTGCACCTCATTAATAGCTTTTTGATTTCAACTTTGTTAGATTTTAGTTCTTTTATTTCTCCAGAAAGGGCTTTTATTTCTCTGGAGAGGGTTTCTCTAATATCTTCCATACCTTTTTCGAGCCTGGTTAGAACGTTGAGAATCATCCTTCTGAACTCTAGATCTGTCATACCACCAATGTCCATATTGATCAGGTCCCTAGCCTTCAATACTGCCTCTTGTTCTTTTTTTTTTTTTTTGTGGTGAGTTTTTCTGCCTCATCATTTTGTCCAGATAAGAATATATAAAGGAGCAAATAAAATGTTAAAAGGGTGGCAAAGACCCCAGGAAAATGTGCTTTAACCTAATCAAAAGAGACCTCAAATCATGGGAGGGAGAATGGGATAAAAAAGAAGTTCAGAAAAATAAAAAAAAAAAAAAGGAAAAAGAAAAAAAACAAGTAAAGAAAAAATATGAAAAAGGAAAAAAAAATATATTAGACTGATGACTAGAACAAGGTCACTCACTTAATTTTGGGAGTATTTTGGTCTTTTAGTAGGAACTACTTCCCAGAATTTTAAAGGATGAAAGTCATACAAGGGTAGGCACAATGAAGAGATGAAATAAGCCTATAATGATGAGAAAACAAATTTTTTTTTTTTTTTTAGATTTCTAAAGAATGAGTTGATAAAACAAGTTGGTTGGGAGAATAAAGAAAAAGAAAGTGGAGAGAGTTTGCTTGGGCTGGAAACCAGAACAAGCCCGGAGCTAGATTTAGGGTATATTTTGATCTATTATGAGAAGTTGTATCCCAAATTTTTAAAAGAAAAAACCGTATGTGTACGCAAAAAATATAGTTAGATACAATGGAGGATAAAATATGACTAAAAAATGAAGTTTCAAAAAAAGATTATTATTTTTTTTTGTAAAGTATTATTAAGGTAAACTAGTTAAAAAAAAACATTAAAAGAGGAAAGGGTAAAAGTTAAAAAAAATTAGGAGAAGAAAAAAGAGAAAATATTAACTGCATGACTAAAGAATAATGGGGAGAAAGCCGTGAGTTACTTGCTTTGCTTTCTCCTCTTCTGGAATTCCACTGTTCTCCTTGGTAAGTGAAGTTGGTCTTGGCTGGGTTTCTTGTTGATCTTCTGGGGGAGGGGCCTGTTGTAATGATTCTCAAGTGTCTTTGCCCGAGGTGGAATTGCACTGACCTTACCAGGGGCCAGACTAACTAATCCGGTTGTGTTTGCTTTTGGGAGCTTTCGTTTCCTGAACGTTTTTCGTAGAGTTCTGGAGGATGGAAATGAAAATGGCGGCCTCCCAATCTCTGGCCTGGAGCAGCCCAGAGCTCAGGGCCCTGCTCCTCAGTGTGCCCTCAGAGAAAAACGCTCAATCATTCCCATCTTCCTGGCCTCTGGCCATGCTTGGAGGAAAGCTCTCACTCACTCCCGCTTGGAGAAAAGTGCTTGGTTGCTCCCGTCTCCCTGGCCTCTGGCTGCGTTTGGAGAAAAGCACTCAAACACTCGCACTTGGAGAAAAGTGCTCGGTTGCTCCTGTTTCCCCGGCCTCCAGCCACATGCTTTGAGGAAAGTGCTCAATCACTTCGTCTCCCTGGCCTCTGGCCCCGTTCGGAGCTCACCCAGCCTGTGCCCGGTTCAAGGTAACCCTGAGTTGAGAGCTCACTCCCCAGGTTTGTCACTGTATCCAGCTTCCCCGCTCAAACACCTGCCAGTTCTGCGATACTCAGACACCCCTGGACCTGTGATTCTGTGGGACCTGGGGCTATGCTGTCCCCACATGGGCTTCACCCTGGTTTAGTCTCTGGAGTGATGTCCTTCAGTGGAGCTGATTTTTAAAAGTCCTGATTCTGTGCTCTGTTGCTCCGCTGCTTGCAGGGAGTTGCGGCCCCTCACCCCCAACCCCGCGGTCTATCTTCCCATTGCTTTGGATTCACTTTTCCGCAGGCCCTACGTTTCAGAAGGTGATTGATTTTCTGTTTCTAGAATTGTTGCTCTTCTTCTCTTTGATTTGTATGTGTTCGCAATGGTTAAGCTATCTAGCTGATCTCCTTCTACCTGATGTAATTTTAGCCTGTTACTTCTCCACCATCTTGACTTCTCCCTTGCCATAAACAAATTTTGAAATGGTTTGGTGACCGAGGGGAGGACTTTCTGCCACATAGTAGCTTTTGCTTCAAGGACCTGCTCTCTGTAAATGGGGTTATAGTGAATGCTGCTTGATACAGATTCCTAAAAGGATGTCAACATCAACATCAACCCTCTTCTCTTTATTTGCATGTTTCCTGCCACAATGTCAGGATATTTGGTTCAGAGTTTTTTGTGTGGGGGAATATGTGTTGACATTTATTGATTTATCAGTCAATATGATTGTTGCTTTACAGAACATTACCATTTTCATTCCAGGCACTGTGCCAAGATCACAGTATAAAAAAGTAACTTAGACACAATATCTACCCTGTATTAAAATACAAATCCACTCATGTTCATTTTCAAGTTATTATATGTGTTATGTGTGCATTTGAGTCTGTTCACAGGTGTGAGCTTACATTGTACTTAAAAAAAAAATCTAAAGTCATACCAGAAAAGGTCAGTTATTAAATCTAGAAATCAAACTTCAGTTTTTATTTAGTTTTGTTCCTTTAGTTTCTAGATATGTTTGCACTGTAACACATATTTCAAGGAGGTCTTTTCTTGAGTAAACTTTTAAAGTTGAGGTAACTGTAGATCATAAATAATTGCAAGAAATAATACAGAAAATTTTCATTTTTCTATTATACAGTTTTATCATCTTGCAAAACTATAGTGGAATATTATAACAAGGACACTGATTTTAATACAGTCAATGTGTGGAACATTTTCATTGCTACAAGGGTCCCTCAAGTGACTTTTTATAGCCACATCCACTTCCCTCTTACCAACCCCTTCCTTCACCCCTGGCAGCCAATAATCGGTTATTTATTTGCTATAGTTTTGTTATTTAAAGTATAAATTTTTAAAAAAGATTTTATTTATTTATTTGGCATACAGAGATCACAAGTAGACAGAGAGGCAGGCAGAGAGAGAGAGAGAGGAAGAAGCAGGCTCCCTGCTAAGCAGAGAGCCTGATGTGGGGCTCGATCCCAGGACCCTAGGATCATGACCCGAGCCGCAGGTAGAGGCTTTAACCCACTGAGCTACCCAGGCACCCCTCAAGTATAAACATTTTATATAATATATAAATGTATATATAAATATATAATAATTGTATATATAAATTTAAAAAACAATGTGTATATAAATATGCACTATATAGTATGTATTTTAGAAAAATAATGTATATATAAATATGCAGTATATATTGTATATAACTAAAGGAACAAAACTAAATATACTATATTAAATATTCTATATACATGTGTCATATATTTTATAAATTTTATATACATAAAATCATACAATATGTACCCTTTTGGAATTGGACTTTTTGCATAATCTCTGGAGAGTCACCTGAGTTGTCACATGTATCAGCAGTTCATTTCTTTTTACTGTGGAATAGCATTCCATGATATGGATGCGTTGCAGATTGTTTTATTTCCAGCTTCACTGATATATAATGGACCTATAACATCACGTAAGTTTAAGGTGCATAATGCGATGATTTGATATATGTATGGACTGAGAAGTGATGACCATGGTAAGGTTAGTTAACACATCCTTCACCTCACATAATTATCATTTTTGTTGTTCTTAAAGTGATAACATTTAAAATCAATTTTTTTTCTTTTTCAGAGGTACCTTGGTGGCTTAGTCAGTTGGGCACTGGATTCTTGATTCTGGCTCAGGTCAAGATCTCAGGGTTGTGAGATGAAACCCCACATTGGGCTCCACACTGGGCATGGAACCTGCTTGAGATTGACTGTCTCTCTCCCTTTACCCTCTGCCCCACTCTGCTCCCTCTCAAAACCAAACAAAACCAAACAAAATCACTTTTAAAAATATATAAAATAAAATATACTGTTTTAAAGCAACTTTTAAGTATATAATACAGAATTATTAAATATATTTACTATCCTATATATTAGATACCCAGAATATACTATCCTATATATTAGATACCCAGAATTTATTTCTCTTATAATCAGAAGTCTGTAGCCTTTGACCAGTATTTCTTATCACCATTTTGCTCTTTGATTCTATGAGTTCAGCTTCTTCTCTTCTCTCTTCTCTTTTTCCTTTTTGCATAAAGTGAGATCATAAAGAGTTTGTGTATGTCTGACTTACTTTACTGAGCATAATGTCTTCTTCAGGTTCTATCCATGTTGTTGCAAGTGATGTGATTTCTCTCTTTTTTTTGAGAGAGAGAGAGAGAGGGTAGAAGCGGGGTGAGGGGCAGGGCAGAGGGAGATGGAGAGAGGAAATCCTAAGCAGGCTCTACACTGGCTTGAGACCTTGAGAGCATAACCTGAGCCAGAATTAACAGTCAGATGCTTAACCAACTGAGCCACCCACGTGCCCCAGGATTTCCATCTTTTTTTATAGCTGAGTAATATATATAATATATGCACACATATGAATATGAAATATGCATATAAATATGTAATATACATGTATTATATATGTGTATATTATATATACACATATATATTTATAATATATTTATATATATTATATAATATATAATATATAATATATATATTATATATAATATACACATATATATACATATGGGTATAATAAATACACATGTATATATTCCATATAATATACACAAACTCATGTGTATCGTATAATATATGTAATATGCATATGCATATATGCATGGCACATGTAATACAGTGTGATATGCATAAATTACATATATATTGCATAGCCCTATATATGTTGTATATTCATCCCAAATTTTTAAAATTCATCCACTGATGGACATTTAATTTGTTTTCATTGACTTTTGTAAATAATGCTGTAATGAACATAGGAGTACATGTATCTATGAGATTCTAATTTTATTTGCTTTGAGTAAATACCTAGAAATGGGATAGCTGATCAAATAGCACTTCTATTTTTAATTTTTTGAGGAACTTCCATAGTGATTTTCACAGTGTCTTTGCCAATATACATTCCCACCAATAGTGCACAAGTGTTCCCTTTTCTTCACATCCTCACCAGCATTTGTTATTTTGTCTTTTTGATAATAACCATTTTAACAGGTGTGAGGTAATACTCAGTGTGGTCTCAATAGCAATTTCCCTGATGATTAGTGGTGGTAAGCACTTTTCATGTACTTTTTGATCATCTGTATATCTTATTTTGGAAAATGGTAATTGTACATTAATTATAATGTTAAACATCTTTTCATGCGATTATTTGCCATATGAATATCCTCTTATGTGAAATGTCTCTTGGATTGGATTTGTTATTCTTGTTGAGGTTTTAGTGCTTTTTATAGGTCTTAGGTGCTAGTGTTTTGTTGGATATGTAGCTTTGAAATATTTGATTCCAAAAAGTAATGTTTTTTTTGTACTCTTAACAAGGTATTTTGTGGAGTGAAATGTTTTATTTTGGTTAAGTCCGATTTATCACATTTTTTGTGGGGGGAGATTGTGAATTTGTTGTCAAATCTAAGAAATATTTGCTTAGCCTTAGAATCTAAATACTATCTATTTCTTTCATAGTTTTAAATTTATACTTTAAATTCATATTTTGTAAATTTAAGTTGCAATCCATATCAAGATTTTACAATGTGAAGACTTAAGTCAAAATTGTTTTTCCCCCTATAAAATAATTTTTCACCTATGTCAAAAATCAGACATATTTGTGTGGGTCTATTTCTTAGTTTTCTTTTCAGTTCCATTGACTTATATGCTTATCTTTTTTCCAATAAAATAATCTCGATTTTTGTAGCTGTATAAGGTCTTGAATAATTTAGACCTATTTTTTTTGACATTATTATTTCTTAAAGTTTATGTTAGATATTCTATTCCCTTTGCTTTTCCATGAAAGTGCTAGACTATTCATGCCTAAATATATAAAATATCGTGTTATAGTTTTGATATTAATTGTATTAAACCTGCATATCCATATTGACTCTTCAAATTCATAAACATGATATGTATCTTGCTTTATTTTGATTTTTTTTACCTTCATCAAAGTTAGATAACTTCAGCTTTTAAATACTGCACATATTTTATTAGTTTTACATTTAAGCATTTCATTTATTTTAGCAATTATAAATGGCATAGTATTTTTAATTTTGGCATAGTATTTTTAATTTTGGCAGATACGTGTTCATTGATGGTATATAAAAATACAAATGTGTTTTAAGTGTTAATCTCGTTATCCTGTGACCTTGATAAATGCTCTTTTTAGTTGTAGGATTTTGGTTTGTAAATAGCTTGGGTATTTCTATGTAGACAATCATGTCATCTGCAAAAAGTGGCAGTTCTATTTCTTTCCATCTGATCTGTATGAACTTTTTTTTCTTGATTTACTACACTATCTATATTTTCTAATACTCTGTTGACTAAAGGCGGTTAGAGCAGGAAAACTTACTACTTTATTCCTTATCTTATTAGAAAAACTTTCAGTCTTTGATCACTATGAACGATACTAGCTATAGACGTTTTGTTTGTTTTGTTGTTGCTTTGAAGATGGCTCTATATCAAATTTAAGAAGTTTCCGTTATTACTGTATTTCTGAGATTTTGAAAAATTTCAGCTGTGTTATCTGTGTAGATTAATGTGATCACGTGTTTCTTCTCTAGACACTTAATGTGGTCAAACACTTTGATATTGGGTGAACTTGGTAGTTACTGCTTTTTAATGAATTATTAAAACTGATAACTTTAAGTTGTTGAATCTGTATGTAGCTGTTTCTACTGTTCCCCTAATTATTATTATTATTATTATTATTATTATTTACATCTATAGGATCTATAGCATGGTCCCCTGTTTCATTCCTGACATTGGTAAATTGTGTCTTTCTTTTTCTTTGGATGTGTTAATTTTATTAAGGTCTTCAAAGAAATAACCCTTTATTTCTTTTTTTTCCCCTTGTAGTTTTGTGTTATAATTTTACTAATTTTGGTTCTTTTCATTCTTTCCTTCCTTCTGCTTGATTTGGGTTTATTTTGCCCTTTGTATATAATTTAGTCATTGCTTTAGGTCTTGCATAATCTATATATAAAACTTACTACAGCCCAGTGATTTCATCATTTTACATGCTTGAGTATAGGTTAGAAACTGGATCTCTCTTTACATTCCTTTACCCTCCCCTATTTATAACACTAGTGCCTTAAATATTTCCTCTGCGTACGTTTAGGCCCACATCAGACGTTTTCACTGTTTTCTTCAAATGTCAAACATAAGTTAGAAAACTCAGGAAAAGAAGTGAAGTCTGCTGTATTTACCCTTATTTTTACTTGCTTTGTTTGTTCCTTCCTGATGTTCTTTATGTTACGGTGTTGACGTTGGCTGTGATCACCTAGCTAAATATACAAGGACATGCAAAAATGCGGGCATATTTATGTAAACAAGTAACTTTGCCAGGAGAAAACTAAATGAAAAACACCATTCTATTTTACCAATTTTGTTTCCATATCGAAATAATAGTTTGAATCTTGGTTTGGGCTTAAACAATTAATTGAACACTCAACAGAGTTTGCACTTGGAATTAAGTAAGTCATGGGTTTATTCCATTTACATCATTCTATCATTAATATAGCAGATTCTGTTACTAAATTAAAATTCCAGGGTGTCACATTTCAAGGGGAAAAGAAATCTTTTAAAGTTATGTTTAGTGAAGTAGTTTAAGTCAGAGCTATAGAATCTACTTTTTCAAGCATGATACTCCCAAGAGAACTTGTTCAACTTTATTTCCACAATGTAAAGTATGCATTTTAGAATATGTCATTTTAATATACAATGAGGAATTTTTATTCCCACACTCCTGCCTTTGTAAAACTCCTATATAGTCAATTTACTTAGGAAGCTGGGAGACATTTTCTTTTTAATACAGGATGCTTAATTGGATGCGAGTCTCTTAAATTCCTTAACTCTTTAGTTTCTTAAAAAAAAAAAAAGGTGCAATATAATCTGGAAAAGATGTGCAAACCATCTTATAAACAATATGGGTGGATGCCAAAGAAATTTATGTGTACTAATTAAGACATCTATTCATCTCATTGAGTTTAATATTATGAAACAAGTTTTTAAATTAATGGTATATGTACATCCAGTAATATTGTTTGTTAACATGATGTCTATTGGTGGAAAATCTTGTCATTAAAACATACAGATAAGTGTCTGTAATTAGCATTTTTATTTTTCTTGCAGTTTTCGTTATGATATTATTTCAAACTTACGGGAAAATGTCAAGAATAGTAAAAAGTAAAAGGAACTCCCCTAAGAAGTATGGTCCAGCTTCACTCTTAGTTTATATTTTCCCCATTTGCTTTATCATTTTTTTCTGTAAATATGCATACAAAAACTTTTATGAGCTATTTGAGTAGGTTGAAGACATAGTACACCTTTACTCCAAAATAGTTTAGTATTTCCTGTATAACCATATTACAGTTAATAACATGTGGAAATTTTACCTGGATACAATACTACTTAATCTGTATCCCATATTCAGTTTTTTTCAGTTGTCGTGATAGTATTCTTTATGGATGTTTTTCTTTCTCCCTGGGCGACGAGCTCATACAGGTTTGTGAGTATTTTTTTCAGGTCTCTTTAGTCTTTAAACTGCAACACTTCTTCAGCCTCCTTTTGTGTTTTTTTCACTTTGACATGTTTGATGAATATGGGCCAGGTATTTTGAAGAATGTCTCTAACTTGGGTTTGTCTAATGTTTTCTCATAATTGTATTTAGGTAATCCATTAATATTAGGACTTCTAACAAAAGTGATGGTATATCTTTGGAAGGGCATCATATGGAGAGACAGTTGATGTTGGTTAGTCAAAATTGGTGATGTTGGTGCTAATCATTTGATTGTGGTTGTATTTGCCAGATTTCTTTAATGTACAGTGACTGTTTTACCTCTGTACTTTTAATTAATTCATAGGTCATACTTACAAACTTTGTAAATATCAATGTTCTGTATCAAACTTTAATTAAGTAGTAGTAACATACATTGATAATTTTCTAAATGTCTCATTCTTTTTATATTTACTCATTCTGTTTATAGTTGGCATTCTACTTTAAGAAGAAATATCCTTCCTCCAATTATTTATTGATATCTTTAAATCAGTATAGACTTATAAGTTCTTTTTTTGTTCAATGATTTAAAACTTGTTATGATTATTATTTATTTTGAAACTCAAATTTTCCTACAGTTGGGCATTCAGGATCTTTCTAAATTGTTTATTTGTACTTTTGATGTGACTTGTTCTTTGAGCCTTTTCTGACTTTCCCTTTTAATAAGATGTCCCAGGGTCAACTTTATCCTATTCCTGAAATCAGTCATTAGGAACTATTTATTTACTTAGTCTTATTTGGTACAGTGATACTTTATAGGATCAGGCCATAGAGTCAACCTTGAATTCAGTGATACTTTATAGGATCAGGCCATAGAGTCAATCTTGATTTCCTTTAGTGGCAAATGATATTTAGGGAACAAAATTTGGATGTTATGTGAACTCATTGCTATTTGTGTATCAAGATATCTAGGCCCTTTCATCAAAGGATAGGATTAGATTGGATTAGATACCTACTTATCTGTATATGTATCTATCTACCTGTGTATCTATCCATCTACCTGTATATCTGTCACGCATCTGTCTGAAAAAATGATTCTATGCCATAGGATGCAATTTAATTTCCCCTCTTTAGCTTATTTCTAACCCCCTCTCCAGTGGCTCTCATTATCCTCAATTCCCTAAGCTCAAACCTAAATGTTCAGAAATTAGTTTTAGAATTGCAAACACATACTACTATGAAAAGCAAAATAAGTTTGAATCCAATATTTTTAGTTTCTCTTTCTGTTTGAGATAAAATTTACACACATTGAAATGCACAGTTCTTAAACGTAAAATTGGATGAGTTTTGAAGAGTGACTACCCATGCAACTCACACTCTCATTAACGTATAGAACATTTTATTGCTGTATAAAGTTCCTGTGTTTGCCTTCATATAAACTCCCTCATCTCTCTCCAGAAGAACCATTTCTCTGAAAAGTTCTTCAGCATAGATTAGCTTGGTCTATTTTAGAATTTAATGTACATGGAGCCACACATTATGTGTTTTTTGTTTTTTTTCCTGGCTTCATTCTCTTAGCATATGTGTGAGATCCACCAGCATTGTTTTGTGTGTGTGTGTGTGTGTGTGTGTGTGTGTGTATCTATCTATCTATATATATTCTGAGTCATATTTTGTTGAATGAATACTAATGTCCTTATGCATTTCCTTATGTATTTTTTCTTCGGACATTTGTATTGGTTCTAGTTGTGATTATCCTGAATATTACTACTGCTATGATAGTCATATACAACTCTCTCTCTCTCTCTCTATATATATATATATATATATCATTGTGTGTAAATATCATAGTGTATAATTGCAGAGTTGTAGAATTGGTACATATTTACCTTCATAAGATATTTCTAAAACTTTTTTCCAGACTGGTTCACTTTACATTCCCACCAGAAATTTATGAAAGTCTGGCTGATCTATACTTGCCACCATTTGGTGGCATAAGGCTTTTATTTATTTATTTATTTTACTGTTTTCGTGTTTTGTTTGTTTTTCAATTATATTTTAAATTTTTATTTTAGGCATTTGAGTATGTGTGTTAGCACATCATCTTAAATATGATTTGCATTCATTTTGCATTTAGCTGATGATCTCATGGGCTTACTGACTATGAATATCTTATAGATAGTGTTTTCAAGGTTATCTTTCTTTTAATTTCTTCTTGGGTTATTTTTTTTTCAATTTGAAGATATAATAGGCTTTATTAAGCAATTAATGAATAGAGCAGCCTCTCCTCTAACAAGTGAAGAAATGAGTTAAGACTTACTAAGGCTCTGTTAAATTTTTTTAATTAATTATTTATTTGTTTGTTTTTAAGTTTTTTGGTTTTTTTGTTTTGTTTTGTTTTAGTTTTTATTTTTAAAGCCATTTTTGGGGGGGGTGCCTGGGTGGCTCAGTTGTTAAGCAGCTGCCTTTGGATCAGGTCCTGATCCCAGGTCCTGGGATTGAGCCCTGCATCAGGCTTTCCCTGCTTAGTGGGAAGACTGCTTCTCCCTCTCCCACTCCCCCTGCTTATGCTCCCTCTCTAGCTATATCTTTCTCTGTGTCAAATACATACAGACATACATACATACATACATACATATATACATAAAATAAACATTTTTTCTTTCTGATCTTCAGATTAGACAGTTTCTGTTAATATATATCCAAGTTCACTACTTTTTCTCTACTTAATTTCCAACTTGTTATAATCAAATTTTTAAAATCTCAGATTTTGTACTTTTTAATCCTATATATATTTCCATTTAATTTTCAAGTTTCCATTTAACTGCTGATATTCACATATATTATTTCATTATGATTATGTTTTTAAGTCCTTGAACACATTTAAAATTACTCTGCGTTGAAGACCTGTCTGAAAAATCTGCTATGTCGTTTGTGTCTGGTTTTCTTTTCAGTATGGGCCATATTTGTCTCTTTAGAGATATATTCACGTGTGGTTATTTGTTGGGCATTGTAGATATGAGACAGAGTGTAGATTATGTTGTGGTTTAATCCTGACATTATTTTGGTTCTGTCTGAACTGACTCAGTTCCTGATTTGGGTAGATCTCTAAGTTGTAAACTTTGTTCCAAGGGCATATCACGATTGCACTGTATGATCCTTATTCCTTCATATGGACATTCTGCTGACCTAACTGAATGCCTGATGTATTCAATGAGGTCTGAGCACTTTGCTTGTGCTGGAACTCTAATATATTCCATTTCTACTAAGTCATTGACATCACCATTCAATTGTCAGTCCTCTGACAGGTGCTCTCTGCTGAGCCTTGTGTAATCTCACCCACAGTGAACGCCCACACAGTTGTGTGGGCTCCTCTTTCTGCATACATGCCAGCATGACTGGTGTGTTGTCACGAATTCTAGCTGCTTTGCTTAAATATCCCAGAAATCTTTCTTCTGCCTCCTTAGCTCACCAAGCTGCTGCTCTACTTCTGGTCGGTTTACCTGCTCTGCTACAGGAAAGTGCTCAAGGCAGAAAGCCAAGGCAATTCTGATATGATTCATAAGATAACCTTACATGTTCTTCTTCTTTAAAGGATCGTATTTCTGTGCTACTTGTTGTTCAAGGTCAACGGATACTGTTCCTTCATGTATTTTGTTCAGTTTTACTGGTGTTTTTGGTAGGAGGCTTGGTCTAATATTAGTTACTCTGTTTTGGCCAACACTGAGGTCAGCAACAGGCATTTTCATATAAAAATCATTATATTACTCCATAAAACTTTTTTTTCTTCTCCTCTCTGTTTATTAGGGAAATAGTTGACATAGAGAATTGTGTAAGTTTAAGGTATATAGCCTAATGATTTGACTTCCATATATTGTGAAATGATTGCTACAGTAAGTTTAGCCAACATCTGTCATTTCATATAGATTTTAAAAAGAGGGAAAAAGTTACTTTCTTAAATACACTACAACAAACTTTAGCTGTATGAATGAATTTTGATGCTCTGTGTATATGTATTATTTAAATTGCCTAGATATCATATCTAATAAACTCAGCTCTATCTTCTTGTTTTAAAAAGAGATTTACTTATTTGTTCCAGAGAGAGAGCGAGAGAGAGAGCAGGGGGAGGGCCAAAGTGGGAGAGAGAATCTCAAGCAGATTCCCATGAAGCGCAGAGCCCGACATGGGGCTTGATCCCAGGACACCAATTTCATCATCCCAGCGGAAACCAAAAGTTGGAGGCTAACTGATTGAGGCATTCACGTATCCCTTAGCTCTATCTTCTCATGTAGTATTTTATTTTTCATTTTGTAAAGTGGTATAAATTACCACCAACTTTCTAAAGCTCTCTCTTAAAAAAAAAAAAAAAAAGACTTATTTATTTGAGAGAGAGAGAGAGAGTCAGCAAACTTAGGATAGGGAGAGGAAGAGAATCCCTAGTGAGCAGGGAGCCCCTTGTGGGGCTTGATCTCACAACCCTGAGATCATGACACAAGCTGAAACCAAGAGTCATTTGCTCAAACAAGTGAGCCACACAGCTGCCCCAAAAGCTCTTTAAGAAATAATGGAGAAAATCTACATGAAAATTTTTTGTAAGCTATAATGTGCTAGAAAATGGAAGGTATTATTATTATAGTACTCCCCACATTTATCTGCAGAGGATACATCCCAAGACCCCCTGTACATACCTGAAACCAAAGGCAGTGTTGAACTCTAAATATACCTTTATTTTCCCCCTATGCATACATATCTATAACAAAGTTTAATTTATAAATTCAGCACATTAAGAGATGAGCAACAGTAACAGTAAAATAGAACGACTGTAACGATATACTGTATTAAAGTTAGGTGAATGTGGTCTCTCTCTCAAAATATTTTATTGTACTATACCCACCCTTCTTTCTGTGAGAATGTGAAATACCATAACTACATGATGAGACATAGTGGGGTGAATGATGTAGATCTTATGACATTAGTGTTTGGCTCCTCTTGAACTTCTGACAATGGAAGGAGGATCATCTCCTTCCAGACCTCAGTGGACCTGGAGTAACTGAAACAGGATATGGAAGAATTACTGTTTAGGGCAGAAGTAAACTTTAATTCAGCTTTGACCAAAAATTCCAACAGGGAGAAGTTAGAGTTGACAAGTTGGATTTTGTTTTGTTTTGTTTTGTTTAGTTTTTTAAGATTTTATTCATTTGAAAGCTGGGTCGGGGGGGGGGGAGCTGGGGTAATAAGCAGACTCCCTGCTGAGCAGGGAACTGATGTGAGGCTGGATCCTGGGATTAGGACCTGAGCCAAAGTCAGACATTTAACCGACTGAACCACCTAGGTGCCCCAAGTTGGTAGTTCTTACTGGTATTTATTCTCTTTGATATTTTTGATAGCATTAAAAATTAAAGTAGTAAAAATGAGATTGAATTTTATTTTTACTGAGCAAGTAGAGATGATCTATTTTAAGTTTTAAAAATTAGATGAAAAATAGGAATTTTCCTATAGTTTATCTTAATTTCCTAAATAGATGTAGTTATAATGCTTGTAAGTAACTCCATAGAATAATATTGGCTATTTTAGAAAATACACTTGTATCTTCATATCCAGGCCTTCACCTTGCTGGGGACTTCCTCAACTCTGTATTTTTTTATCTACCACATGAGTAAATTAACTTTTTAATTTAAATTTAATGCTTCTTTTTTGTCAATAATAAGTTATTTTACTTAAAAGTTTAATATACTGGCACTATTTTTGTTGTTGTTGTTGTTTGTAATGAAACATTTAAGAAATGCATTATTTTATTTACCCGAATATTTTCCCAAGGCTCCCCTTTGGGAGAAAATTAGTTTCTTGAAAATACAAGCCAAATATGTTAGTCATAATTTTATGGTTTTAAAAAGAGTAACAGTGACATAAGAATGTTTGGCATGAAACACAAAATCCTATTAGCAGCAAACATCTGTGACAGTTGAAGAGTGGCACACACCATGGGAATCTATTACAGGGCTAATCATTCTCCTGAGTTATTTCTGGGGATCTAGAGGAGAAATTCTGTTGTCTCAGAAAGGGACATTTACTTCTTCCCAATTTAGCAAAATTAATTTAAATCGGCTGGCAACTTATCACACCATCTGCAGGGGGTATTCCAAAGCAGGAATAAGACAGAGAGAAAAAGCATCCAGGCACCATTTAGGAAAGGTAGCAAGGATTTTAAATTTGAGGTAGAAGGGAAGGGGAAGCATGGTAGTCACCAAGCCACCTAACATTATGTTTTTCCAGAGCCTGAATGGATTACATTACTCTCCATTTCCACTATTTATCTCCATTAGGTAACATGATCGGATTTTAGATTTGCTAATACTCCATTTAGGAGGGATTTCTAGCAAGGCATGTGCCCCGAATTGGAGAATGATAAAGACAAGGAAGATACAGGCTGCTCCTCTGGAATTTATGGATGCATTTTGTACTGCCTGTTCTTAGGGGAGGTTCTGTGATTGGTCAAGGAACCTGGGTAGAGGCACTTGGGAGAAATACACAGATGGATTGTCAATCTTCTCTAGAAGACAAGGAGAGAGAGAAGGGGAAGGAAAGGTTGGGAGACAGGGAGGGAGAGGAGGGAAGTAGGGGTAGAGCGGGGAGAGAGGAGGAGAGAACAAATACTATTAGAAGAGTAAATAGAATGATGTGCAGGTAGAAGAAAAAGGCACAAGGAAGAGAAGACATGGAGAAAGTAGAGAGAATAAAGAAATCATATAAACTGTATGTCAAGTATCTCTTGATTCAAAATCCTTATTTGGGGCTACTTTAAAATTCTCTTTATACTTGGCTAACCCAGGTATGTATGTGTAGAGAAAACAGACACCCAGTCTTTTTCAGTGAGCGATTCTCACGATCACAACAGCACCCATGCATAATCCCCGCTAACGGGTTGCAATTGAACAACGCAAATGATCAAACAGAAAACTTACTGCACTGATTAAATGCATCAAGCAAAAGCTATTATGAAAGAGAAGGTACAAGAAACAGGTCAAGCATGTGTCTCCTGATGCATATATATATATATATATATATATATATATATATTTTTTTTTTTTTTTTACCCCCCTCCCTTCTACCAGAAGTTAGGAGGAGATGTTCTAAGCCCTTTTATGTTATCAGTGGCCCATACTAACTGCAGTGGTAAAGGACTAGCCACATTCTGAGCCCAGTGCAAGGAAATGTGATCACATTTGGATGGACATTTTTGAGTTCTTGCCTTCCCCTCCTCCTCCCTCTCTCTCTCTCTCTCTTTTTTCTTGTTGTTGGTACTTATGGATTGTTAGTTTTCTTTCTCCCATTTATCCTGAATTTCAGAGCAAAGCCAGATCTATAAAGTATCGTTTACAACAATGTGCAGCTTCTGCTAACGAACATTTCTTAAGATAGAAGGCAATATGCAGGTGGTCAGAGGAATATATGCTGCTAAATTTTATGTTTCTCAGCAGTACCATATGTGCCATCCCTTGTATATTTTGGATTAAATTATATTCAGTGAAATGATCTGAGAATATAAGCATTAGTTTTTTCTTCCTTCCTCCCTCACTCTCTCCCTTTCTTCCTTCAAGAAATATGTTTCAATCACTACACGACTCACTTACAAAATAACTTTTGGAATAGAGCCTACTTAGAATTACTCATTATTTATTTCCCTAGCATTTCTCTTAAATCTTGCTGCTGCATTCTGCCTTCACCCAGATTTGTCATAGTGCATTTGATTAAAATAAAGATTTTCTTGGGGGGGGAATTTACATTCCTATTATAAATTTATTTTGACTATATGTGTGTTTCCCTTAAATGAAGAACCATATCTAACTTTTTATCTTTTGGTTCAAATTTTTAGCTTTCTAAAAATACTTCTCATAGATCTCTGAAATCATATATATTCATTATTGCATTCATCAAATATTTGTTGAATTATTGTTCTGTATCTAACTTTTGATTAGCATTTGAGGGATAGATGCATATGATAATTCCTGAGGATATATGGAAATAATTCCAGTAAAATGTTTAAGTAGGATAGTATATATCTATACAGAATACTTCAGAAGCCCCAAATTTTTTATAAATGTTTACTGCAAAAGGTGGGGGAAATTCCACAGAAATGGTTAACATTTAAACCTGGAGTCAAGAGATTGATGGGGAATGGTAGGTGGTGGTTAGGAGTAGAGCGTGGGAGGAACAGTCTACATTAGGGGCTCAGGAAGAGAGGAGAAGGGCTAAGGTGGAAGTATTTATTCATTTAGCAAATAATTATTGATACCAGTCACTTCCTAAGCACTGGAAATACAACAGTGAATGAAACTAGGAAAAAAAAAAATCCACATTTGTGAAACTTCCATTCTAATAGGCTTACGTTGGCTGTCTGTGAAGGGACCTGAATGTCATACTAAGGAGGTTCATCTAATAGAAGTTTAGAATCCACTGGGGTTTCATTAAGCTTGTGACTGGAATGTTGGAATCCACATATAAGAACAGTAATTTTATGGCCTTTTAATAGGTACACTATAAGGAATGATGAAATATGAAATAATATTCAAGGGGTGTGGAACCAAGTTAAAGCAGAAGTAGGAGATATAGAGAGGAGGGAATATAACAGGTGTTTAAAAGGTAGAAATGACAAGACTTGGGGACTGATGAATAAGACTTAAGAGTAGACAAATACGAATTTGATATTTTTGACTTAAGTGATTGAGTTTTTCAAATTTGCTGTGTGTGTGTGTGCGTGTGTTTAAAGTCAGCTCCTATTTCTTTTTTTTAAAGATGTTATTTTTAAGTAATCCCTACACCCAATGCAGAGCTTGGATTTACAACCCTGAGATCAAGAGTTGCATGCTCTACTGACTAAGCCACGCAGGCGCCCCTCCTATTTCTTGAATTCCTAGTAAAGATAATAAAAAAAGTACACATGTGGGGGTGCCTGGGCAGCTCAGTTGGTTAAGCTTCTACCTTCAACACAGGCCGTGATCTCAGGGTTGTGGGATGGAGCCTCATGTTGGGCTCCCTGCACAGTGGGGAGCCTGCTTTCTCCCTCTCCCTCTGCTCCTCCCTCCCTCCTCCCCAACTTGTGCATGTGTACATTCTCTCTCTCAAATACATAAATGAAATCTTAAAAAAAAAAATAAAGAAAGGGCAGATTTGGGTGAATGCAGAGGAGGGCGAAGAGATGAGCCATAATGCTGAAACTCTGATTTATGTGAAATCTAGAGTTCAGGAGAAAAACCTAAACTGAAGTTCTCTGGGGCCATCTAATGCAGGTAGTGGTTGAAAGGTCGGAGGTAGCAAAAGGTCCGTGTGAAGGAGAGGCAAAGAAGAGATTGTAAACAGCAGGATACTTAGATGAAGTCATTAGACACTGTATGCTATGTATTTATGTATGCATGTATTATTATTATAAATAATTATTATTAATGTATTGTTTGTTTGTTTGTTTGTTTGTTTTTATGAAGTCCCGTTGGGCTGTCAGCAGTGCATGTCTAACTTGTGGTTGGTCTGGTTATTAGATCACAGACTTACGGTTGGAAAAGACTATATTTCTAAACGAAACAACATTAGAGTTCATCCCAAATTCTTTCTGACCCACATGAAGAGTGAGAAGATTCTCTCAAATGTGTTTTTTGCTCCAGAAGCTTTTCATTACACAAACGGTCATATTCTGAATTCCCTAGGACATCTCACTTTCAATCAATCAGTCAGTATTATAATTGTTTATTAGGTGCCCAATACCAGGCTGAGTGCTGGAGTACCCCTCATCTCCTCTGTCTATCACATTCGAGAACTGCTCAGAAACCAACCTTGGAATCGATGGTTTGATGCCTAGATCTATCTGTTTCTGTGTTAAACGAGCCTTGGAAATTGTGTACAATTTCATCTTCAGGTTGTACTCTGCATGGCCCTGAGAATTTAGCGTCTAGCTTTTTGAAAGAGTAAGTTATAAGGCAATCTGGCAGTCGAGTAGAGGACAATATTATGGTTAGGATTTTCAGTAGTTTCCCCAGAAAACAGGATGGATGTTTCCATTATGACACAATACCATAAATACAGCTATTTACTGCTGCCTGCTATGTTCTCGTTCCCTTATTCTTTGTCTATCTCTGCAAATTTTCTAGGCTAGACATTCAGTGGTGATCTGAGGGCCCATGATTTTGAGAATGATGCAGAGGCTCCCTCTCAGGGCATAAACATTTCATTCACTTGTGTGTCAGCACCCCGGCCTGATGTAATTGCAGAGAAGAGCTGTTTGTTCCTTTCCGTTTTCCTGGGAGGAAAAACATCCAGCATGCCTGGAAACCTACCTCAGGGGATGCCTTTACTAACGCAGTTCCAGAAGGAGGGGGCTGTGATGCCTACTTTCTGGGAAAGAAAGAAAAAATGGAGAGCAGTGGCCTATACAACCTTCTGTTTCATGATACGCTTTTCAGGAGACCCATCTATGGAAAAAACCAAGGAATGGTGGAATCTGAACTAGGTGAGTTTTAAACTTTCTCCGTGAATGTTATTTTGGTCATCCTATTTGTCCTCTCACTTAAATAGGTTTACGTGTTCGCCTTGATGGAGAGAAATTAAGGGAGACTCCATGAAAAGTTGCCTTTTTTAACTTTCGTCAGTCTGTGTGCGTGTGTGCCTGAGAAGTAGCCCCAAGGAGTATACTGTGGATGACGATAGACCCCTTAAAACCCTTAGTCATCTAAAGCGAAGTCAAGGTTCTGGTGTGCACATCCTCCAACACCCACACTTAACTAAAAAGACAAAATAATAAACCATAAAGGATCCTAGGGCTGCAAAATGTAGAGATCTGGATGAGTAACACTCCCCCCCTCCCCAGTAAATGTCTTTGTTGACTCTTCTTTCTATAATCTGGGTTCCCATCATAAGGCCAGGCTAACATATTTTTTTGTCCTCGCCTTGATTTTTCTCTTTTATAAATTAATGCTTTCATTTTAAAATATCTTTATACCTGGACTTCAGTTTCTATTTTGTCTGCAGTGAATATGTAGCATTTTTATGACTAGAATAAAACCTTTAGTGTGTCTTCTAACTTCCATTTTTTCCCTTTTAATTTAAATGAAGTAATGATGGTATTTTTTTCATTAGGGCCAATGACATAAAAAATAAAAAGGTTAGAAAAAGGGGCACCTGGGTGGTTAAGCATCTCACTTGGTTTTGGCTCAGGTCGTGCTCTCATGGTTTGTGGGATGAAGTCTCACACTGGGCTCCTCACTTGGCAGGGAGTCTGCTTGAAAGATTCTCTCCCTCTGTCCCTCCCTGTCCCCCCCCCCAACCATCTCTCTCTCTCTCTCTCAAATAAATAAGTGAATCTTAAAAAAAAAAAAAAAAAAAGTATAAATTCAAAAGGCTACGCACAGGGTTGCCCATCATAGGATGGTGGGGAGTAGTGATGTAGGAGTAAACCAATTTTACTTGAGTTGCAGAGTGTTTTTGTGATTGGAATGTTCAATTTTCAGAGAAAAGAAATAAAGATTGCTTTTCCTTCTCTTCCCATCCCGCTCCATTCCTTCTGTTCCTCATTCTTCTGTATAGAATCAGAACAACTGGAGTGAATCTTGGGAAACAGAGAACGAATATTATTGATTAGATTATTCAATAAGCATTTCCTGGACCCATACTACAGGTCAGGCACTACAATATGGCTTGGGAAAATCTTACTTTTGGTGATGGGACTACATGCAGCTGGTTTGGGGTGAACACTGCCCGTGAGGGTAGCATTTCAAGTGTGCTGATTCTGAAATGGAGGAAATGATTGGGGGCGGGGGAGAAGTTAACTAGGATTCTTATATTAATCTGCTGGGATAGTATTAAAATATACATTGAAGAGTATAATGCAAATTTATATTTGGAAAGATTCCAATCCTTTTTTAAATGCAAATTTTAGATAGTAAAACCCTGTAGAATTAAAGAGAGTAAAACACTGGGGTGACATGAATGTAAAAGATTGGAAATTTTGTGTTAATAGTGTTCTTTGTATGTGTTTAATGGAGAGTAGCAGCCTTCTGTTTCATACTGTAAGCTTTTCAGGAGTCACATCCTTTAATTCCTTCCTTCCTTCCTTCCTTCCTTCCTTCTTTGAGTATGTTAAAGAGAATAAACCCCAAGCCAAGTTGAAATTTAAATCCATGATTATGGTCAAAAAAGCAGTGGGCTAATTCCAACTTCTTTTCCCATCTCTAGCCCCACAGCCTCACCAGAATGCACCACGCCAAGCTCAGTACCATTTCTGATTCTCCTCCTTCCCTCCCGTGCCTTCCCACCATAGCCTTTGCCACTTTGTATTCCCCAAGGACCCTTGATCCTCCATACTCTTCCTGATTATGGGAGGCACTCTTTTTTTTAAAAAAATATATATATGTATATGTATATATACATACATATATGCATATACATACATATATACATATACATATATAGATATACATATATATATATTTATTTAAAGATTTTATGTATTTACTTGACAGAGTCACATCAAGAGAGGGAACACAAGCAGGGAGAGTAGGGGAGGCAGAAGCAGGCGTCCTGCAGAGCAGGGAGCCCTACGTGGGGCTCGATCCCAGGACCCCGGGATCATGACCTGAGCCGAAGGCAGACACTTAACCACTGAGCCACCCAGGCACCCCTACTGAAGGCATTCTTGACAGTCTCCATCACTAATGCCCTGGTTGGAGATCCAGATTCTGAGACCTTTTGCAGAGCAGGTACATGCCAAGCATCACAGTTCCATCTGTTTTGTCATTAATATTACCATTAATATTGCCAAGACATTAATATTGCCATCATATATTTAAGCAAATTATAGCTCTGAGAGGCAACATAGGATTACCCCTTCCAGGTTGCACACTGATCAACAATTGTTGCAATTAATGTCCTTCTTGTTCCAAAGGAAAAATACACACACACACACACACACACACACACACACACACACAAACTGAAGTCAAAACAAGGGTCAATACAAGAATATGAACAAAGCCACAGGATACTCTGTAAGAAATACAACAAAGCTTAATAAGACACTCTGTAGTTACCCCTCTCCCTGTCTCTTGCCCCTCCCCCCTCCTACTCTTTGTCAGTAGTCATCTCATATCTTTGCTTCATTCTGCGATCTTGCCATATTCATTATCCATATACTGGCTTCCTCTGCAATGATTTTAGTCTCTGCACCTTTCACCCTCAACATGCTCTTAGCTCTGCTTCGTCATAGCATTGATTTTGGCCCTAAACCCATAGCACTCTAAGTCCTAATAAATTTTCATTTTAGACCTAATATCTGATCATCTCAGCCCAACCTCATCCCTGAGCTGAGAACCTGTGCTCAGTCGGTGGATTGGTACCTCAGAATGGAAGCAGTTCAGCTAAGCCCATCATGTCCCCGTGGACCACTGCAGAGTACTGTCTTAAAGGAGAGAACATGGAGGGAAGACAGGTAGAACTGCAGCGGCAGAATGAGGCCAACTCTCCTGATTCTAGTCCTAGGCTTCTTCCCACTCCAGTCAACTTCAAGGGCTGTGTTTTAGTCATCTTTGGATTCCCACAACACTTGTAAAACACCTAGAAAATGCAGACTCTGATAGAATGGTGGTTGATGTGATGACCTTGAAGTGAATTAGACCAACATTGGAAGTTCATGGAGATATCCTAACCTTACCCATACATAAGTCAGCTTTCAGTTACGTGTCATGTAAGACCTGCTTAAGCCAAGTGCATTGACAGGGTTAGGAAGGAGAAGAGAGAAAAAGAGAAGGAGGATTACAAGAAATTTGATCAGGTTCCATGAGGAGCATGCTGAGCTTGGAGTGAAGGAAGTGGGCAGAGAAATGGAAATCCATTCTGCCATCTGCCTAATGGTTATTTGTCATTCTTGTGCAGCGTCCAGAGAAATTGGTAAACATGAAGAAAACAAAACAAAAATTAAGGCAGAAAGCGCAGAGAGTGTGGAGCGTTCAAATAGTTTTGAACTTTGCCATTTATCTATGACCATACGGATCAAGACAGACCACAGAGATTTGGACACTACCTGGGAATAGTCCCACAGCCCCAGAGACTTGGGACCAGTAAGTCAGATATTGGGTAAGAATATTCAGAACTCAACAGCTGTAGGTATTTATGTACTGTTTCATCCCTTCTCTATCTGCATCTCTAGCATATATTCTTCCCTTAAGTCCTCTTTTGCAGTGTTTGCTTATTTTAACTCAGGGATTTGAAAAGTAAATTTTCAGAGATTGTATTTTTCTTTTTTGTTTTACCTTGCAGCTCAGGTTTTCTTCCTTCTTCCCTCCCTTTTCTTCACACCCTAGGGAATCCCCAAGGAAATTCAGCTAGTTTGCCAGTCTGGTCTGCACTGTAATTTGGGTTGGCAAACACTGCAGAGTTATAAGCACCATCTAATTTTTTTTCGCCTTCGAACCATTCCCTCTTCTATTTACTTACCACCTCTAATGTTTACAATCCAGTGAGAGGTCATATAAATTTATTAAACCTCTCTCTCTTTTTTTCTTTTCCTTTAAAAATGATGTTATTTAAAGTTTTTCTTTCAATTTCCCCTGATTTTCAGAATGGTTCCTCAGGGCTCTCATTATTTGGGTCTCCGACTGACTTAATCTTCTCTAGAGCAGAGTGCTTGGAATTTCTTTGGCTTAAGCTGGCACATTAATCACTTGCTTAGCCTTAAAAGGGTTTAGGGTAGAGCCTCTTTCAATGGAGTTGCTGCCTGAGTCGCTGCCACCACAGCAAAGAAACTACATCTGGTCCCCTCTGTTGAGAGCAAGCTGTCCCCTGCCAGCAGCTCGGCTTCCTGGTCACAGAAGAGCAGGCCCTGTGGGAGCTTGGGGGAGAGGAACAGCAGCAGAGTGGACTCCATCCAAGGTGGAGACATTTCTTAAATAGCTTTTAATTCTAGGCCTTGGCGAGGAAGGGACATGGAAGAGCCCATAGCAGTGCCCCAGTGCCTTGGCCTTCTCTGGGCAACTCTATCATGAATCTCCTGTGAATTAGCCGAGGAGTCTGCACAGTCATTGTTTCCCTCATGCCTTGGATTATTATTATTATTATTTTTTTTTTTTAATGAAGTTTTAAACGTCTACTCTACTGTTTCTGACCTCCGATCAATTCTTGCCTCTTTCTTGGGCATAGATGTGAATTTAGGACATCATTCATGCTAACAGGATTTTTTTTTTTCTTTTTGGTAATAGTAGAACAGAGTCTTTTTCATTCTTCAAGGGTGAGCTTACTTTAGGTAAAAATCTTCCTACTATAGAAGAAATTTCTTCTGGATGTTCCAGACTACTTCATATGTATCTCTTGTGTAAGCTTTGCTAATTTCAACTTTGAAAAAAGGGTTCCCTGTTCTTTAATTGTTATACAGTTTTATATAGATTATGGCATATATATAGTGCCTGTATTACGTGTGCAACTAGTGATTATCAAATACATCAATATAGACTCATTTGTAGTGACTTTAGTGGATTTTTATGGATATACATCACCTGTTCAGCCATACAGAGCTCAGTTACACTGTATGTACTCAGCAGAGTAGATACCACATTGATGCTGAGTCAGAGTATGACTTCACCATTCAAACCCCTGATCTAACTGGCTCTTCTCTAATCATGAGACTATATCCATGATTCGCCTCCTACTTGAATCTCTCCTCTCATTTCTTGCTTTGCTTTTTATTCGTGCCTCTCAGCATTGTTTCCCACCGATGCCTGGGTTTCTCCTCACCGTTGCTCTTGTACTTGCCTTAATGTAAAGTTCCTTCAATGGAACTGGCCACACCATAATTTTCTCTCATATTTATCTTCTTGTTGGTGTTTTGGATCTTTTCCAAGGCTAGCTACACTTGCGTGTGTATGTGTGTGTGTGTGTGTGTTTTATTTTGTTTTTTAAGATTTTAGTGATTTGATGGAGTGCGGGAGAGCACAAGCACAGGGAGTGGCAGAGGGAGAGGGAGAATTAGGCTCCCTGCTCAGCTCCCTGCCCCTGTTCTCTGCTGGCTGATCCCACAACCCAGGATCATGACTTGAGCCTAAGGAAGATGCTTAACTGACTAAGCCACCCAGGTGCCCCAAGGCTAGCTACACTTCTGAGAGGAACCCTAAACATGACTGGTGGTGCTTCATGTCGTTAGCTCTACAAATGCAGGTGACTGGATGGATGAATATTGAGCCTAGATCCGGCAGAAGAGGAAAGCTGCTCCCACCCAAGACTGTGCATTAGATGTCATATTACAAAACACCGGTACAGTCGATAGCTGCTTCTGTTAGGTCTTTTCCTAGTTGCACCACAGTTTTTTCAAAGCTATAATAACGTTGGCAGAGAGTAATAGAAGAGTTTTTATTGAAAGAAAATTCCCCTGAATCTAAACTGGAACCCCTTTTGCCAAAACCTCCCACTCTCAAGTTTTAATGGCTATTCCTATACCAATAAACCTCATGTCTACACCTTTGGTCTTTTCCTTCCTGGACTGCAAAATCTTCTTTATTAGGGTTTACCACATGTCATTGATTTCTAGCACCAATGCAATGCTCATATAGCGAATGAAGATTAAATATGTTAACTCTTTTCCTGCTCATTATATTCCTCTGAGTGTCATGCTCTCATTCAAAATGCACTTTTAATTATTCAAAAAAGTATTTACTGAACAAATATAAAGCACTAGGCATTTTTCTAAGCACCAGTGATAAATAACCCAGACACAATCCTCACCCTCACTAAGTTTACATTTTAATAAAAACTTAAATGAAATTTATTATTATTCCTCCAAAATCAAATTAGTTGGCCAATGTCCTGGATTCCTTGTATCTGTTCATCTTCTGATCCTTTCGCATTATGGTATTGCACATAGTGTATATTTTTTAATTTATTCACATTTGTGATTTTTTTGACTTTTCCCTACACAGTTCATATATGATCATGCATTTATTCTTGTCAAATATTCCTTTGTATTTCTTGGATTGGTCTCTTACTTTCTATCCCAGGTTAGTTCTTTTTCTTTTTTTCTTTTTTTTTTTTTTTAAAGATTTTTCATTTATTTGGCAGAAATCACAAGTAGGCAGAGAGGCAGGCAGAGAGCCTGATGTGGGGCTCAATCTCAGGACCCTGGGATCATGACCTGAGCTGAAGGCAGAGGCTTTAACCCACTGAGCCACCTAGGCGCCCACCCCCCGCCCCCACCAAGTTACTTCTTAATGCCTCCTTTCCTCCCTCCCAGATGTCTTTCAGTTATACTTCCCCTTATCCATCCTTATTTCTGTCCAGTCTGCACAACACTGCCACTTTATCTCCATCAGATCTTTTCTGGTTCCAAATAATAGAATCCTATTCCACGTAAAATAAATAGTATGGGAAAAGGATGTGATATAAGGATGCAAAGGTGAAACAAAGCAACCAAAGATTATTTCCCTTCTCTTTTGTTTCCTGCTGCCTCTGTTCTTCTCTCTCCCATAGCTTCTCCCTCTCCTCACTTTGCCTTCTCTCCCTGGAGAGGCACAGGCATGTGGCTCAAAAGAGTAACCCTACGCACTTGGCTTCCCATGGTCTCAATGGCCCCAAAGAGACTACTAAGAATATTCATAACTCCCATTTTCAAATTCCCTCGAGAGATGATAAGATCTGACAACCAGTCTATCTATCCTTGCCCTTTTCAGATAAAGTATTCATTTCTAGTATTTTTCCAGAATTATGGAGAGTGGGGTAGTGAAGGGGTGCTCAAGGTTTTATTGTATAAATATATTCTGGGGCCCAACATTGGATGACTGGGGCTAGTCTTCTCAGAGCGGTGATCCTGGGCGGGGCAGGCACTCCAACTAGTGTCAACCTTGATTCTTTGGAGTAAAGCCTTTGGGGACTCCCATTCATAATTAATCAGATTGAATATACTTTTAACCCCTATATTCTCCATCCTCTTCTAATTGATACCGTCGGTCTTGTGCAACTATTTCTCCCTGATCTGGAGCCTCTTCTGCCAGTATGGTTTACTCACTTATTCATAATTTTATTGTTATATAATAAGCTCTGCTAACTTTTTTTCTTTTAAAATCAGATCCATTACAAAACAAACAAAACCCACACTGACTACAAAATTCAGTTTGGATTAACCTCCACTCTGAAACACTCCCAGATTCCTTTACCAGGCTTACTATAATTTGGTTTTAAATATTTGTTTTCCAACAAATTATGGTGTATTGGAAATTACTTTTAATTAATGCTTAATTTCGTTTACGTGTAAGTCAAGTTATTTTGTGAATTTAAGTATTATTTCATAAATCTACTTATAAGCTCCTTTAGGGTGCTTACTCAGAGAATGTAGCATAAGACCAGGCCTATATGGTAGTAAAGAAGATTTTAGGGCGCCTGGGTGGCTCAGCAGGTTAAGCCTCTGCCTTCAGCTCAGGTCATGATCCCAGAGTTCTGGGATTGAGGCCGCATCGGGTTCTCTGCTCGGCAGGGAGCCTGCTTCCCTTCTCTCTCTGCCTGTCTCTCTGCCTACTTGTGATCTCATTCTCTCTGTCAAATAAATAAATAAAATCTTTAAAAAAAGAAAAAGAAAAATTTAAAAATATTGAATACATACTGTGTCAGGGGATAGAGTAGATGCTAAATGGAGAAAATAAGCTCAGGAAAGCTTTAGAATATTCTGTTAGTTCTTAACTGGGTTTGAACCCTTAGAATTTTAATTCAGAGTCCAGTGGTATCTATCAACCTATGCAGTAGAAATTTTATTTTAAGGAAGCAAACTCTTTTCAAGAATTGCAATAAATGATCCATAAATCGTGTCAGCAAATGTGGTATTACAGTGTGTCCTTATCCGTTTATTATTGCTCTTCTGTACCTTGCTTGGTATCCCTGTGTTAGTCATTAATTTGAACTCTGTGTACAAGAAACTAATAAGATAGCCTGTCTTTAACAACATTCTGTATTTCAGATTCCACTTGTTTAGGCTGCCAGGGCAATTAATCTAAATAAATGTCTTTATTACAGACTACCCCAAGACTCAAGCCTGTCTTGGAGAGTCCTGTAGCTCCATTGGAAGATCAATTATGAGACTTTCCCTCAATCAACCTCATGTTCATTATCCGTAGAAGAACATGTATGCTCTGTGTTTAGTGACAGCCCACAGAGCAGAGCCTGGTTTAAAAAAAGAAAGAAAGAAAGAAAAGATATTCTAATGAGAGCTTAGTCATTCTTCATTCTGAAAAGGCAAAAACAAACAAACAAACAAAAAACAGAAAAAGGCTCTTTAAAGATCCTTCTTTTGCATTCTGTTTGAATAAGTACAGGCATAAAATGGCATGTTTGATAAAGACCGTAGGATTCTCTTTAATCAGCCAGCATCAGTAATTATTATACCTCTTGCACAACTTAAAATCTATAGCACATTTAAAGAAAAAACGGAAAATAGAAAACAAAAAAGAAATAGAAGAATCCAGGCCCTCATTCCTCCAGAAATAAAGGGTATATATAAATAGAACAGTGAAACACACAGTTATAATTAATTGTATTTTTATTTCTGATTTACTATACATTGATTACTCCCACTCAGGACTATGTTGCTTCTTTTAACCTCCCCACAATGAGAAACCCTGGACAGATCCCTGACCAAGCACATCCTAATGTAGGACATGCGGAAAGCATTGGCTCTCTTAGAATTCTTGTTTGGAACTAATTGTTTGGTTCTTTGACTTTTGTTACAGGAGTTAAGCATATGAGTCAATGGTCTGGTCTTTTAGGGTCAGGAAGAAAGGCATCTCTGACAGGCATATCTCTGAATTCACACAGAGCTGGGTCTTTTTTTTTTTTTTTTTTTTTTAAGATTTTATTTATTTGACAGAGATCACAAGTAGGCAGAGAGGCAGGCAGAGAGAGAGGAGGAAGCAGACTCCCTGCTGAGCAGAGAGCCTGATGCAGGGCTCTATCCCAGGACCCTTGGATCATGACCTGA
>NC_081572.1:27525505-27557581 GCF_022355385.1 Mustela nigripes
TTAAGATTTTATTTATTTGACAGAGATCACAAGTAGGCAGAGAGGCAGGCAGAGAGAGAGGAGGAAGCAGACTCCCTGCTGAGCAGAGAGCCTGATGCAGGGCTCTATCCCAGGACCCTGAGATTATGACCTGAGCTGAAGGCAGAGGCTTTAACCCACTGAGCTATCTAGGCACCCAGAGCTGGAGTTTATTTGGTGCTTGTGAATTGAGTTCTTTTTACCATAAATATTAGCTATTCAACCCAGAATGGTACATGCCTACAATTTATGAAAAGTGAAGCAGCTGGATTCAGGTTCTAACTGCAAGTAATTAAACTTACTTCCCAGAATGGGAAGAGTTGGGTACTGCACAGGACTTTACTATTTGCCTGTGTTGAGCTAGCTTGGGCCTTTGTGACACTTCATTTGATCCTTGTAAGAACACCACAGGACAGCTACAGTCGTGCTCACTTTAGAAATAGAAGATGGATGGTGAAGGGTTAAAGTATCCAAGGCCATGCAGTCAGAATATGTCAGGGAGAGGATGTGTTTGAGTTCAGGTCTCCATGGTTCAAATCCGTAGGTGATGGTGTTCAAATCACATATGAGAACACATAGTCTTTACTGAGCCACATTCAGAACAAAAGTGAAAGAGAATGAAGACCAAAGATAAAAAAAACAATCTTTCAGATTTTGAGAACTTACCTGAAACTGACTGATCCTTAAATATCTTCCATTCCTTTCCCTTTTGCTAGAGCAAAACTCTTAAAAGAAGGCACTTTGCTAATTGCATTAATTCTATCAATGGCATGAATTTTTCACATTTTATTCTAAGGTAAAATTACAAGTTCCTATGTTCTTCTTAGAATCATTGTATCCCTTAGTTATTTTAGTGCTTTCTCCTTGGGCCTTAGGGATTAGGTAGCAGTTTAAAATATTTTCTGTACCACATTGCTTTTCCCATGAATTCCCCTGTGATACACACAGAGGTGTGCTACCCTGATCTCCCTTCAAGAAAGGACCTGCCGCCCTGTTGCATGGAGTGAACTCAGCCCTCAGTGTGCGGAGGGAAGGGAGTTGTAAGGTGGAACTTTGAGAAGTTAGTTACGGTTCTCCCTCCACTTCAAGGGAGCACTCTCCCCATCCAGTCAGACATGAGGGAAGAGAAAAATCGTTCTAATGAAAAACCAAAAAGAAATTGTCAGTTAGGAGATTTTGAGTTTCAAGGCTCAATATAAGTTTCAGAGTGCTATAAAGCTTTTGGGACTGTAATGAGCCCAGCTCTGGACTTAAGCAATATATAGAAGAATGTCCTCCAGAAAGTTTTTCCTCTCATGGTTTTGGCTTCAAAGCCCGGATGGAACCCGTGTGCAGCATGTACCACGTGAAGAGAGGCATCAGCTACATTAGGAATCTTTTCAAGGTCTTAAGCACTCTCTGTGCCTTGTTGGTGGAGAATAGCAGACTTTTCCCATACCCTAGGGAGGGAAGCAGACTTGCTGGGGGAAGAAGTTGAGAACCCCAGAGGGTCTTCTGTTCCAGGCAGAGGCAGAGGGTCCCATTCTAGGTGCCAGTGTGGAACCTTGTAAGCTACCATCATGCTGCTCAGGCATCATCATGAGGGAATTTCTGGCTGTCTCTGCATATGCCAGTGGAAATAGAAGCAGACTGAAGACCAGATGTCAGTCCCAGAAAACCAAAGATCCGGTAGTCTTTCTGATACCGCAATTTACCTTAAGCCTTCTTGGAACTGACTGAGCATGTCAAGAAGCAGGAAGAAAAAAAAAAACAACCCTTAAATTTGTTGAGTTTAAAACACTGAACTGTATATCAGGTAGTGACAAGATTATATTGTATTCCTGTCATACAAAATGGGAACTTTTTTTAGAAATAAATTTTTAAATTTTTCTATATTGATAAATATATTAATGAAATATAAATATTTTATAATATAAGCATATAAAGCATATTAAAAATATTTTTACACTTTGGATTTGAAGCTTAGGAATGTTATGCCCACTGCATTTGATTCTCTCCTGCCTTCCTTGTTTTGTGTTTTGTTTTATTTTAAGGGAAATAAAAATAAATCTGAGAGAGCGAAAGAAAGATTTGTGCTGAAGAATAGGTGGGAAGGAGTTATAAAAGACACCAAAGAGGAGGAGATGAGATAAATGAGGGGGAAGGCAGCATTCGTTGCTCTCAGAGTTACTTGCTTCAAAGGGAAGATACAGATGAATTCTTGTTTTACTTGGTCAGAAGGTAGTTTCCCCAGCTGAAATGTCTAATTTCTGATGTCTGATACTGGTATAGAATGACATCTCGCATTCATGGCTGTTGTCCCTCCACCAAGTTCCTTGGTGTTCTCTGAAGGTCTCACGCCTTTGTTGTTCTAGACTACTTTGTCATGCATAAGTCCTGTGTTCTGAGGTGTTGGGTCCAAGATGAGCTGAGGAGATGACCATGAAGGAAAAGGAGGGAAAGGAGAGGGGAGAGAAGAAAGAAATGAAGGAGGAAGGAAAGGAATAAAAGATACGGGGAAAAAAGGAAGGAAGGAAGGAGAAACGTGGCAACTTCCTAGGGTGGCTAATTTAAGGAAGTTCTTTCTTTCTTTCTTTCTTTTTAAAGATTTTATTTATTTATTTGACAGAGATCACAAGTAGACAGAGAGGCAGGCAGAGAGAGAGGGGGAAGCAGGCTCCCCACTGAGCAGAGAGCCCGATGCGGGGCTCGATCCCAGGACCCTGAGATCATGACCTGAGCTGAAGGCAGCGGCTTAACCCACTGAGCCACCCAGGTGACCCTCTTTCTTTCTTTCTTTCTTTCTTTTTTTTTTTTTTTTTAAGATTTTATTTATTTATTTGGCAGAGAGGCAGGCAGAAAGAGAGGGGGAAGCAGGCTCCCTGCTGAGCAGAGAGTACACATATGGGGCTCCATCCCAGGACCCTGAGATCATGACCCGAGCCGAAGGCAGAGGCTTAACCCATTGGCGCCCTTAAGAAAGTTATTTCTGAGAGAATCAGGAAATTGGCCACAGGGCCTGTCTGAATTCTTCCCCCCCACCCCCTTACCAAATCCTTTCTGTTCATCCCCTTCCCTAATACTGAGGGGCTCCACACTGTCAGTTCAAAAGTGTCTCTGAGACAGTTTGGTAAAAATCAATACACTGCAGTCAATCATATTTTAAGTCACTGAATAGCACATGTTCTCGCTGTAATAAAGTAAGTTTATCTTCTACTGAATGAGATGAGGCTGAAGGCTTGGGAGGAGACCAGAAGCACTAATGCACTGCAGCGTTTAAATAAATCAATACCCCGCTCTACCTTGAAAGCCACCAAACAAACAATTGATACCCAGCAGGCCCAGCACTTAAGGCAGCTCCAGGCAGCTAGGAGGCCAGCTATTTATTTCCATTCCTTGATACCTTTGGAACATCATTAGCAACAGGGAAGCATTAAGATGACAAGTGGGCTGGATTCACATCTGTCTGGGTAACTGTGAGAGCTAATCTGTTTGGAACACTGGAGAGCTGCTTAGAATTTCACTTCTGCTGATGGCTCTACCCTGGCTAGACTGACTGTAAACATTACTGCCAAAGGGGTAGCTTCAGCCTTGTCTGTCTCCATGGGAAGACTTCTATTTTGTATTTTTCCCTAAAGAGAACTAGCAGAGACTCACTTTGCATTCCAAATTCAGCCTTTGCTTTTCCAAGTCATTTATTCCTCTTCTCATGAAAAATGGGTTGACACTAAAACATTACAAGACTGTAAAGTGACAGACGAAAGAGTATCTTAATACCTTCTTACGCATGCACTTAAATGTACTTTCATTTTATTTATTTATTTATTTATTTATTTACTTATTCGCTTGCTTCCCAAAATGATAAATGTTTTGGGTAAATAATCAACCAAGGTCTCTTATTTTCTCTTTTGCTTTTAGAGTGTGTTGTCAAGCTTGGTAAATTTTTAAGCAGCTGTCAGAGTAAATTTATTACCAAAGATGTTTACATTCTTATGTAATGCAGAAGGGAAAGTCTTGGTGATGGGTTTTATTTTAGTCTTTGAAGACCAAATGTTTGGCATGATGAGGTTACAGAAATAGAGTTGACAATATGAAATCCCCAACTGCCATGTATTTTGCAGTAATGAATAAAAGCAGATTGTCCTGAATTCCATCACTTGCAACTTCCCTTCAGTCACATAACCAAGAACTGTAGACAGAGAGGAACTAGCTTATCTGGAGTTATAGATACATGATTTTTTTAAAGAATAAACATGCAGTGGATTTATTTTGGGAGGGAAAAATAAGACAATAGTTCGTTGCTGCTGCAGTATATAATTTTAAAAATATGTACAGAAAAAAAAATGAGCAGAATTTATAAAATTCAATGGAAAAAAAATCTACAGTAGAGGAAGGAAAAAATTGTCATTATTACAAAGAGAATACTAATAGCTGCTCCCTTTAGCATCTGGGGATGCCTTATTGAGGGTGACAATGTAGGACATACTTAAAATTTGAATGATGGATTGCTCAATGAAATGTTTCATGACTCAGATGATTTGGGACTAAAACATTTTTGTGCATGTAAAAATAAATATTATGTGGGACACATATGCGCACAGTCATAGATTTAAAGATAGCCAATAAGTTTCTTTGTGCATCTGCCACAAAGCTATACTACATATTGGTGGGTAAATTACTTAAGGAAATATCCAGTCTGAATATGTTCACAAAGATATGAATTTATTAAATGCAAACCTGGGAAGCAACATCCACAATGTATCTGGAATATCCCCAGATGTTTATACATTCAGAGAAAAAGGATTCATAAACCAAAGAACATTGGGAGGGGGACCTCATCAGAGGGAACATAACCTTAAGTTAATGGACTGATGATATAATGAAAAGCTATGTCAGATGACCTTTGCAAAATTTCTCTTGATCAATACAGTATATTAGTTTAGATCAGGGATCAGCAAACCGTAATCTGTGGACCAAATCCATCCTACCGCCTGTTTTCGTAAAGTTTTATGGGAGCCCAGTCATGGCTTTCCTTTTACACTTTGTTTATGGTTGCTTTAAAAACAGAGCTGAGTAGTTTCTACAGTGATGGTATGGCCCACCAAGCAGAAAATACTTACAGCATGGCATTTAAAGAAAACGTTTACCAGTCCCTGGACTTGGATATCCAGTCTGGATAAATTCATATCCTAGCTCAGATAGGTGACCTAAGTAATGTTATTTAGTTTATTGTGCCTCAGTTTACTCATCTCTGAAATAGAGATCTCAGTGAAGTCAACCAGCTAGATATTAAAAACATTAAATGAATTCATATACATAAAGCATTACAACGGTTGCCCGTACATAGTGAGATGTAAATGAGCTGCTCAGGAGTTGACATGCTGGTGACAGCAGTCACTTTTGCTGCTTGAAAGACTTCAGAGTATGCTTCTTTACCTAAATTTCAAATTTGGAAGATTGTATGGTCCTGTCTAGGACAATTGAGTAAGAGAAATCCATAGGGATAGAATTAATCATCTGGTGCATTTGTCAGAGTCCAGAAAGGAAAACAGAAACTACATTGGGTATTGACTTAATACAAGAGATTGGGAAATTGAAAATGTGAAAAGGAAACATAATTATAACATAAACAGTAACTTCAAGAGGCAACTGTATCCTCCCCAAATGCCCACCTTCCTCATGTTAGGCAAAATAAAGGGACGAGCTTGGGATCATCAGAAACTAGAAGCTTAGAGACAAGGCAATGCAAAGTTGAGAATCAGAGTTGCCTTCTGGAGTTGAGCCTGGGGCCTCTAAGCCACTATCCAGCTGATACTGGGAACCCTGAGGGACCATTATGAGGCTCCTTCTGGTCATGCCAGTAAGTAAGCTAGAGATCAGAACCATGTAAAGATTCTTTTTTTTTTTTTTTAAGATTTTATTTATTTGACAGAGAGACAGAGAGATCACAAGTCAGCAGAGAGGCAAGCAGAGAGAGAGGGGAAGGCAGGCAGAGAGAGAGGGGGAAGCAGGCTCCCCACCGAGCAGAGAGCCTCATGTGGGGCTCAATCCCAGGACCCTGAGATCATGACCTAGGCCGAAGGCAAGGGCTTAACCCTAAAGATCCCCTAAAGATTTTTTAAAAATAGGGTTCACCAAAAGCAGGTTGTTGGTTACTATTTAACAATTCCAAAGTTATGAATGAAATAAAGAATAAAAGATTTATTTCTAAAAAGGCCCAAATTTGAGTTTGACTTCGAGATCCATATTTGATGTTCTTGGCTGAAACTGAGCATAGGAAAACCTAATTTTAGAGAGGGTGCCAGTTTTGGAAGATGTGTTATGGAAACAGAGTGGGAAGTGGGATTTGGAGCAAAGACGGGAGATGCAGGATGGGAGGTAGTGTTTGGGCAAAGGAGGACTGTAGTTTTTGTTTTGTTTTGTTTTTTTCTCCAAAGAAGTTACAGAAACTTAAAAAAAAAAAAAAAAGTTTAAGATGGAGGCAGGCTTAGAAATAGGGAGAATGGAGATTTTTTTGTGAAAGTTTTCTTTCTGCCAGAAAGAGAAAAAAAGAAAAGAAAAGAACAGGGGAAGCCACTAACTGGAAGCCCTATCCAGGGAGGCATTAAACACAGTTCTCTACCTTCTACATCCATCTTCCCCATACCAGCCAGGACGTCCTCATGTCCCATCAACCTGACACACTGCTGCTGCAGCTCTCCATGGAATTTTTTTATAGCATATGAAACCCCTCATATCTGTTTCTCTGTTTTCTGTTTCAGTTTCATTCTTACCACTGCCCTCTTACAGTTTGGATTATAGTAACCCTTACCTTCTTCTCCATATACACCATGCTATTTCTGGGCTCACGTGCTATCCTCTTTCTGGAATGACATCTTCTTTTTTCTTGGGGTAACTTGACTTCATATGGCAGGCCTCTGTTTTTGGTTTTCCCTGAAAACTTACCCACTAAGATTGGTATTCCTCTACAGACCTAATACATTACATGCGTAGGTCAGTGTTGTCATTATAGCATGTTACCCTAGTTATTTCTGTGGATGTCACCCTCATTAGAAATAGTTCATCAAGAGTGAAATTCATGTTTTATTACATTTGTATTGTAAGCCAGATAGCATGAGTCTGATTCATAGTGAGGACTTACCAAATACTTGTTGGAAGAGCAAAGAGATGATACTATTACTATTGCTATTACTATTCTCAGTCATTTCTGAAATGGTGGGAGTTTATGTGATGGTCCCAAGAAAATGCTGAGTATCTTGTTGAAAGACAAAAAGAAAAAAAAAAAAGGTGGGGAGCACATGAGTGGCACAGATGGACAGATGGTTAAGCATCTGCCTTCAGCTCAGGTCAAGATCCCAGGGTCCTGGGATCCAGCCCTGAATCAGGCTCCCTGGTCAACAGGGAGCCTGCTTGTCCCTCTCCCTCCAGCATTCTCCCTGCTTGTGCTTTCTGACTCCTCTCTAGATCTCTCTCAAATAAATAAATAAAATATTTTTAAAAAGACAAACAAACAAAACAAAACAAAACAAAAACAACGAATTCACCACTCAGTATAGCCCAAAAAGAGGCCATGAAGAGGAGAGAAATAAAGGATAATGAGTTGGGAAGCACATTTCTGCCAGAAGTTTCTGCTATAGTGTCAGTAATTATTAAAAGAAGAAATGTCTTGGGAGTTAATCCATACATTTATGCAGCATTTAGGCTGTTGATGATAATGGTTTTCTAATTAACTCCTCTCTCTTTTTTTCTTTCGGGAATACCTGGGCTACAGCTCCTTAAACAACCTTGAACATTGCCAGTTGGCTTTCGTTCACATAGAGTGCCAGAAATTATATGCTCTCCAGGGCTGTGTTCTTGGTGCAAGCAATCCCTTAGTTGACTGGAGGAGTAATTACAACTATTTTCCTATACTGTAGCTTCTCCTGCATCAGCCAACAGGGAATATTTAATCAACATTTTCATGGAAGTTATTTTTCTCTTTAATTTTTTAAAAAGTATGGCCAAACAGAAGTTCTTCTGCTGAAGGTGGCCACAGGGAAGAATGGGATGTGAGAAGTCAAATTTAGTATTACCTACCTCTGCCAGGAACTGTAACGGACACATTTACATATATTGCCTATAATTCTTATGGCAACTTTATTTTTAAAAGATGTATTAATTTGTCATAGAGCACATAAGCAGGGGGAACAACAGGCAGAGGGAGAAGCAGGCTCCCTCCCAAGCAAGGAGCCCGATATGGGACTTGATCCCAGGAACCTGGCATCATGACCCAAGCCGAAGGCAGACACCCAATGGACTGAGCCACCCAGGCATCCCTCTTGTGGCAATTTTTGATAGATACTTTACCATGTCTATTATAAAGATGGAGAAGAGGTGCCTGGCTGGCTCCGTCAGTAATGTGTGCGACTCTTGGTCTTGGGGCCGTGAGTTCCAGTCCCATGATGTGTGTAGAGATTACATTTAAAAAAATAAAATTCTGGGGACACCTGGGTGGCTCAGTGGGTTAAGCCACTGCCTTCGGCTCAGGTCATGATCTCAGGGTCCTGGGATCAAGTCCCGCATCGGGCTCTCTGCTCAGTGGGGAGCCTGCTTCCCCGCCCCCCCCACCTGCCTCTACCTACTTGTGATCTCTCTGTCAAATAAATAAATAAAATCTTTAAAAAAAAAATTCTGTGGCACCTGGGTGTCTCAGTTGGTTGAGTTTCTGCCTTTGGCCCAGCTCATGTTCCCAGAGTCTTGGGATTGAGCCCCATTTCAGGCTCCCCACTCTGCAGTGAGTCTGTTTCTCCCCCTCCCCATTTGTGCTCCCTCTCTCTCACTCTCTCTCAAATGAATAAAATCTTTAAAAAATTAATAAAACCTTAGAAAAGTAAAAATGGAGAAGCCAGAGCTAACAGAGTTTAAGTAATTTGGCCTAGTACATTGATGGATAATGAGTCACCATAAAAGTTAGTGGTTTAAAATGTGAAGTATGGAAAGAGCCTAGATGTCCATCAATAGATGAATGGATAAAGAAGATGTGCTATATATACACATGGAATATTATGCAGCCATCAAAAATGAAATGTTGCCATTTGTGATGACGTGGATGGAACTAGAGGCTACTACGCTAAGTGAAATAAGTCAATCAGAGAAAGACAATTATTGTATGATCTCACTGATATGAGGGATTTGAGAAACAAGACAGAGTATCATAGGGGAAGGGAGGGGAAAATGAAACAAGATGAACCCAGAGAGGGAGACAAACCATAACTTTATTTTTTTAAGATTTTTTATTTATTTTTTTGTCAGAGAGAGATTACAAGTAGGCAGAGAGGCAGGCAGAGAGAGAGGAGGAAGCAGGCTCCCTGCTGAGCAGAGAGCCTATGCGGACTCGATCCCAGGACCCTGAGATCATGACCTGAGCTGAAGGCAGTGGCTTTACCCACTGAGTCACCCAGGCACCCAAGAGACTCTTAATCTCAGGAAACAAACTGAGAGTTGCTGGAGTGGAGAGGGATGGGGAAAATGGGGTGGCTGGGTGGTGAACACTGGGGAGGGTATGTGCTATGGGGAGTGTTGTGGATTGTGTAAGACTGATCAATCACAGGCTTGTGCCCCCGAAGCAAATAATACATTATATGTTAATACAAAAATAAATTAAAAAAAAAGTTAGTGGCTTAAGATAGTAACCATTTTCCCCCTTCATGGTTGTGTGGATTACTTTGGCCTAGGTTCTTCACCTGGCCTCCCCTTGATCAGTCATGTAACTGTAGGCCAGTCATCTGATAGTTCAGCTGGGGCTGGGAATTGTGAGATGACTTCATTCACATGTCTAATAGTTGGTGATAAGTGTAGCCATGTGTTTCTCATAAGCTGGCTTAGTTTTGTCATCTGACAGCTGAATTCTAAAAGCAGCAAGAGAGAAGGGAAGCCCCAATGGACACTCTTTAAAGATCTCCTTGTGTGGGGCACCTGGGGCGCTCAGTGGGTTAAAGCCTCTACCTTCAGCTCAGATCATGATCCCAGGGTACTAGGATCAAGCCCCACATGAGGCTCCCTGCTGAGCAGGGAGCCTGTTCCCCCCACCATTCCTGCCTCCCTGCCTACTTGTGATCTCTGTCTGTGAAATAAATAAATAAAATCTTTTTTTAAAAAAACATCTACTTATAAAGATCTCCTTGTGTGGAGTTTGCTAATGCCCAGTTGGTCAAAGCACGTCCCATGGCCAAACCCAGAGTCAATCTTAGAAGGGATTATGCAAGGAAAAGGTTACAGGGAAGCCATGATTCATTGGGAATCATTACTGTAAAAATCTCACACACTTAATAGATATAAACCCACATTGGTCTGACTCTGAAATGATTCCTTTTTTGTTGCTATTTGGATATCAGTATGCTGTGAAGGACCTTTACAACTACTGATGAGTTAAAGTATATAAAATGCTTACAGGAGTACCTTTTAAACAAAATGTAATGGAAACTTCATAATTTTCTTCCCCCTTAGTAATTTATTAAGCTCTTATTTGTCAGTCAGTCTTCTATATTGGTGTTAAAGTTAACAGAATATACTCTAAACATAACCGTTTATATGAGGATACATTATTAATCAGGATAGTCCAGATTATACTTGGTTTCACTCAAGTTTGTTTCTGTTCACACAAAGTATAATAGATGATGGTATCCCTCCTCCATCTTGTGGGGATGTCTAGTATTTGTAGTTCATGACATTTAACATCATTCCTTCAGAGAGAAGAAAGGGCTACAAGATCACATGGATTGATTAAGAAGGCCAGGTTTAGAAAAAGATTCCATTCCACCAACAACCTCAGGTCCAGAACCCAGAACCCAGTCATGCAGCCCAAGTGAACCACAATGTAAAGCAACCCATGAATATTTATTGAGCTCTCACAGTTTTTGCTACACTGTATCAGATGATGAAGTTCCATCTCAAATTCAACCAAATCTATGTATGTAAAATTTCACAATCTTAACATAAAATCTGTAAAGCAGTTGCTATGCCTCTGTTCATAGAGGAAGAAGCAAGCATTCCTAGAAGTAAGATACTCTGACTTCTGGAGAAAGAATTGCATTGGTAAACCATATTTCTCAATGTGACTATTTGCAACTTTTATGCTGAAGAACAAAAATCATCTCTTATTGACCATCAAAGGAATATGGGCTATTTCTGAATCTGCTGAGAACTTTGCCCTACTGCATTGAGCTCAGGATCTCACACTGTTTCAATCTAACTATTCTGTTCAGAAATTGGCTCACTGTAAAATATTTCAGCATCATTTAAAAGGAAGAACTGTGGATAAAACTATAGTTGAAAGTAAGAAAAATGTGGTTCTGTAGCTCTAAGTTTGATCTTTGTGCATTTTTTAGATGACTCTGGGCATTTTAATTTTTTTTTTTAATCTATAGCAAGAACAGTAGGTTCAATTCACCATAGAAACAAAACAAAACAAAACAAAACAAAAACACTGATATTAAGTCCCTGCCTATCCTACTTTTGAGTTACTCACTGGTCCCTCTTTCAATTTTCCCCACTCACTATGCTTTTATTCTTTATTCTGTTATTATCATAATCTAGAACAAAGTGACAAATCCATTGATGTATAATTTACTTAAAATAAATAGCAGATATGTTAAGTGTGAAATTTGATGAGTTTTGGCAACCTCACGAAGCCACCACCACAGTCAAGACACTAAACATTCCAGGGGTGCCTGGGTGGTTCAATCATTTAAGCATGTCTGCCTTCTGCTCAGGTTAAGATCTCAGGGTTCTGGGTTCCAGCCCTGTAGCAGTTGGCTCCCTGCTCAGCCTGGGGGTGGAGGTGGTCTGTTTCTCCCTCTCCTTCTGCCCCTCCCCTTGCTCAAATGAATAAAATAAATAACATCTTAAAAACAAAAAAAGATACCAAAGATTCCCATCACCCACAGGTATTTCCTCTTGTTCCCTTGCTGTTCATCATTACCTTACTTCCATCTCTAGACAGAAACTAATCTTTATTCAATCATTACAAATTGGTTTATGCCTTTCAGGAATTTATGTAAGTGGAATCAAACAATGTGTACTCTTTTGTGTCTGGTTTCTTTCACTCTACATAATGGTTTTGATATTCATTCATGATGTGGCCTGTTTTTAGTTAGTTCATTTTATTGCTGAGTAGTACGTATACCGTATTTCCTGGATCCATTTACCTACGGCATTTGGGCTGTTCACAGTTTGGGACTTTTACAAATAGGGCTGTTGTGACATTTTTGTATAAGTCTTTATCTAAACTTATATTTGCATTTCTTTTGAATAAAAACCGGTCATCTGGAAGTTATGTTTAACTTTTTAAGAAACTGCCAAACCGTTTTCCAAAGTGGTTGTACCAATTTACATTCCCGCCATCTGTGTGTTAGAACTTCAGTTGTTTCACATCCTTATCAGTGCTTGCTATTTTCTTTCTTTATCATTTTAGCCATGGAAATGTGCAGTGGGAGTCCACTGTAGTTTTAATTTGCCTTTCCTTGATGGCTAATAATGTTAAACATTTAATATTTACTATGTGGCTTATATTATCTTGTTAGCAATTATTATAGAGAGTAAAATTTAGTTCCATAGGCTTTTTGGAATGTGTTGTCACATCACATAAAATCCTTCTGATTTCTCATAATTACTTTAAACTCAGCATGAACAATAATTCTAATTTTTCTCCTATTTAAATACTGTAATTTGGATTATATTTAAATGAGTGATGAAAGTGGTACAAAAAGTGAGTTCCATGATAAAAATATATACCAATAAGTATTGAGTTATGGTGTGTATGAGAAATTATCTTACAATATGGTGGTTTTCAGAAAATTAAAAGTTGAAACCATATATCCTTTAGGAGATTTGTAGAAAAGACTGCCATTATGGCAGTCTTTTCTACAAATTCTTTTTTTGTCATTCACAGTAGTCCCCCTTTCTCCGTGGTTTCAGTTCCCTGTGGTCAGTGGTGGTCCAAAAGCAGACGTATCTCCAGATGTCAGAAGGTCAGTAGTAGCCTCATACCAAGTCTCAACACCTTTTTCATTCATCTCACTTCATTTCACCCTATAGGCATTTTATTGTCTCACATCATCACAGGAAGGATGAATGTAGTACAATAAGGTATTTGGGAGACTTAGGCAACAGTCACATAACTTATAGTATATTGCAATAATGGTCCTATTTTATGATTATTATTGTTAATCTTTTACTATGCCTATTTATAAATTAAACTTTATCGTAGGTATGCACGTATAAGAAAAAAACACAAGATACATAGGGTTTGGTACTATCTATAGTTACTGACATCCACTGGAGGTCTTGGAATGTATCCCCCAGATGAGAGGGGTTATTGTATATATATTCTATAAGGCTTAAATTAGAGTAGAATCAAAATAGAATCAAAAGGAGAGAAAAGCGGAGAAGTATATTTTAGAATTTAAGGGTAGTAAGAAATACGGTTCTTCTATTCATATTTTCCTGGAACTGTGGTGGGGGTGGGGAGAGAGAGATTTGAAATAGAGGTAGATTTGGGAATTTTGAAAAAAGTCAGGGGACAGATACTTTGCTATTCAATGCATGGTTCTTAGACTAACAGCATTACTGTCTCCTAGGAGATATTTGGGATACAGGATCTGAGCACCCTCCCCCTAACTCTACTAACTGGATTAGAATCAGTTTTATAAGATTCTCAGAGGATCCATATCCACGTTAAAGATGGAGCCGCACTGCTGTCAACCACTTGTCCCTCTTTTCAGAATGTAAGAAAGTCACCCCATTTAACTGTTGCCTCCCAAGCTTCAGTGATTAGGAAAAAATACAAACTAGACCTCAATCCTCCATCCCTACACGGCAGGTGATTTGTCTTCTTTTCTGAATTCAAGAAAGGCCAAACACAGAAGTTACTGTGAATAGTGCACTTTCAATTCATTTCACCCTGGAGCAGCTGGCTTCCCTTGCCTCAGCCTCACTTTGAAGCTCCACATTTACACTTTGATGAATTAGCCATGTCACTTAGAGCTTATACCCAGAGTCCTCCCCAGATACCACTTCAAATGCCTGTTAATTTTGTTTCGATCCAGAATCCCGAGTTTTAATGTTTATTCACCACAGCTCTCCTAGGTCAGCCCTCTCCTTGTTCCCACCCACTAGTGTGATGTAGCTAGTCACTCTTAAGCTTTTTATTAAGTTCCCTTGTTTTTGTCTCTGGCCTCATTAACTCACAGTCCTTTACATTAAATTGCTAAAGCAGGGCATTGATGGCTAGCTCATTCCATCCTGCATTACCTCCCTATTTCGGTGTTTGTTCTCCATCCACGAGACTTCTCACCTCTCTTTTGCCCTGTCAGCAATTCTTGCTCCCTTGTGGCATGTTCCTTCTTCCAGGTCATTAACATATAAAGTGGGAAAAAAAATTGGTCTTGATATTGACCCCTGTGGTTCTCTATTTCCCATTCTTCTAACTCCTAAATGGTTTTCCACACCCAAATGCTCTTTTCATAACAAATAATCCAATTCTTCTTCTACTTAAGTATAATATAAGAAGGGTTGAACTCTGTTCTTTTTAATGAGAAAAAACATGACTTATCCAGTCCTTTTGAGTTTAATAAAGTGCAACTTGGTCATTGTACTGGGTGGGCAGGACCACTGAGCCAACATAAGGGAGATAATAAGGGAGAGGGGGGGCCAGGGCAGGGTAAAAAGCCATGAATTGATTTGACTCCACTGCTAGTAATGGAAAGTGTTTGTAAGGCATACAGGGATTTCTAAAATGAATAGTGTAAATGACTCCTGAGGAGGTTAGAAGGAGAGGCTGGGTTTCCATTAAAAATAAATTTTTTTTTTCATGCTACCTTTTCAAAGCCAATTATGAAGTTTGAACTGGTGAATCACAGAGTTTCATTGGATGTCTTTTGCCCTGTAGCAAATGGCATGTGTAAGCCGACCGGAGAGAAATGGTATGCATGACTCTATCACTGGGGTAAGAAGTGCCCGAGAAAGCTTCCAGACTAAGATAAGACAAGAGCTAGAATTCAGGGGCCAAGTAGAAGTTGGTTATTGAAGCCAGAAGAGCATAGGTCTAAAACAAGTGCAAATCTTCTTGGCCATTGCCTACTCTGACAATAAATTCTAACGCTTGGATCAAATATTCTAATCGTACTTTATTTTCTTTTTATGTTTATTGTTTTCAAGGTTATATGCTTCTATGTTCATATAAGAATTATAAACTATGTTTTCACCCAGTATGTACATTTTGTGGAATCGTGAGAACTGTGGAACTGAGATATATGGGAGAAAGAGACAGCCTGGTTAATTTAGGAGTCTTTTTATTTGAGCTTAATCTTAGAACATCTTAAGAAGTAGGAGGAAGCAGAGGAGGAAAAGGAAAATTTTTAGCCTTCAAAATGGAATCACTGAAGTTAATTTATATAACTGGTAGAGTTTGCTACCATGGACAGTATGTGACTAGGAAAAATCCATAGCATATATTCGATTTAAACAAAAATATATATATTTGGTTCCAGAAGAAAAATTTTAATAAAGATTTATTTGTTTATGCAAAAGTTCTGGAACTCACCAAATGTGGATAGTACGAAAATAACGGTATATGTTTCAGGTCCCTGAATCTCCCTACTGGCTTTGTTGAATCTGGTTTCATACTCTCCTGGGGTGCAGGAATCTTTCATCTAGTTTCTGGATTTCTGACAAAGAAAATTTGTCCTTGAATTGTTGTTGAACCGGTGTGTTTGTTGCGGGGGAAGGAGGGGTCCAGAGCTTTCTGCTTTGCTATCTTGCTAGTGCCATCCTCCAATAGACAGATATTCTACCAACCTGAAGACATGCATTCGGATTGGAATTTCCTAGTTATTACATTTCCTCCTACATGAGTGTTTAAGCATGTACATGCTTATAAGTATATGGTTTGTAACAGCTCGTACAGTGATAGACACACACACACAACTATGATTTATAGGCTTATCTTTTTGCCCAGGGCTTACTTAAAAGTATTCCTTTTGTAACTTGATTTGTTTATTACCTCAACACCATTGTGAAGACTATTCCCTTCCCCCTCCAAATCTACACCCCATTTAAATCACTTCCACATCAACATTTTATACACAGTAGAATATTCAAGCAAAGATTCAGTCTGAGAATGCCATGGCTCACAGTAAATTGGGAATAAATTACCCATGTACTTCATGCACATCGTGTGAGCATTAAACAAGGAAGTAAATTTATGGTAAAAAGGAAGCAACTGTGTATGCCTTAATGCTACATATATTCGATAGTATAACATGATGTTTGATTTTATTGGCCAAGAGACAATGCATATATTATAGAAGGACCTTCAATCAGAATTTTAATAACACACATTCTACAGATGTCACTTCATAAAGTCAAACATTTATATCTCGAGTCGAGAAGGGCTGGCATTTAGAGCTATACTATCAAATAGAGGGCTGGAGTTACATATGTTTTTCACTTTGTCCTTGTAATTTTGTAAGCAAAGCTGTGTACGAAATATGTATGATGAAAGTATGTGATAACTTCCATAAAGCTTACTGACAGCCAATTTTAATGTGGTGTGCTGCTACTTAGTATTTTATAAGGTTCATAAACTTTAGCGACCTCTGTACCAGTATGAGCAAATCAATAGAATAGAACACACCGGTCAACTAATTACATTTATTTATGTGTTCATCCCCTTATGAGACAATACCTAAGTAGCTCGAGTGTTAGTGTTTTTCTAATTATAAAAGGAATAGATGCACCTTATGAAATTTTCAAGAGGTCAAGAAATACATGATATAACATTTAAGCTTTGCATTCCTCCTCCGCTTTTAAGAGGAGGTCTGTGTGAAATTCTGATCTGGAGTTTATGATTTCAAAGATGACAGATTTGGAGGATGGACAGTGCCAATAACCTTCCTCAGAAGTCATAGGGGCGGTTTGATGAAGCAGACAATGCTTTCCTGCTACTGCTCCTGCTGGAACAAGAACGGGAATTTATTTCTCTTCTACTAGGACAGTTACCTGCACTGGCCAGTTACCTGTGGTAGATATGTATTCCTGAAATGACAAAATGTTTTACTAATTTTTAATTTCTTGATTGTTTGTACTCCTGGACTGTCTAGTCAGCAGTGTAAGATTCCTTGTGGATAGCTATCAAATGTCCATGACATAATACTTTGGACAAATTAAAATGCTGTCATGGTGGCATTGATGAACTTGTCCTGTATCCAGCACATATCTCCATGGATTTCACACCCATTCATAAGAATCCATTGTAGTCTGACAGGCTGTGGGGGAAAACATGCCAAGCATTCTCCAGAGTGAGGTGGGTAATAAATCAAACGAGTGCAACTCCAAGTCAGTTAGTACAGTTCCTAGACTACAGATAGGACGCATCAAGTGCTAGTTTCTGCTCCCTTCTCTAGTTTTCTTTCTTAAACATTTTAAGCTCTAGTTTTTAATATATAATATTTATTCTGCTCATTGAAAGAAGAGGTTAAAGCAGCTTATAAAAGTAAGAATGATGCCTCCTGCATTTTCACCTCTTCAACTGTGACAGTACTTTCTGGCTATGTCTAACACTCTGTGTACACTGGTGCCCTTGGGCCAAAAAAGAGGGTCAACGCAGATGAAAGCTTCCCTGTACCCATCACTCTTTTGCCAACATTGTGTCAGAATCAAGCAAAATGCATTTTTTAGGTTATAAACTATAAATACTGCTAGAGAATGAATCTTTCAGTAAGAGGGAGGTATAATAAAATCTCAAGCTATTATATGGAATTACTCTTTTTTTTGGATTTTTCTCTCTTTGATTGTTGTCCTCTGTCTTCCTGTTTCTTGTATGAAAAGGTGAGTCTGAGATTTCTTTCCTGAAAAGGCTTGCAATGGGAAGCTCTCCTTGGGGCATGAGGAATAGATGCCGTTTCTCCTTTAGATTCATTTTTCCTAGACTCTTCTCCTCTCCCTTGCAGTGGAAAATCTAGGGGGAAGACATGACGGTGTTAGCTTAAGGAGAAGAGGCCAGTGGGTATGCTAAATTTACTTTTCCCAAAACACAAAACCAAACCTATTTAACTGCACAGTTTAGCTTTGCTTGTAGTCTAAGCAAAATGATTCTTTATTATTTCATTGTCTCCAGTCTAGTTCATCACATAAATGCTAAGAAAAAGCATGCCTTTGCATGGTACTATTGTTTGTATGATTTCCTATTAGGTTGTGTCAAGCATAGGCCCAAGATAGATCACGGGCTGGGGGGGGATATTTTCTAGGTCTCTGAAGCAATGAATATAATTGCACAGACACTGTTCTTTGGAACAAAGGCTTTCCAACTGGGCGGTTGCAGGCCTCTTTGCTTTCCAGTGTGTAGTTCACTAGGTGAAGGAAGTACTGGTTGAAACATGTACTGAACCAGTGGTTATTTCTCATGTGTCTGTACTTAAGAGCTCACCCTGGAGTAGATCCTCCTCCTGCATATCCAGAATTTCTCCATGCCTTGGCTGATTCTTTTCCTCGATGAGCTTGAAAGAATACCATTTTCAAATAGTTTTTTTTTTTTAAAGGAACATTTCTTGAGAATTTCCTTACTATAGAAGTTGTGCACATCAATTTAAAAAATCAAAACACTCAGACGAGGAAAAAAAAATCATCCTTGTATCACCTAGGATGTTTTTCTAGCCAAATGCAAAGTGAGCTATAGTTATTCTTTTTTATTGTTTGTTTAATAAAAGAGGATTCAGCATGTCTTTCAGGCTATGGTGTCTATGAATATGCCAGGGAATTTATTAGTATTTGGACATGATCCGTAATAAGTAACCAATAGTCTGTATCAAGTCATATTAAATGAGAAGCCTGTGACATCAAAACTTAAATGATAATTTAACTATAGAATCTAATTACATGAATTGTGTAAAAAATAAAGCTTAATTTGGGAATCGTGTCTTGACAAAATATATCTTGATAGAAAATAAGTCTTATGAGTGATGTCCACAATAGCTGTACTGTGGAAAGAGTCAAGATATTCATTGACAGATGAATGGATAAAGAAGATGTGGTATATACATACAATGGAATATTACTCAGCCATCAGAAAATATAAATACTTACCATTTACATTAATGTGAATGGAGCTGGAGGGCATTATGCTGAGCAAAATAAGTCAGTCAGAGAAAGGCAATTATCATATGGTTTCACTCGTGTGGAGGATAAGAACAGCACCGAGGATCATAGGGAATGGGACAGAAAACAGAACGGGAAGTCATCGGAGAGCGAGAAGAACCATGAGAGCCTCTTAACTGTAGGAAACAAATCGAGGGTTCCTGGGTTGCTGGAGGGGAGGTGGGTGAGGCGGTGGTATAACTGGGTGATGGACATTAAGGAGGGCACATGATGTAATGAGCACTGAGGATTACACGAAACTGATGAATTATTGAACACTACATCTGAAACTAATGATTGACTGTACGTTGGCTAATTGAATTCAATTAAAAAAAATAAAAATCTCAAAAAGAGAGAGAAAAGAAGTCTTCGAATGAGATCATTTTTATTTCCTGTGAGGTTGCCAACATGGCCATTGAGAAGGCGGAAACACAATCATACACCCTGTACAAACATACACACAAACATATACAAGCGCACTTTAGACAAATGAAGCACAAAAGACAAGCTAATCATTCAGATTTCAGAAACAGTTTAACACCTGGATACACTGTCTAAAATTTTATACATGGCCTCAAATATTTTAAAAACTTAAAATATAATTTACATATAATGAAATACATAGTATATTGTGTATGTATCTACATATATTATGTATACGTCTATGTGTGTGTGTGTGTGTATTTTTTTTAATATAACACTGTTTTGACATCTTAGAAAAATTGTTCTGGGTGGGAAGAGGTGGTCCTTCCTGGGTCTAATCCTTCTTGAGCTAGCAAAGGGCCCAGCCAGAGGCATGTTTTTGATATGCAGACAAATCAGACTCACCTTGATTGACTGGCCTGTACAACCCAGGAGGCAATGTTCCTCTGAACTAATCACCCCAAGGCCAGGTGTCAGGCAGCTAGGGACTACCCCAGTAGCCCAGAACTAGGTAATCCTAAATTGTTCACACTGCCCTGCCTTGCCTTTCCCACAAAAACTCCAATAAGGTCTGTAGTGTAAACCTTCTTGCTCTTATCTTCTGCCTCGTGACCACCCAAGTATCTTTCCTAGTGACCTTGCATGGTGTGTCATGCTTCCTGTTTCTAGGACCTGTGAGTATATTAAACTTTATCACTGAGCTTCCCTTCTGTCTTCCCTTATGGCTGCACCTGATTGACCATTTCATAAAATAATATAGAACAGAGAGATACTAGGGGCATAATATCTTCAGCTTCATAAACACATAAACTATCTATCCCATACCACAATCATGAACAGCATATTTCCATCATTCTTTATGCCTTCTGACAACCAGCCTTACTCCCCCATTTTCAAAGTGACCACTGATACGATTTCCCAAACCAAGAGTTTATTTTCCCTTTTCTAAACTTTATATAAATGGAGTTACTCATTTGTGCATGGATTCTTTCACATAGCATGTTGTTTTTGAGATTCATCTTAGCTCTTTGTGTAAAAATAATTATTTCCTGACCTTATTATTATTGATTCTTCTATTGTGTGTTTAGTATTCTCTCATTGATGGACTCCTAGGTTAATTTCAGTATTTGATGCTTATAAAAAATGCTACCATGGATATTTCTTTACATGTTGTGGACATATTTTCCTCTCTCTTAGATAAATATCTAGAAATGGGATTCTTGGGTCATGGGGAAGGTACATGCATCACAAAGTAGTTGTACTGTTTACACTCCTCTCCTTCATGTATGAGCTTCTGGCTGTTCCACAACCTCTCCAACATTTAGTGTTGACACTCTTTCCTTAATAGGTAATGACATTCTTTTTCTTGACAATTCTAAGGAATGCATTGTGGTATCTTCCTGTCATATTAATTTTCATTTCCCTAATGGCTAATGATTATTAAAGAAACTTTTTATTAGCTTATTAGCTATTTGTATACCTTATTTTATGAAGTACCTATTCAAATATTTTGCCTATTATTTTGTCATTTTATTATTGAGTTGGAAGAGTTATTTGTACATTCTGTACACACAACTTCTGTGAACTGTACATTTTTATAAGTTTTTTTACCAGAACATGTATTGTCTATTTTTTGTCCAAAAGATATTTCTAAAATTTAAATAACTTTATTAAGGTATATTTAGCATATATTTGTACAATTCTATGCATTTTGACAAACACATATACTCATGAAACCATCATAATCAAAGTATAGAATACTAAGTACCCCAGAGGGGTCCTTTATGCTCCTCTAGAATCATTCATCTTTTCAATCCTAATCTCTAGGCAAACACTGATCTACTTTCTGTCATTGTAGATTAGTTTGAAAATTGTAAAATTTCATGTAAATAGAACCACATGACTTTTATGTCTGGTTTCTTTTGTCCCGTGAATGTCATTGCATTGTTTCTGTAGTTCTTTCTTGTTATTGCTGAATGATAGTTTGTCGCATGGATATATGATAATTTGTATATCCATTTACCTGTCAATGGGTATTTGGGTTGTTTCCAGTTTGGGACTATTATAAATAGAGGTGCTGTGAACATTCATATGTAATTCTGTTTTGTGTGTATATGCATTTTTATTTCCTCTAAGTAAATATGAGGATAATTACTAGATCAAATAGTAGATATTTTATTTATAATAGTTATTATAAAGTGTCTGATAATTTATATATCTAGACCATTTTTGGATCTGGTTCTGTTGACTATTTCCTTTCTTGGCTGTGGATCACATCTTCTTACTTTTTTTCATGTCTCATAATCTTTGAACAAATGCCAGCTGTTGTGGAAAAAAAAAAAAGCAGTAAAGACTATGGTGAATAGTTACATTCTAAAAGAATATACCTCTTCTCTAACAAGCAGTGAGTATAGGAAATTGTTTCAGTCTAGTCTGTGACTCAGCTGGGCTTGGCATTTATTGATGCTAGTGGTAGATTGACCACAGTTCCATGTGAATTGAAGGTGAGATCAGAATCATCTCTTCAATAGGACCTAGACTTTGATCACCAAGAGTTTGTATTAATTGTTATAGCCTGATCTCAGTTGTCATAGCCTGATCTCAGTTATCAGCCTACCCCAATCACTAGTGCCTCTTGGGTGTCTCAGATTTCCTACTCAGTCTCCAGCCACAATACCAACTGCTCCCTGACACTCGGTATAAGGTTCTAAGTACTCTGTGGTGTTTCTCTCAGTTCTTTGTTCTTGCCTTACATTTCAGCAATGTCCCTTGGTATCTATTCCTCTGGGGAATCTCCCTCAGGTTTCCTGCCCAGCTCCATCCAAGTGCTGAATGTCCATTGTCTGACATGGGTTTCTCTCCATTCTCTCCCCATCTCAGACTTGAACTGACCCTATTCTCTTATACCTAAGAATAAATAACAGTTATTATTTTAAAAAGAACAACTAAAAATTGATGATAGATTAGAAAACATCTAAATAAATTATAGTACATAGAAATACAGCTCTAAAACAGAATGAGGAAAAACTTTACTGAAATGGAAAGAAGTTTATGTCATACTGTCAATTATTAAAGCCAGGTTGCTGAAAAAAATACATATATATGTATGCATAAAATATACAGACATATATATAATGTCTGTATATAGCTGTGAAGTACACACTTCATGTATACATGTCTAATTTATGCATATGTGTACATATGTGTGCATATGTATGTATATATACACATGTGTGTATCTTTGTATAATTGACAAAATGTACAGAGTGAAAGGTCTGACTGAACAGGCAATCACCTGTCAGCTTTGGTTACCTTTGGGGAAAGTACCAGAGTTGGGGGTAGGTAAAGAGTTTATATCTTATGTATTCCAGTATTAGCAGTTCTTTAAACTGTCAGAATATGTTGATTAGTAATGCCATTTCAGAAGTGAATGAAGGGACATCTGGGTGGCTCATTCAGTTAAGCCTCTGCCTTCAACTCAGGTCATGATCCCAGCGTCCTGGGATCAAGTCCCATATTGGGCTCCTTGCTCGTCAGAGAGCCTGCTTCTCTCTCTGCTTCTGCCTGCCACTCTGCCTGCTTGTGCTCGCTCACTCTCTCTGACAAATAAATAAATAAAATCTTTAAAAACAAAACAAAAGTGAGTTAAGCAATGATGAACCTTATATTTTATGAATATAAATGGCTAAATGTAGCTATATAAAGCCCCAAATAGGGACTCTGGGGTGGCTCAGATGGTTAAGCATCTGCCTTCAGCTCAGGTCATGATCTCTGGGTTCTGGGATCGAGGCCCACATTGGGCTCCTTCTCTGCCTCTCTCCTTGTGTTTTCTTTCTCGCTCCCTTTTCTCAAATAAATAAAACTTCAAAAAAAAAAAAAGCCCCAAATAAATTGCAAAAATTATTAATAAAATCAGACTTGACTTTTTTTCATAGAAGTTATGCTAAAATACAAAACAAAGCAAAACAAGGCAGGAATAGTAGGGCTGTTTTGAACAGATGGTGTGATGTTAAAGGTAGGTAAGAATACACAATTATTTAGCTCCCAGTTTGCTTTTGACTTTTCTGTCAAGGAGAATAATTGCCTTACTTGGAGGATAAAACAAAGATTTGGAATAAAGGAACTTAAACTCAAGTTAAGAGAAAAAATAAGAGAGCTCCTTGTTGCATTGAGTTTGTTACCTATTCTGGGAAACCAAGATCAGGGAACCAAAATGATGTGTAGTGATCATTAAAATCCAGGTAGTATTCAAAAGTGTAATGGGAAGAATTAAAACATTTTAAAAAATGGAAAACAAAGAGATCAAGCATGTAAAAGATAAGGGAAAAGCAGAGCTGGTAAGTATGGGAAAATGAAATTGAAATTAACATGCAGTAGAATTTTAAAATGTGTCTTTATGGCTGACTGTTGAAATTTAAGTGTAAGTTGGTCAGAAACCAGCAGTGGTTCACTAAGCTGAGGATAACAACACTGTAAAAATTTACACGTTTTCTCTAAAAAGTATAGCTCACTTCATTATGAGAGATACAAGTTTGTAGTGAAAAAAGTTGCTTGATTTAAACTTACTGGATTTAAAATATAAAGACCCACTTAATCCCAGGAAGATTAAACAATTAATATTGGATGCCATAACATACCAGGCTATGGGTTTAGCACTTTTTAAAATACAGGATGAGCTAGACAACAAATGACTAAACATTACTGACTTTAGTCAAACCCAAGTATTGGAGATAGTGAAATATTGAATAACAATGTCAAAAATGAAAATGTCAGTTCCCTGATAACAAGCTTGATAAGCTGAGAAGTTCCCTAAAATATGAATGATCTGTGAAGAGCATATTTTATTTTATATCTAATATTATTCTGCACTAGAGATTAATAAAAGCCTTGAAGTTTAATCTAAGAATTTACATAAATATTTTATTAGAAAGATTCCCACACAAAATAGTAGGCAATCATGTAAAACTTTGGTAGAAATTTTTGAGCTCTTAGAGATAAATATGTCAGAAAAACAGCTATCAGGAATAATCATTTCAATAATTACCTTTGCTTTCACTGGAGTAGTAGGATAAATTAGATTACCTATCTCTATAATATCCTATAGAAAATTGAGCTGTTGTGATCTGCTGTTACTAGTGACCAGACTTCATTAATACAAGCACTTGAGAAATTGTGTCTCTTGTGTTATTTAAAAAAGAAAAAAAAAAAAAGATTTTGAGTGTAAGTCCCTATCAAGTAACTTAGTAACCTTGGGAAAACAATCAGTTTTTCCCCTTGAATTTCTTTTTACTGTTGTTGCTCTTCTAAATATGAAGGAGATTAATGTATGTTAAAAGTTTCTAGATAAGATATGAACACAATAAATAACAGAGTTTCCCCTTCTTCCTTCTTTCCTTCTGTTCTTTTGCTGTAAGAAAAGGAAGGAAGGAAGGAAGGAAAGAAAGAAGGAAGGAAGGAAGGAAAGGAATGAATGAAGGAAGACAGGATAAGGAAAAGAAAGAGGAAGGGAAAGGGGAAGGAAGTGGGGAGAGGAGAGGTGAGGGAGGGGAAGGAAGAGGAGGGGAGGGGAGGGGAGGGAAGGATGGCTAATGATTTTGGCAGCCTCGAGATGGCTCCCAGTGATCCCACCTCTTAGTAGTCCACCTTGTGTAATCTTACATAAATTGAGCAGGATCTGAGATTTTATCTTATTTGCAGATTAGCTTGCCACAATCTCATGAATGCTTGCAGAAGTTGTGAGACTCCTAGATGAGAGACAGAGAATGGTGTACTGCTTACAGCAATAGCATGAGGTAGAGTATAATAATCGGCATACCTATTCCCTTAGATCCAGTTCCTCCATGGTGACATCTGTACCTGCAGCAGATGGTGTTAAATGGGAGTAACCCTAACACTAAGAAAAACAGATCCTTTACAATTGCCAGTAAGCCTTTATAAACTTTGCCCCTGAGGGTGATACTATCTTTACTGGATGGAACAGACTTGCCCTTCTGCTCTCAAGGCGGCCACTGTATCGTTCAAGGCTGTTTGCTCTACAAACATATTTGAAGAGACCACCCAGAAAAGTATAGAAATGTGAGGTATCTATCTCTAAAGAATTGTCTCCAGGATCCTTTCTTCTTGAGTATGGGTTGGACTTACTTCTCTTTTAAAAAATGGCGTAGGGCAGAAATGAGATGTTTCTTTCAAGATGGAGTTATACTGCAGTTTCTGTCCTCAATGATCTCTCTCACCCTCTCTTGGCTTACTCAGGCTGGGAGAAGCCACGTGTCCTGTTTTAAGGCAGCCCTGCGGAGAGACCAACATGGCAAGGATCAAAAACCACATCAGTGAGCTTAGAAATGGAGCCCCCACCCACCACTTGAGCCTTCAGATGAGAAGGTAATACTGATGACAGCTTCATGAGACCTTGTAATGAAGATATCCATTTAAGTCACACCCAGATTTCTGGTCCATAGAAATTGTGAGATAATTAATGTTTATTGTTTTAAGCCGTTAAATGTCAGGGTAATCTATTATGGAGCAAAAGATAACTAATACCCAGGTAACTAGTCATAATTATTATTAACTCTGTAGTTTGCAATAACAAAGCACTCTCACTCTGATTACCAGTAAAGCTGAAATGTTTTTCATGTTTTCAACGATTTACATTTCCTCTGTAATTTGTTTCTTTAGCTGTGATACTGGGCAGTAGAATTTTCTAATGCATTAGTACGTCTTTTTATATAGAGAGGATTAAAATTTTTTTATTGCTTTATTTCTTGAAAAAAAATCATGTATTTGTTTTTTCCAAATACATGTATATTAATTTTATGTAGCCAAAACTTTTAATTTGTGTATCTTTTTTTCATTCCTTTGATGGACTGGAGATTATTTTCCATTTAAGTTGATTAAAAAAGTAGAAAGAGGGGCGCCTGGGTGGCTCAGTGGGTTAAAGCCTCTGCCTTCGGCTAAATTCATGATCCCAGGGTCCTGAGATCAAGCCCCACATTGGGCTCTCTGCTCAGCGGGAAGCCTGCTTCCTCCTCTCTCTCTGCCTGCCTCTCTGCCTACTTGGGATCTCTGACAAATAAATTAAAATAAATAAATAAATAAATAAAGTAGAAAGAAAGCTCTCAAATCAGACATTAGCAGCAGAGGAAATCAGCGAAGTTTGTGTTCATTTAAAAGATATAATACTACAACTATTTTAATATAACCTGTAACATAATCACATACTTATTTGTAAAATTTTTGCAATAGGGTTAAGACCTTTGCTTTGAGACTGTGACTGCTGAATTGCCTTATTTATTTTCTTTCTTGCAAGAACCACACTCTGCTGTATTTTCTTTGCTTCCCATTCTTGGTTTCTTGATAGAGAAAAGGGAATCTAAAGAAAATTCCAAAGTAATTAAGTGTGGATTCACAGGTCTTTAAAACATCCCCCTCCCAATATTTTGTACTTGTCTTGGTCAAAAGTTTATTTTAGTTACTTTGTACAAATTATTGACTTTAATTTTGTATATAGTATAACTCTTTGTTGCACTTATATTTCATTATGATAAAGAAATAAACTGCCATACACAAATTTAAGAATAAACACAATGACCAGTTGTTGATAAACATACTTCCTCAGTGATAGAAAGGAAAAGAGAATTCTAAAGAATATTTTGTCAGTTTTAAGAATTCGGTAAGCCAGTTACATAAGAATTAATGAAAAGATCTGAAAATATTAATGCAAGTTTTTAATGGATAGTACATTATATATGATTCTTCCATCCTTCAGAATTTTAGAGTCAATGATCTAAATTTAGAGTAATGATCTAAATTTTTATATTAATTGTATATGTCAATCTATCACCAACATTTTTGTCTGTATCTTCAAAATACTTTTTAGTGTGTGAATGTATTTTATTGCCCTCATTGCTCCAATACCCTCAGTGATATAAGCCACCATCATTTTTCCCCAGAATTATTGCAACAGCCTCTGACTAATCACACCCCTATTTTTTAGTCAAGTAATAGAACCATCATTGTTAAACATGTCAAAATATGTCACTTCTTTATTCAAAACCTCTTCATATACCTTAGAGAAAGTCTAAGGATCCACGTTATTTGACATTGCTTCTGCTCCACTAAGTTCTTGAGTATATCTCCTACCAAATTGTCTCTTGCTCCTTCATCTCCAGGGGTACTGTCATTCATTTATTTCTCCAATTCCCATTTGTGCTTTTGCTTTGGATCTGTTCAATTTATTGTTCTCTTGAATGATTGTCCTTCCCCAGATATTCCTAAATTGATACCTTCATTTTTTTCAGGTCACTGTGTTTGGTGGATGAATAATCTCTCATACTTTCTGCCTACCATCTTTTGCCACTTACAAAGATGACCATATCTTAATCCCCAGAACTCTTGAATACTTTACCTTCTATGGTTAAAATGGACTCTGCAGGTATGACTAAGAGAGTTGGAATAGAGAATTATCATGGATTAAGCCAGTGTGTCTAGTGTAATCACATGAGTTCTTAAGAGAGGGAGAGAGTCACGGAGGCTAAAATTGCAACAGAAGCAGAGGGACAAAGAGATTGAAGGATGCTGCACTGTTGGCTTTGAAAAGTAGAAGATGGGTCTATGGGTAAAGGAATGTAGGTGACCTCCAGAAGCTATAAAAGGCAAGGAAAAAGATTCTCCTCTAAAGCTTGCTGACCCATGTTAGGACTTATGACCTCTAAAACTGGAAAATAATAGATTTGTGTTGTTCTATAGGACATAAATTAGTGGCACTTTGTTCAATAGCAATAGACAACAAATACACAGTTGAATGTCATTTCAGCATTCAGATCCTGAGTACTCTCTGTAGGACAACATTTTTCACCAGTTCCAACTAGTGCTCTCTATTTGCTTTCTGTCTCGTTTTATTTCCCTCCAGAGAACTGATTCCCACTGGATAGTTTACAAATGTTTATGGTTTATTATTTGTTTTACCTTGCAGGCAGGACTGACTGATTTTCTTTCTTTCTTTCTTTCTTTCTTTCTTTCTTTCTTTCTTTCCTTCCTTCCTTCCTTCCTTCCTTCCTTCCTTCCTTCTTTCCTTCCTCCCTTTATTCTCAGTGTTAGCACAAATTCTGGTTGACAGTAGATATTTAATAAATAGTGAATGAAAATAATTTCCAGAGCAGTTTTATAGATGAATATACTGAGGTTCTGAGAATTCTGTGAATTTATACAAATGACATATGCAAATTTGGATCCTTGGTCTTATTTAAAGCGTAGTTTTCTTTCACGACATAAAAGTTATCTCATATAGTAATCCATGGCTAGTAAAATCTGAGCAGCCATATCATAAATGGTAGATTCCTATATGAAACTATTGGAGAAAATGTGTTTTATCTAGCCACTGTCCCATTAAGTTCAAGTTTATTCTTCTTCAGGTGCCAGGAAGGATTTGAAGGGAAGAAAAAAAAAATTATCTGAAGAGCTACTGTGACATTGACTATGGGTCTTCTGATAAAATGCCTTCATGGTCTTTATGGGCAATTAACTGAAATGGAGAATTTCTGCTCAATATAGGATAGGTACATGGTGTGGAGATTAGACAGCTGTATCTGCAGTGTGCTCTGACATGTCTTGGTGGAGTTATTACAGGAGCAGCCCTGGATAATCAAAGGAAGGTCACAGCACATCGGCCTGAATATTTTTTATGACACACTATCATCAGTCTTAAGTGAATGATCTATCCAAGAGAAACTTCACTCCCATCCAAGCTGGATTAGATTTATACTACTGCACATTGGACAGAGGAAGAAAGAGTCAGCAATGAGAGGTAGAAATGAGCCAAGAGGATACATGGTGGAAAAAATTGTCGGAAACGCTGTAATATGAAAAAAGCAGTTTGTGAAGATGTAGCTGGTAAAGAGGTCACGTGATCATAACGATTAAAAATCTCTGAAAGATTAGAGTGGAGAAAATTTTCCTTCTGTGGGGATCCAGCAATATTGAATGAATCTTCAAAGCAGACTTGGGTAAAGAACTAAAGTCTAAACCCAGATATGTTGCTCAGCAGAATGTAAATTAAGTTGTATGTTTACCAAGGGTCACTTGTATTTATTCCTAAATCTGTATGACATTTTTACTTAATAAACATTTTGGTTTAGAGGAAAGTTTTAGAGACAGGTAAAACTGGGTTAAAGCTTAGGCTTTTATACTCTAGGTTCTATACTCTCTAGAATCCAAGGTTTCTCACCTCTATGATGGATATATTACTTCATACTCTAAGGTGTTGCTAATGTAATTAATGAGATAGAATCATGTCTATTACCAAGCACAATTTCCCATACATGGGAGATGACCAGGGTTGATTTTATCATTCAGGACACCAGCAGGAAATTGTTTACTCACTGCAGAGACTGAATAGTTCCATGAAGGTTGAGGGGGATGTGTGCAGGGTTAAGGGATGGAGAGACATCCAGAAATGAGCCACACCAGAAGCCATTAGCACTCTTAGACTCTAGTAGGGGCTGCTTGGGGAAAGCCACTGCTCACAAAAACTGGGCCGTAGGCAAAGGAGCATTGGAATAGTCAACTCACAGCACATCAGAAAGGAGGCAGGCGAAAGAACACCCTGGGGTTTCTAGCTCCTTCATTTCTTAGATTTCCTGCTATGCTAAGAGGAGGTTAGTCTAATCCAAATTGCAGTCCGCATGTGAAGGAGCCCAGACCACAGAAGTGTAAGCCTGGGCTTACAGGTTAGAAAAGTGAGATCAGGTTAGAAAAGTGAGTAGATTTAGAAAGGAAAATGGAGATACCCAACCCAGGTATCTGTTTACTTTGTTTTAAAAGGAAATGTTGAAGAGAGATGTATCTATGAATAAAGATATCAGCTAATGAGAAAACCAGATAATACCTTGAACACAAGTCTTGCTATTAAGGAGAAGTTGATATGGAGGCAAGTATTAAGGTTATAGAAACCGTATTAAAATGAATTCAAGTAAATATAAGCAAGTGGAAAACCTCATAATCCTATATTGCTTAGTCTCGTTCAGATATTTAAATTTAATATTATCTTAAAATGGAATAGCTCAAATAGCCAGACATCTGCACTGAATCTTTCCTGTGACTTCTTTTTTATTTTTAGAGGGTGAAAGTGCCGGAAGGCAATGAAGAGTGTATGTATGGCAGGGAGGGGGGTGAGGAGAAGTTCCAGCTTGCTGTCTTAAAAAAATCCCTCCTGATTTTCTACACCTTTCTTGTTTACAGCATTTAGTATTCTCTGATCAGGACCCAGATTATAATCTCGATTTAGAAAATAGTGAGATGGCTAAAATGTACAATTTTTACTTCAGCGATGCCTTACTTTATGGCCACAAAAAGCAGTGGGGCTCATGCATGGACAGAGCTTTTGTCCTCTATAAATATGTGTCAAATTGTTTACCTTGACATGGAATGCTAGATACCACCTGGTATCTTCAGTAAACTATCTCGACTTGACAAAAGTAAGACATTTCCCAGGTTAACACAAATACATGTGTTTTTGTCATGTTTACAGTAAAAACAAAACAAAACAAAGAAGTAGTTTTGTTCCCTTTTTATGAATTAGGAGCTCTGTTTATCAATGCACGTATGTTCTCAGTTACCCTTCACCTAAAATCTAAGCCTGTGTATTAGTCAAGTAACTTTAAGGGTAATAAAGACCAGAATGATTTAGTGATTGTTACAAAGTCAAAATCACTCAGCTAGTTTTGGATGAAGCTGAGAGTTACAGTCCTTCTCTCTGATTTCAAAGTCCCTGATCATTCAACCACAAAATGCCTTCTAGATGGAAGGAAAGAAATAAACGTAGCTAGCAAAACTCAGTTCATCCTTTTGGTAGATAGTCTTCGCTTCTATGAAGGAATGTTAAAGCATGGACCTATGTGCTTGATAATATTTGCCAAGTTAAAGAACTGTGAAGCATTTCTTATAACTGACATGGAGCTCATTTATTAAATTAGAGGGAAACAATTATATTTTTACTAAACTCAAAATATGAAATTCCACTAGCATCAAACAATACAGCAGTACAAACAGTTACAGCATCAAAACAATATCGGCGTAAAGATATATTCTAACAGTGCCATATAGCTACTATAGACAGGGAGTTCTTAAGTGTCTGTTATTGTTTGGGGCCTAAGGAGGAAAAGTATATCCTTCAAAATAGTTACCATCCCCACTGTGGATTAAGTATGACTTTAATAAAACAGATGGAACTCATTCCAACTAGACACAGTGTCAAAGAACAGTAAAATCTCCCAGCCATTTCCCTTAGTGACAATATCAGGAAGGTGTTCATTTTGAAATATATGATGTGTTTTGAAACAAACTCACAGGAGTAAAAATAGTGCTTTTACACATGCAAAATCAAAACCTATCTGTAGGAGATCTTGAAGATGGCGGAGAAGTAGCAAGCTGAGACTGCTTCAGCTAGCCGGAGATCAGCTAGATACCTTATCTAAAGATTGCAAACACCTG
>NC_081572.1:27577581-27629322 GCF_022355385.1 Mustela nigripes
GGGTATGTGCTTTGGTGAGTGCTGTGAAGTGTGTAAACCTGGTGATTCACAGACCTGTACCCCTGGGGATAAAAATATATGTTTATAAAAAATAAAAAATTTAAAAAAATCAAATATTCCATCATTTTGGCCATAAGTATAATCTAGCTCAAGTAAAGAAAGCATACAACTTTATGGGTCAATTATAGAAGAAAAATTGAATCTTACTGTTAGAGCTCCAGCCTCTGTGATCCAGTTCTTGGTTTTATTCCTAGTTATTAGATGGATAAGGTAAAATACTGATAGTCTTCTGAAACAGCCATTTGGTGAGACCCATCTTTTCTGATTTGTGTTGTATTCCTATGGATAAATAAATAAATATTAAAAACATGTATTTCTGGTTAAAAGTAATATATACTTAGATTTTTTATTTAAGCTTGCTTGCTCCTGGGACTAAATTTTAGTAAACATAAATATCACATAGGTAATTTGTGAAAAATGCTTAGGAATGGATCCTACCCATTGAGTTTCTGATTAGTAAAGCTAGCATAAATTTAGTGTTTCTGATGTAGTTGAACTGAGTTTCATATATTTGTGGAAAAAATACATTTTAAAAATAAATAAAATGGACTGGTATAAAGGAGTAATTCAGAGACTAAGATCTAAACATATAGCTGTGGTTTCACATATAGTTACATGAGTGTTTTAAAAAAAGAATTAATGACATCCGTTAAAGAATAGTAAGTCAGCCTTTTTTCAGAACCATTTGGACAGAGAAGGGGATACTACAATGGGGTTTGGCAGTAGCAATATAAGAGATTAGAATCAATTCCAAATACAAGCAAAAATGGGAATTTACACCTGGAGTGTGAGTGTGCATGCATCAGGGGACAGAAAATTACTATGAGAACTACTTTTATCAGAGGTAAGGGAGGATCCTGGCTAAAATGACCTAAGAAAATTCTTACTGAAGTGATTTCTTCATAAAATCCCCTTGAAGACTGAAGGATGAGGAACCTGATTAGATATTGAAGGTGATCAGATATCAAGGATGGTCATTTCTAGACAAACAGACTTAGCAGGAGTCTTCCTAAAATTGAGCAATGCAGAGACAAACATAAAAGCTCAAAAGTCAGAGTCTTTGAGAAGTGGATTCACAGGAACCAGAGAGATATTTGGCCAAGGAGAGTATCTTTGTCATTAGTAATAAGCAATTACAAAGAAAGCATAATTTTACCCTATCCATCATCACTGTTAGAGAACCTCAAACTAGTGTAATAACCTTTTCATTAGAGAAACAAAGTTTTTCCTATGTGTATCTTTCTATACAGATAATCCCCACAACCTCATAATCAGACAGTCTTCTAGAACACAGAAAAAAAGCTGAAAGTAGGGGCGCCTGGGTGGCTCAGTGGGTTAAAGCCTCTGCCTTCGGCTCGAGTCATGATCCCAGGGTCCTGGGATCAAGCCCCACATCTGGCTTTCTGCTCAGCAGGGAGCCCGCTTCCTCCTTTCTCTCTCTGCCACCTCTCTGTGTACTTGTGATCTCTGTCTGTCAAATAAATAAATAAAATCTTTTAAAAAAATGATTATGAAGAAAAAGAAACCTGGAAATATATATACATTGATTCCCCAGAGATTCTAACTTAATTAACCTAGGGTACAGCTTGGGCATCACTTTTTAAATATCACAGGGAACTCTAACATGTAGACAAATTTGGGACTACTGCTTGAAACCAATCCTTTGCCCCAACAAAAACAGATTCAACAATAGACAGTGATCACATTTCTTCACTGAATGCTCATAACTGTTTTAACAGTTATGTACTGTTACATACATAACATGTATGTAACATGTTCTAACAGATTACAAATGTGTATTGTTTGTTAGGTTGGTTTGCCTGGAATTAATTCATTGCTACTGAATGCAGCCAAGTATTTGTTGTTTCTTCTTCATAACTTGGCTTTCAGTGAGAGAAATAAAGTTGGCCCAAAAGTTAACACACACCTCTTTATTCTTTTGGAAGTAGAGAATAAGACAAGCCCTAATGAAGGACTGAGAGAGCTCTTGGGTAGACTAGTTTTTGCCAATTCTGAGCTCCTATTTTTGAATAGAGAGAAGGAAAATGACACCTACCATAATTAAATTTCTCACCTCTTTCAGTTGTCTAACTGCCTCCCTAAATATGATGGTAAGGAGATAGATGTCTTTTCAATATTAAAAAAAAAACAAAAAACAAAAAAACAAAAAACCTCAGGTGCAACTCAATTTTTGCATGTCATGAAACAAAATATGTTGAAGGGGGTGCATTTTTGAATTAAAGAAGTCCATTAGGAATTTTGTGATGTCTTATTGAAAAAAAAAATTGCGATAAACTGAAATCTTTTGAGACTTTTCTTTTTCCTTTGTCATCATCTTTAAGTCTCAATTCTTGGTTGTACTATAAATTTAAGTTTTTGAAAGTTTTATGGAAATTTCTTCAAGTGCATATTACATAACGATACATGAAATACTCAACTAAATACTTCTAAAATTTTACAAATCTTCAAAAAATTTATGAGCATATTATCAATTTGAGTGTTTTTCCAGAAATGCATTCTTGGCATAAAGAGGGATACATGAGAATTCAGTATTAGAAACCTTTAATTTGTTAAAAGTTCTGTTTCTTATTTTCTAAAAATTATAAAGGATGATTGTTAAGTTTGCCTCCATAAACCCTCTAGAACTTCAAAGTTAAGAAAAGTCATTTAATCTCTCTGTGCCTCAGTTGTCTCAGGTGAGGACTGATTGAAATAATATGGAAAGACATCTTGTAACCTAGTACCAATGTTCTAATGGTCTGCATTGGCCTTCAGCACTACAGGAAAAGAAAGGTCTTGGCTATAGAAAATGATTCATAAGAAACAAAGGAGAAAGGGAATCTAAGGTTAGTAGCAGACAAATATTGGCTACAGATGACCAAATATAGTAAACAACCTCCAATTTGCAGAGTATGTTCTCTGCAGAAAACATCTAAATAAAATTCAAAAGTAGCTACAAGACTTTCACATTTGGGAAATTTAAAAGGTACTATTTTTATTTTTTCTTTTAACCCCCAGGAGGATCAGTACTGCAGTCAGGACCTAGGTGAAGAAAAATAGGTGAAGGGGATGAAGAATACATTTATCATGATGAGCACTGAGAAATGTATAGAATTGTTGAACTGTTACATTGTATACCTGAAACTAATATAACAATGTTTGTCAGTTATATTGGAATTTTTAAAAAATTAATTTAAAAAAAGTCCCAGGTGATGCTGGTATTATTGGTCCAAGAATAGAGTGGTCCAAGAATAGAATAGACCAAGAATAATTGGTCCACAGCTAGTCTATCTGACTGATACACTGACAATGGCGAGTTCTGAAACTAGCATTTTTACTTTAAGTTTAGGGCTTATTTTCCAGTTCAAAACCAGTACATCACCTTGATTTTTGATCTACAGGTAGTAATCTTTAAGCAGATTATAAAATCAATATCATAACTGAAATGATAACCAGCAGTTAAGAGGTGAAAAATGAAAAATAAAAAGAATAAAATAAAGTGAAATAGAGTGGAAAATTATCAGGTTCTTACAATAAGAGCAAATACTATTTTGTGAAATTTCACAAACTATATATTTCAGGTGGCTTTGAAAAATGTGTAACAGTCAAAAATGTTTAAACTCAATAAATCAGATTTATTAATATTCAGAAATAGTTGGAAATGTTAAGCTAATTATTATTCAATTTTTTTGCACACAGCTGAACACATCTCCTAACTTTCCTTGCAGTTAGGTGTGGCAGGATGATTAGGTTCTAGCCAATGGGCTGTGTGGTAAAGTGCTGAATGATATTTTTATGCCTGATCCATCAATATTTCCAAATGTAATCTCCCAGGCTTTTATTCCTTTTCCCAGGTGGATAATGATACTTAGAGTAGTTTCAGAAAACACATTTCGATGAGGAGAGTGTCTCCACACGTCTCACTAGCCAGAAACACCTTGATCATGTTACAGCATGGACTATCATAGCATAAACAATTTGTGTAAACATTACACACAAAAAATCTGTAATGATACAACTGCTCTGAGCTTCTGGAATTTTCCCACTGCTTTGGAATAAAAGCAGAAGTACCTACTATAGAACATGTCCTGAGCGATCTGCCCTCTCATGAGGACTCAGACCTCATTTTATGCGTCTCTCCAGTTCTGTTCACCTGGGCTCCAGTCACATTGACTGTCTTGCTGTTCTTTAACATACTCGGAATTCTCCCTTTCCAGAAATTTTGCACATACAATTCCACCTGCCTTGTAAACTATTCCCCTGGATATTTACATGGCTCATGGTTACGCATCTATATACTTTCTGCCCAGATGTTTCTCTCATGCTATGAATGCTGGGCTGGAGTGCAAGCACTACCACGAAGTCCAGCAGATTAATGCCCCTGGAAGCAACACTCAAATCTCAGGGCAAGTATATAAATCCATCTCTCCATCCTTTAGGAGGAATGGGGAAACATTTATAGGTTCCTCAGGGAATCCCAAGAAGGTCAAGACTCCATTGCCCATAGTGGCATCCTCAATAACACCTTCTGAATCCTCCTCAGTACCTCACGCTTGCAATATGTCCTCTGCATCCAAATCCTTTTATCAAGATTTTCTCTCAGGAGAATTTAAACTAAAGTTTCTTTCCCACCTTCAGCAATCTTTAAGAGCCATTCTTTGTAGGTATTATCTTTATCTCTCACTTTGATGATGCACAATGACACCAAAATGTGTCTAGCCATGGAACTTTTTTGAAATTGGGCTTCTTGATCTATAAATAATGACATATCAAAATTATAAAAAAATAATCAGGGAGAATTAAGATGGTGGTATAGCAAGAGGACGCTAGATTTGCCTTGTCCCTCAAACACAGTTTGGTAACTGTCAAATCATTATGAATTCTCAAGAAATCAACCTGAAGACTAAGAGAACAAACTGCACAACTAGAGGGAGAAAAGAGGTCACTTTAAGGACAGTAGGAAGTATGAAGATGTAGTTTGGGGGAGAAATGGATTAGAGGTGCTGCAGAGTAGAGGGTGCCATTGTTGTGGAGAAAGGTGAGAGTGAAGTACTCAGGGATAAGCACAAGGAGAATACTTCCCTAATGTCATTGGCTGGGAAAATGAGAGGGGTTGAATTTCACGAGTTTTTGCAACCAGCAGGGTTCAAAAACTAGAGTATCAGAAGCCCCCAAGGTTGGCTGTGACCAAGACCTGAGGATGCTGCCCTATTCCTGGAGCACAAGTAGATAATCCCAGGGAAGACTGCATGATCTAGGGATCACGTAAATGGCACAGAGAGAGACTGTTCATTCTTTTTTTTTTTTTTTTTTTTTTTTTTTGGAGTGCATCTACAAGAGGTGGCACTGCCTGTTGGGGGACAGAAGAAACAGTGGGAACCATTCCCCTCCACGGTCCCTCAGCATAGGTGCAGAGACACCTGCTGTGGGCAGCTAGCCTAGACACTGGCTGTGTTTAGCGTGCTTTGCTCTGAATCTCACATCCCTGAGCTCTCGCTTGGCTGTCCTTTTGTGTCAAACCTTTGGGTCCCAGTATGGTGCAACCTTTATTCAGAAGATCAGCATGGGTCCCCACCATACCACGTCCATAAATTTTGTAAGGTTTTGAAAGCCAGCAGTCCTGGTTAATGTAGAGCCCAAGGCATGCTGCACTGTACCACGCAGGCAAGTGACCCAGAGAGAGACGTGAGAAATCAGTGACCTGAAAAACATCTGTGATGCATGAGGGGAAATTATTTGATCCTCTGAAAATGCTTCCCTGAGAGCAGCAAGCAAAGATTCCCCTCTCTGGGGACACAGAGTGGGTTGGTGCCATTTCTCTCCTCCTCCCCTCTGCATAAACCAACTTTATCAAACAACACAGTGCCAACACTGGTTGCCTAACCTGCTTACACGGGTCTTGCCCCCATATGCCCTGCTGGTACTTCTTTTTAGGGAAGGTGTGCCTAAGGATAACGCAAGCATCGCCTTCCCCAGAAGACCATCACAAACCCTTGCATACACCACATCTACTGACCACAGAGTGCTGCAAAGTTTCAGTTTTAGTGGAAATAACATCAGGTCTCATTTAACAACAGACCATAGCATACCTAGATAAAACTCACCACACTCTGGCAAAAGCCCAAACAATATCCACTTTAGGCAAAGAGAACCCTTATAGATGACTGCCCTAAGGGATAGAACAGCCAAAACACAGCAGCAGAGTGCATGAAACACACACCAGAGATATTACATTCCCTGAATTATCAGGCCCTGGACACTACATGACCTCTTCTTCATAAGGCCATTACTCACAGGAACAGGAAACATAACAGGCTTTCCTAACACACAGGAGGAGAGACAGAGACCTAGATAAAATGTCAAGGCAGAGGAATTCATCTGAAAAAAAAAAAAAAAAAAAAACAAACAAGAAAAGGTCACAGCCCAGGGATCTAACTGAAACAGATGAAAGTAATATGCATGATCCCGAATTTAAATACCAGTCATAAGGATAGAAGCATAAATATGCCTCTAACTTTTGTATCAACATGGATAGGACTGGAAGAGATTATGCTGAGTGAAATAAGTCAACCAGAGAGAGTCAATTATCATATGGTTTCATTTACTTGTGGAGGCATAAGGAATAATATGGAGGACATTTGGAGTCGGAGAGGAGAAGTGAGTTGAGGGAATTCGGAGGGGGAGATAAACCATGAGAGACTGTGGACTCAGAAACAAGCTAGGGCACAGAATCACTATACAGAAATCTGTTTCATTTATATACACCAATAATGAAGCACCAGAAAGAGAAATCAAAGAATTGGTTCCACTTACAACTGTACAAATGTAAGATACCTAGGAATAAACCTAACCAAAGAGGTAAGAGAACTGTACTCTGAAAACCATAAAACACTTATGAAAGAAACTGAAGATGGCATAAACAAATGGAAAAAAAAATCCACACTCATGGATTTGAAGAACAAATATTGTTCTAATGTCATTCTACTCAAAGCAATCTATGGGACTCCTGGGTGGCTCAGTCGTTAAGCATCTGCCTTCGGCTCAGGTTGTGATCCCAGAGTCCTGGGATTAAGCCCTGCATCAGGCTCTCTGCTCAGCAGGAAGCTGGCTTCTCCCTCTCCCTCTCCCTCTCCCACTCCCCTTGCTTGTGTTCCCTCTCTCGCTGTGTCTCTCTCCGTCAAATAAATAAAATCTTTTAAAAAAAAGCAATCTACACATTTAATACAATCCCTATCAAAAAATAACACCAGCATTTTTTACTGAGCTGGAACACAAAAGACACCAAATAGCCATAGCAATTTTGAAAAAAGAAAAGCAAACCTGGAGGCATCACAATTCTGGACTTCAAGTTATATTACAAGGTTGTAGTCATCAGGACAGTATGGTACTGGCTCAAAAAGAGACTCATAGATCAATGGAACATAATAGAAAACCCAGAAATGGACCCACAACTATAATCTTCAACAGAGCAGCAAAGAATATTGAATAGAAAAAGACAGTCTTCACCAAATGGTTTTGGGAAAACTGAACAGCAACATGAACAAGAATTAAACTGGACCACTTTCTTACACTATACACAGAAATGAATCCAAAATGTATGAAAGACCTAAATGTGAGACAGGAAACTATCAAAACCCTAGAGGAGAACAGAGGCGGTAACCTCATTGACATTGGTCATAGCAATTTCTTACTAGACACATCACCACAGGCAAGGGAAACAAAAGCAAAAATAAACTATTGAGATTTCACCAAGACAAAAAGATTCTGCGAACTCCTGGGTGGCTCAGTCAGTTAAGTGTCTGCCTTCGGCTCAGATCATGATCCCAGGGTCCTGGGATGGAGTCCCACACCAGACTCCTTGCTAAGCAGGGAGACTGCTTCTCCCTCTTCCTGATGCTCCCCCTGCTTGTGCTCTATCTCTCTGACAAATAAAAAAATAAAATCTTTTGGAAAAAAAAAGATAAAAAGATTCTGCACAGGAAAGGAAATAACCAATAAAACTAAAAGGCAACCTTCAGGATAGTAGAAGATATTTGCAATGACATATCAGTTAAAGGATAGTATCCAAAATATATAAAGAACTTATCAAACTCAACACCCAAAAAACAAATGAGGGCTAACAGACACATGAAAAGATAATATCGCTGATCATCAGGGAAATATAAATCAAAACTACAATGAGATGTTACCTCACACCTGGCAGAACAGCTAAAATTAATAATACAGGAAACAACAGATATTGGTGAGGATAAAGAGAAAGAGGAACCCTCCTACACTGTTGGTGGGTAGGCAAACTGATGCAGCCACTGTGGAAAACAGTATGGAGGTTCCTCAGAAAGTTAAAAATAGAACTACCCTATGATCCAGCAATTGCACTTCTAGGTATTTAACCAAAGGATACAAAAATACTGAATCAAAAGGATACATGAACCCCAATATTTATAGCAGCATTATCAACAACAGCCAAACTATGGAAAGAGCCCAAATATCCATCAACTGATGAATGGATAAGAATGACTGCATACACAAACACACACATAATACATACAGAATATATATGATATATATAATGGAATATTACTTAGCCATAAAAAAATTAGAAAATCTTGTCATTTGTAATGATGTGGATAAAGCTAGAGTATCCTATGCTAAGTGAAATTTTAAAAAAGCGAAAAAAAAAAAAAAGACGGTATTTCATTCATATGTGGAATTTAAGAAACAAAACATGAACATTGGGAAATAAACAGAAGAGAGGCAACCAGAAAAGAGACTCTTAACTATAGAGAACAAAGTGAGAGTTGCTTGAGGGGAAGTGGACGAGAGATGGGTTAAGTGGGTGATGGGTATTAGGGAGTGTACTTTTTTTGATGAGCACTGGGTGTTGTGAGTGAAGAATCACAGAATTCTACACCTGAAACTAATATTACACTATATGTTAACTAACTGGAATTTAAATAAAAACTTGAAAAAAGAAAAACAAGCGAAGGGAAGAAAATAAGAGAGAGACAAATCAAGAAACAGTCTCTTAATTATAGAAAATGGATGGTTACCAGAGGGCAGGTGGGTGGGGTCTATGTGATGAGGACAGGGTGATGTATGGAAGCATTGAACTGCTGTACTGCACACTTGAAATGAATGTAACACTGTACGTTAACTAACTGGGATCAAAATTAAAACTAAAAAACTGGGGCACCTGGGTGGCTCAGTGGTTAAAGCCTTTGCCTTTGGCTCTGGTCATGATCTCAGGGTCCTGGAACCGATCCCCTCGTTGGGCTCTCTGCTCAGCAGGGAGTCTACTTCCCCCTCTCTCTCTGCCTGCCTCTCTGCCTACTTGTGATCCCTCTCTCACTGTCAAATAAATAAGTAAAATCTTTAAAAATAAAAAAATAACCTTTAAAAAATTATGAAAAGATAATCAGCATATAGCTCTTCAAATGTTAGTAACTTTCCTTTCTCTCTTCTGGAAAGCTAATTAGAAATGTTATATGTTTTCCTTCTACCATTTATAATTCTTCATTTCTCTCCCTTTTTAAGATTTATTTATATTAGAGAGAGAGCACATGAACAGGATGGACAGAGGGTGAGGCAGAGAGCTATCAAGCCAGCTCTATGTTCAGCATAGAGCTGGCTTGATAGTCTCTCTCTCTATATAGAGATAGTCTCTCTATATAGTCTCTCTATATGCTGAGCATAGAGCTTGATGTGGGGCTCAATTCCATGACCCTGAGAGCACAATCTGGGTCAAACACAAAAGGCAGATGTTTAACTTACCACGCTACCCAGGAACCCCTTAATTTCTTCTTAATATGTTAAATATGTTAAATCTCATCTCTCTTTCTTGCATTCAGAATTAATTTTTGATGCATTTACCCATTTGCTAATTCTCTTCTTGACTTTGTCTCTCCTGCTTTTAATATACTCATTGCCTTACAAATTTCACTTATTTTTGTTCTTCATTTCTTTTTTTTTTTTAAGATTTTATTTATTTATTTGACAGAGAGATCACAAGTAGGCAGAGAGGCAGGCAGAGGGGGGGTGAAGCAGGATCCCCACCAAGCAAGGAGCCCGATGCGGGGCTTGATCCCAGAACCCTGAGATCATGACCTGAACCGAAGGCAGAGGATTAACCTACTGAGCCACCCAGGTGCCCCTGTTCTTCATTTTTAAGAGTTTTTTTGTTCCTTGTCAAATCTGTACTTAACACATTCCTTAATTATGCTTTTGGTACATTCTCTTACTTCCTTGAGTATGTTAAACATGCACATTTTGTATTTCTTTTACATAATCCTAATATGCTTATATTCCTTCATTTTGTTTGATAACTCAGTTGTGTTCTGGGATTTATCTATGCAAGATATTTTTGGCCCAACTTTAATGCATATTCCTGTAGGGAGCTTTTCTATTGCTTTTTTCAGGTAGTTAGAGCCCCCTACTTTTGGGGTCATGTAACATTAGTGAATTCTGACTCTATGCACAGTGAGGGCAGATGAGGTAGTTTAGGAAGAGACATTTTGTTATACTTTTTTTTGGCCTCCATTCAATCTGATGGCCATGACAGGCAAGTCCTCCATTGCAGGATATTTTTTTTTATTATTATTATTATTCACCCACACAGAGGATGACACTCTGCGTTATTTTTTGATATCCCCAGCTTTATGGTGGCATCTTTGATCCCAAGGCTTACCATGGGGAGGGCCAGAGATCATCTACTGTTCTCACGCTCTAGGTTTTCATGGATTAACAAAGACTCCAGGCATAAATGCTGGTCTCAGAACCCATATACATCTTAAGATGCTTCTTGTTTCTGCTCTTACCCACGACCTCAGTGATTCATATAAATGGTGATTTTTAGTATTTATCTATTAACTGATAGATAACTTCAGAGGGTTTCTTCAGATATCTAACTCAATACACTGCCAGAAGTGGCTAGTTCTCAGTTACCTGTTAGTACGTAAATGAAATATTTTACTCTGGAAAATCATGTTCCTATCACCTATAAGATAAAGTACTTATCTCTGCCACATGGTATCTACACTAGGTAATTCTCCTACCTTTTGCTACACATTTGCACAAACTTATTTTCTCTTTGCCCTTGTTCATCTTTTCCTCTGCCCACAATATTTTTAAAACTCAGTTTTTGAGCCACTCAACATGAAGCTCTCCACAGCTACCACAGGTAAAATTTTTCTGTTTTCTTTCAGACATATTTCTGCCATGGTCCCTATAATTTTATTGCTCATTTTTCTTTACCTTGAATGTTCAAAGGCGAGTATTTTACCATTCTCATCTGACTTCCACAGCTAACTAGTGTATTTCCTAAACCACAGTAGGTTCTTATTTATTTTTTATTAACAGGTCTTCACTTACCTTACACATATGATTTAACTCATACAAAACTCTCTAGTAAAGACATAATATTTTACTCTTAATTAATGAGAAATTATATATTTCAAAGAAGGTTAGTAACTTGCCAGAAGGCACCCAATTAGTCAGCAGAAATGAGGTTTGGACAGAATCCTATCTCATAAATTTTATGGTATTTTAATTTTTACCATGAAATTTTTTTACCATAAAATGTGGAAATAATTTTGACTGTGATAATGATATGATCATATATGCTTTATACTATTCCACAAGTCATAAGGTTAATTTACATGTATTTTAAGCCATTTTATCCCCATCACCCCAGATTTACCTGCTTTTCCATCCATGACAAAATGGGGTTCTTAGATATTGGAGCCAAAACAACAGCATAAAACCTATGAGTATTTATGTCATCCATTATAGGGGATATTCTATGTATGACCTTAGTACGTCTTGAACAACCCTTCCTGATTTAGACCCTTGTGCTTCTCTTTGCTAAGATATAATCATTAAGAGACAGTGTTTGTTTTCTTTTATTAAAGAAATGACCTTCATTTTATTTCCCTATTTTCTGCAAGGTTTTCATAAAATACCTATCACAGGCTTATGAAAACCCTTGAATAAATAAGCACTGGGGCAACTGGAAATATACACCTCATTTTTCTAAACATACAAAAGCAAAGCCGGTTTGTTTTTCTAGGCTTTAAGTCAAAGATTAGGCAGTTTCACTGTTCGATTTGGCAGCTGGAACATCTGGCTTTAGGACATTTCAATATATTACTGAAGTAAATTAGTCAGAGATAGTAGGATTACTACTTCATCTAGTTACCACAATTGTATCTTGCTGTCATTAAAAAAAATGCATTACTACATCCTCAGGAACATATATCTGGACAGATGTAGGAGAGTGTCGCATCCCTGGGGATTATAGACCTAATTGAACTGAAGCATTTCCAACTTTCATTTACATTTGTTCACATATGAAAAGAAGTATGTTCCAAGAATAGCTGGGATCTGAGGGGTTCATTATTTTCATTTGGGAAGAACATAACATTATTTTTCCTCCAGGATGTGGTTAAAGGAAACAACAAAAACAATTTGAATGAAGACATTACAGAACTCTGCTTCAATATTGGTTTTAATGGCCAAAGTCAACAACATATTGTGATCTTCCTTGCTCTTCAGAACTATATTCTCATTGTGTCAGTATTAGTGGTGATGAATGATCCAACTTCCTGCTTAGCTTCTTGATACTACCCCAAACTAATTTCAGAAATGTCTTTACTTTATAGATGAGGAAACTGAAGCCTACATTCATTCATTCATTCTTTCATCCCATAAATAGTTAAGGCTTAATATTTGTCAAGTACTTCCACTAGAGTTAAAGCAGTGGGAATAAAACATAAATCTGCTTACATGGAATATTCATTCTAAGCTGTGGTAGAGGCATCTGCAGTAAACAGCTGAATAAATACATATGAAGTATAATTTTAGATAGAGATCAGAGTCTTGAAAAATCAGAAAAGAGTAATGTGATAGAAGGATGAGGCGTGGTTAGGAAGGAATAAGCAACGAAGACCACCTCCAAAGAGATATTTAAACTCTGACCTAGAAAACCAAAGAATACCATATACAGAGGAAGAACTTGAGAATTTGAATACTAAATGCTGGCTGAATTGTCCAGTAGATAACGAGGAGTGGAAAGGGGTGCCCAGCTGGCTCAGAAGGTAGAAACAGGACTTTTGATCTCAGGGTTCTAAGTTTGAACCCAACATTGGATGTGGAGATTATCTTTAAAAAAATAAGTTTTAAAAAATTAATTAAAAAAAAAAAATAGGATGCACCTAGGTGGCTCAGTCAGTTAAGCATCTGCCTTGGGATCAAGCCCACGGTAGGCACCTTGCTCAGTGCGGAGCCTGCCTCTTACCATTCCTGCTCTCTCTTACTTACTGTCTCTCTCTCTCTCAAAAAACAAAATCTTTAAAAAATGTAAAAAGGGGTAGGAGGATAAATCAAAGATAAAAGCAAGCTCTCCACACCCAATAAACAAATGTAAGAACGTGGACAGGCAAAGTAGTGTTTCTAGCCTCTATTTTCCAACTGTCCATCTCTGAAGACTTCCTTGTTAAAAGAATCAAACTCAAAGGAAAAATGGCATGAGACTCTTCTTAAATCCTACCTCCAGTCTTTAACAGAATCAATTACTGCAAATACAGTTTTTCTGAGTACATCTCTAGAAAATTTCTGTGAATACAGAAACACACACACACACTATTTCTAAATATTTTCAACAGAACCAGATCAAGCTCTACATTTTGTTCCAGAATGTGTCTTTTTTCAGTTAAGATAACCAAATGTCACAGAGGCTAATATATATTAGTACATCTAAATATACTCTAGTCCTTTTAATGAAAACACAATCTAGAAACCAGCCTAAATATATTATTATATGTAAGTATCTCTCTATTGATCAACATTCAGGTTTTTTGTTTGTTTTTTAATTGAGAGAGAGAGTGAGAGCAAGAGAGAGCGAGAGGGATCACAGACGGAGGGGGAGAAGCAGACTTGCTGCTGCACAAAGTCCACCTCGGGACTCGATTCCAGGACTCTGGAATCACGACGTGAGCTGAAGGCAGATGCTTAACCAACTGAGCCATGCAGGTGCCTCCATTCAGATTATGTCTAATGTTTACCATTTAAAGTGATAGTACAGCTAATATTACTGAATGTGAATCAGGAATATATATTACGAGTATATGTACTCCCATATGCAAGCATTTAAGAACAAAGTAATAACAGTGTAATATTATGAATTTAAGAATATGTGTTTTTGATATGGGTAGATACAGTAAGATTTCTAAAAACATAAAGCCATAATTTTCATTCATAACAATCATGGTAAAGAGTCCTAGTTTTTGTACAGCTTCTCTCAGGCTATTATCAAGCATGCATTTGACCCAACTGAAAAGTAACACATAGTAAACCACTGGTGTTTTCTATTAGCATTTCCCTGATGACTACTACAACTGAGCCCTTCTTTTTGTTCATTATTTATACATTGTATTTTGTATGTATTTTCTTCTGTAAATTGCCTGTTTATTTCATTTTCTTTTGCTCATTTGAAAATTAGGGTTTATTACTTACTGAAAAAATTAAAACACTTTCTATGGAGCTTCATAGCAATCCTCTAAAAAAATACACACTTTACATGAAAAAGTATGTACATTTAAACATGTTTCATTGATTTTCTTTCTAACAAATATGCCTTCACCTTTCCTGCTTTTATGGAATCATAATCTGTTTTTTGAAAATACACTCAAGTAATTCTTCCAAAAATGTGTCCCTAGTCATAATGTTTCTGAGTTTTTGCATGTGAATGTGTTATTTTTCTCTGCCATTTGAATGTTAGTATTGTACACTACAGAATTTCATTTTTTAAACCAGTTTTTGCTCAGAACTTAGAAAATATTTTCTACTGTTTTTTAGCACTTGACATTGTTAATTTGTTTCTCATCCATCTATATATGAGTTGTTTCCATTCTGGAGAATTTTTGGATATCTTTTTGTTAGTATAATGAAATATCATCATTATGTATCTATCAAGATGTTTGGGAGTGGTTTTGGTTTTGTTCACTTTAAAATTTATCTTTGTGGTTACACTGTGCATTCTTTCAGCATGGATACTCATGTATTTCTTCAGCAATGGAAAGTTAAATATTTGATTATTCCTTACCCAGTTTTTATGACCCCTCCTTTTAGAAAGCCTATTAGATACTGGAGGATACATTTTCTTAATATTACTTCTGAATTCTTACCCATATATAACATTGTTTAGACATTGTATACTTCATTCTTAGTCTTGACTTGATTACTTCTCAAGTAATTTGCCCTTCAATTATCTCTTTCACATTATTCACTGCTGAGTTTGTTCTTATTGCAGTTGAGTTGTTATCTTTAAAAATCTATTTCTCATTTTTAGTTTCTGATTCTACTTGATTCATTCTTATTTATGCACTTCATAATGTCTTCTGCCTGTTTTAATTTTTTCCTTCAGTACTAATTATTTTATTAGATTTATGCCCACTTTGATGATATCAGTTGTCTTCAAATATTTGGTAATTCTGTATTTTCAGAATTTACTTTTTTTAATTTTGTGCGCCATGTTCATTCTGTGACTTACAGAAGCCTGTCTTCTTTTGGTGATTTTAAACAGAAGGGTAAATGTTGTGCTGGCAGCTTTTTGACCAAATGTCAAAAATTCCAGTGTCTGTTCAGGGGCAGTAGATCTCAGGATCAGTTCAGCCTCAGCTCTAACCCTCATCTATTACAAAATACTTTTTTTTTTTTTGCTTTGTTATTCATTGTATCAATAATTAAGTCTTTCTATTTTTCTCATTGCAAAACACATATATGCAAACATACGTATTTAAAATATATATTGCACATGTACATTTCATTGTTAAAATACCAAATTTTAGGGACGCCTGGGTGGCTCAGTTGGTTGGACAACTGCCTTCGGCTCAGGTCATGATCCTGGAGTTCCGGGATCGAGTCCCGCATCGGACTCCCAGCTCCATGGGGAGTCTGCTTCTCCCTCTGACCTTCTCCTCATTCATGCTCTCTCTCACTGTCTCTCTCTCAAGTAAATAAATAAAATCTTTTTAAAAAAATACCAAATTTTATGTATCCATTTCATCATTTAGTGAGCATTTGTATTGCCTCTGGTTTTGGATTATACACATAGTACATCCATGGTCATCCTTGTTCATGTCTTACACAGAACATATACATTCTTTTCTCTTATAAACTTAGTGGTTAATTTGTTTCTACACTCAGTCGTACCTTTAGCTTTAGTAGATACTGGCAAAAAGTATTATATACTATCTGTACTTAATTTTCACTCCCAACATCGACATATGAGAATTACAAGTATTCTGTATTATTCCTACTACTTGATATTTTCTATCATTTTTTCATTGTACTCATTTTCATAAATATGTAGTGGCACTGAGCTGCTTTCGATTTTGTATTAATTTTATTGATGTCATATAAATGTGGTGACAACTTTAAAGGCTGACCTTACCCCCAATTGAAAACAGTAACTCCTCTACTGTCATTTTAATTTTTCCTTGATATTATAGTTGGTCCTTTTTCATGTGTATCACCTATGGATACTGTCTTTTGTAAAGTATCACTCACAGGTATTTCCCCTTCTTTTCTACTGAGTTGCATATTTCTTTAAAAAATGAATTGAAATTATTTATACATTCAGGATATTTTACTTCATACACAATGCAGATTTCCCCAACCACTCTGTTGCTTACCTTTCTATTCCCTTAATATATTTGTTGATAGGCATCCTAATTTTAATGTATTATTGATCAGGTATTGTTTCAGGCACAGCATTTTTTGTGTTGTAGGTCATAAAGATGTTTTTTCATGTTTTCTTCCAGGATATTAATGTGTATGTGTGTGTGTGTTATGTTTTATACTTTAATTGAATGACCCATCTGCAACTGGTATTTATTTATGGAGGTAGATGTCAGGACTTGATGTTTTTCCATATAAATATCCAACTGACCCATTTCCTTTGTTAAAAGGATAACTCATAGCCTGCCCACAATACAGATTAATCTTTGTCATCAATCAAGGAAACCACCTACAAAATAAAATAGAGATTTATGTTAAAAACAGAAAAGCAAAATATTTTACTTTTATTGTAAATAAGTTGAAGACCACTTCTCTGTGTAAAATGCATTACTGCTTACTTCATTTGTAAAAGTTTATTTTGAGAGGAGTGATCACAATCAACACCAAAGAAATACAGAAAATTATAAGAACATATTATGAGCAAGTATATGCCAGCAAATTGGACAATCTGGAAGAAATGGATGCATTACTAGAGATGTATAAACTACCAAAACTGAAACAGGAATAAAGAGAAAACCTGAACAGACCCATAACCAGTAAGGAGACTGAAGCAGTCCTCAAAAATCTCCCAACAAACAAGAGCCCAGGGCCAGATGGCTTCCCAGGGGAATTCTACTAAATGTTTAAAGAAGAATTGATACCTATTCTCCTAAAACTTTTACAAAAATAGAAATGGAAGGAAAATTTCTAAGCTCTTTTTAGGAGATCAGCATTCCCTTCATCCCAAAACCAGACAAAGAACCCATCAAAACAGACCAATATCCCTGATGAACATGGATGCAAACTAGCCAACAGGATCTAACAGTACATTAAAAGGACCACAACCAAGTGGGATTTATTCCTGGGCTGCAAGGTTGGTTCACCACCTGCAAATCAATCATTGTGACACAATACATTAATAAAAGAGAGAACAAGAAACATATGATACTCTCAACAGATGCTGAAAAGCATTTGACAAAGTACAGCATCCTTTCAAAACTCTTCACAGTCTAGGGATAAAGGGTACATACCTCAATATCATCAAAGCCATCTATGAAAAACCCACAGCAAATATCATTCTCAATGAGGAAAAACAGAACTTTTCCCCTAAGGTCAGGAACATGACAGGGATGTCCACTTTCTAATGTCCACCACTATTCAACATAGTACTTGAAGTCCTAGCCTCAGCAAGCAGACAACAAAAAGAAATAAAAGGCATCTGAATTGGCAAAGAAGTCAAACTCTCACTCTTTGAAGATGATATGATACTTTGTGTGGAACTGAAAAGACTCCACTCCAAAACTGCTAGAACTCATACAGGAATTCAGTGAAGTGTCAGGATATAAAATCAGTGCACAGAAATCAGTTGCCTTTCTATACACCAACAACAAGACAGAAGAAAGAGAAATTAAGGAGTTGATCCCATTTACAACTGCACCCAAAACCATAAGATACCTAGGAATAAATCTAACAAAAGAGACATAGAATCTTTGCTCAGAAAACTATTAAGTACTCATGAATGAAATTGAGGAAGACACAAAGAAATGGAAAAATGTTCCATGCTTATGGACTGGAAGAACAAATATTGTGAAAATGTCTATGCTACCTAGAACAATCTACACATTTAATGCAATCCCTATCAAAATACCATCGACTTTTTTCAAAGAAATGGAACAAATAATCCTAAAATTTATATGGAACCAGAAAAGACCCTGAATAGCCAGAGGAATGCTGAAAAAGAAAACCAAAGTTGGTGGCATCCCAATTCCAGACTTCAAGCTCTATTACAAAGCTGTCATCATCAAGACAGTATGGGACTGGCACAAAAACAGACACACAGATCAATGCAATGGAACAGAATAGAGAGCCCAGAAATAGATCCTCAACTCTATGGTCAAGTAATCTTCAACAAAGCAGGAAAGAATGTCTACTGGGAAAAAGACAGTCTCTTCAACAAATGGTGTGAGGATAATTGGGCAGCCACAGGTAGAAGAATGAAACTGGACCATTTACTTACACCATACACAAATATAGACTCCAAATGGAGGAAAGACCTCAGTGTGAGACAGGAATCCATCAAAATCCTTGAGAACACAGGCAGCAACCTCTTCGACCTTAGCTGCAGCAACTTCTTCCTAGAAGCATCACCAAAGGCAAAAGGAAACAAGGGCAAAAATGAACTACTGGGAATTCATCTAGATCAAAAGCCTTTGCACAGCAAAGGAAACAGTCAACAAAACCAAAGACAACCAAGAGAATGGGAGAAGATACTTGCAAATGATGTATCAGATAAAGGGCTAGTATCAAAAATGTATAAAGAACTTACGAAACTCAACACCCAAGGAACAAATAATCCAATCAAGAAATGGGCAGAAGACATGAACAGACATTTCTGCAAAGAAGACATCCAAATGGCCAACAGACACATAAAAAAGTGCTCAATATCACTTGGCATCAGGGAAATACAAATCAAAATCACAGTGATATACCACCACATACCAGTCAGAATGGCTAAAATTAAGCAATCAGAGAACCACAGGTGTTGGCAAGGATGTGGAAAAAGGGAAACCCTCCTACACTTTTGGTGGGAATGCAAGCTGGTGCAGCCACTCTGGAAAACAGCATGGAGGTTCCTCAAAAAGTTGAAAATAGAGCTACCCTATGACCCAGCAATTGCACAACTGTATATTTACCCTAAAGATACAAATGTAGTGATCCAAAGTGACACGTGCACCTGAATGTTTATAGCAGCAATGTCCACAATAGCCAAACTATGGAAAGAGCCTAAATGTCCATTAATAGATGAATGGATACTGAAGATATAGTATATATAGATAGATAGATAGATCTATAGATAGATAGATAGATCTATCTATCTATACATAGATATAGATATAGATATATCTCACACACACACACACACAATGGAATACTATGCAGCCATCAAAAAACAAAACCTTGCCATTTGCAACAACATGGATGAAACTAGAGGATATTTACACTAAGCGATATAAGTCAGTCAGAGAAAGATAATTATCATATGATCTTTCTGGTATGAGGAATCTGAGATGCAGGGCAGGGGGCTGTGGAGGGAAGAAAGGGAAAAATGAAACAAGATAGGACCAGGAAGGGAGACTCTTAATCTCAGGAAACAAACTGAGGGCTGGAGGGGAGGGGGGTGCAAGGGATGGGGTGGCTGGGTGATAGACATTGGGGAGAGTATGTGCTATGGTGAGTGCTGTGAATTGTGTAAGACTGATGATTCATAGACCTGGACCCCTGAAACAAATAACACATTATATGTTAATTTTAAAAAAAGAAAGAAAAAGAGGGGCACCTGGGTGGCTCAGTGGGTTAAAGCCTCTGCCTTTGGCTCAGGTCATGATCCCAGGGTCCTGGGATTGAGCCCTGCATCAGGCTCTCTGCTCAGCAGGGAGCCTGCTTCCCCCCCGCCCCCCCATCTCTGCCTGCCTCTCTGCCTACTTGTGAACTCTACCTGTCAAAGAAATAAATAAAATCTTAAAAAAAAAAAGAATAAGTTCATTTTATAAAATACAAGAGACCATATGAGACTGACCATATTTAACAATGTACTAGCTCATACCGTCAGTCAATTAAAGACAAAAAGAGGAAGCTTCAAAGGAATAGTGCTCACAAAACTTGTTCTAAGGATTGTCATTAAAATTATATGTTGCTGCAGTAGATGCAAGCTACGTAGTTTCTGAAATTGTAGCTCAAAATAAAACACTTCTTTGATCAGAAAAAATCATTCTTAAGCACATTTATAGATTGTTTGATAATGAAAGGAGTATAACTTTTAAAACAAAGTGTGGTTTACAAGCGTATTTTTTTTTCCTGAGTTGAATTTTGTGCCTAAGTGTTCGCTAACCACTGCACCACAATAATATTTTTACATAAGGTCTTCTTGGAGTTATTGAGTAACAATGGCTCTCTCTCTATATATATATATTTTATGGTCATGTTAAACTTTTATTATTGCTATGATAGGGCATGTTTAAGATCATAACTGGAAAGAAATTCAAAACTAATCACAGGAATTTGAGGGCTTTACTCTAAGTAAGGCTAAGAATGTTATTTGCTATTATCAATCCACATTACACTACAAAATGTGGGAAACGTCTGCATAACTTTTGGGCTGGGTTCCCTAAAACCTTATTTTAAATGTCAAAATTCTTTATATTGATCATTAAAGCAAACGATTGCTCCTAACAGTTTCAAGACAGTCATTTCTCAAATATGACCAGTCTTCTTCCTTCTAAAATTTCAGATCATTTTATCTTGCTCTTCTTGAAGTGACAGTGTTGCTCAGTTCACCAGTCTGCTCCATTAAAATCTAATGCTGATAAACACACAAACTCAGAATATGCCTTAAATAGGTGGGAGAAAGGTAACAGTAGCCTCACTTAAAGAGTGAAAGAGCTTTTGTTTTTCTCTGAAATAAGATATTGACCCTTATGAATGAGTGAACTCTGTTTTGGTAAGTTCCTCATTTGACTTTGATCATCTATTTCTATTTCCTTTTTTTTTTTTTTTTTTTAAGATTTTTATTTGACAGAGAGATAGAGAAAGAGCAAATGTAGGGTGAGTGGCAGGCATACGGAAAGGGAGAAACAGGTTCTCCGCTGAGCAGGGGGCCAGACCTGGGGCTGGATCTGGGATCATGATCGGAGCCAAAAGTACCTGTTTAACCAACTGAGCCACGCAGGTGCGCCTGATCATCTATTTCTTGCCCTGATTTAGAAGCACTTCTATAGGAATTCCTTGGGTTTGTTTATTCTGGGCATTTTAATCTAAACTGTTGTGGTTAAATAAACCTAATTAAGCCAAGGCAATTGTTTACATGTAACAATATCTAGGGGGTTAGAGCACAGTGAACTTTAAAAGCAATATAACTATTAAGTATTATTAAGAATTACTGAATTCTCGGGGGGTCCCTGGGTGGCTCAGTGGGTTAAAGCCTCTGCCTTCAACTCAGGTCATGATCTCAGAGTCCTGGGATCAAGCCCCACGTCAGGCTCTCTGCTCAGCAGGGAGCCTGCTTCCCCCTTCTCTCTCTGCCTGTCTCTCTGCCTATCTATGATCTCTGTCAAATAAATAAATAAAATATTAAAAAAAAAAGAATTACTGAATTCTCACTCTCTGAGGAACATATATATTTATGTGTATAAATAAACATATGTATTTATATAAATGTGTGTCCATTAACTCAAGTATGGTCTAAATAATTACATAATTTGTATATATATCTCTATATACATATATATCTGTATGTAAATATACACCACCTCACAAATATTAACTAAGTGTATAATTCAACTTTTATTTCCTACTCACTGAAGTCAATGGTGACATTCTAACCCAGAAGGCCATGAGGCTAGATATTAAGAGTCCCACATAGAATCTTCTTTTTCCAAATATTCTGTTCATCTTTCATGGGCTTGGTGGTGCCTTTTCCCATATCTCTCTGATATGAGATGTTGCTCCCTCACAACAGGACACATATCAATACCTACAGATAGGTTTTTTTTTTTTTTCTTTTTTTTTTTTAATTTTTTATTTTTGATAAACATATATTTTTATCCCCAGGGGTACAGGTCTGTGAATCAACAGGTTTACACACTTCACAGCACTCACCAAATCACATACCCTCCCCAATGTCTATAATCCCACCCCCTTCTCCCAAACCCCCTCCCCCCGGCAACCCTCAGTTTGTTTTGTGAGATTAAGAGTCACTTATGGTTTGTCTCCCTCCCAATCCCATCTTGTTTCATTTATTCTTCTTCTACCCACTTAAGCCTCCATGTTGTATCACCACTTCCTCATATCAGGGAGATCATATGATAGTTGTCTTTCTCTGCTTGACTTATTTCGCTAAGCATGATACGCTCTAGTTCCATCCACGTTGTTGCAAATGGCAAGATTTCATTTCTTTTGATGGCTGCATAGTATTCCATTGTGTATATATACCACATCTTCTTGATCCATTCATCTGTTGATGGACATCTAGGTTCTTTCCATAGTTTGGCTATTGTGGACATTGCTGCTATAAACATTCGGGTGCATGTGCCCCTTTGGATCACTACATTTGTATCTTTAGGGTAAATACCCAATAGTGCAATTGCTGGGTCATAGGGCAGTTCTATTTTCAACATTTTGAGGAACCTCCATGCTGTTTTCCAGAGTGGCTGCACCAGCTTGCATTCCCACCAACAGTGTAGGAGGGTTCCCCTTTCTCCGCATCCTCGCCAGCATCTGTCATTTCCTGACTTGTTGATTTTAGCCATTCTGACTGGTGTGAGGTGATATCTCATTGTGGTTTTGATTTGTATTTCCCTGATGCCGAGTGATATGGAGCACTTTTTCATGTGTCTGTTGGCCATCTGGATGTCTTCTTTGCAGAAATGTCTGTTCATGTCCTCTGCCCATTTCTTGATTGGATTATTTGTTCTTTGGGTGTTGAGTTTGCTAAGTTCTTTATAGATTCTGGACACTAGTCCTTTATCTGATATGTCGTTTGCAAATATCTTCTCCCATTCTGTCAGTTGTCTTTTGATTTTGTTAACTGTTTCCTTTGCTGTGCAAAAGCTTTTGATCTTGATGAAATCCCAGTAGTTCATTTTTTCCCTTGCTTCCCTTGCCTTTGGCGTTGTTCCTAGGAAGATGTTGCTGCGGCAGAGGTCGAAGAGGTTGCTGCCCGTGTTCTCCTCAAGGATTTTGATGGATTCCTTTCGTACATTGAGGTCCTTCATCCATTTTGAGTCTATTTTTGTGTGTGGTGTAAGGGAATGGTCCAATTTCATTTTTCTGCATGTGGCTGTCCAATTTTCCCAGCACCATTTATTGAAGAGGCTGTCTTTTTTCCATTGGACATTCTTTCCTGCTTTGTCGAAAATTAGTTGACCATAGAATTGAGGGTCTATTTCTGGGCTCTCTATTCTGTTCCATTGATCTATGTGTCTGTTTTTGTGCCAGTACCATGCTGTCTTGATGATGACAGCTTTGTAATAGAGCCTGAAGTCCGGAATTGTGATGCCACCAACGTTGGCTTTCTTTTTCAATATCCCTTTGGCTATTCGAGGTCTTTTCTGGTTCCATATAAATTTTAGCATTATTTGTTCCATTTCTTTGAAAAAGATGGATGGTACTTTGATAGGAATTGCATTAAATATGTAGATTGCTTTAGGTAGCATAGACATTTTCACAATATTTATTCTTCCAATCCAGGAGCATGGAACATTTTTCCATTTCTTTGTGTCTTCCTCAATTTCTTTCATGAGTACTTGATAGTTTTCTGAGTATAGATTCTGTGCCTCTTTGGTTAGGTTTATTCCTAGGTATCTTATGGTTTGGGGTGCAATTGTAAATGGGATGGACTCCTTAAGTTCTCTTTCTTCTGTCTTGTTGTTGTTGTAGAGAAATGCAACTGATTTCTGTGCATTGATTTTATATCCTGACACTTTACTGAATTCCTGTACAAGTTCTAGCAGTTTTGGAGTGGAGTCTTTTGGGTTTTCCACATATAGTATCATATCATCTGCGAAGAGTGATAATTTGACTTCTTCTTTGCCTATTTGGATGCCTTTAATTTCCTTTTGTTGTCTGATTGCTGAGGCTACGACTTCTAGTACTATGTTGAATAGCAGTGGTGATAATGGACATCCCTGCCGTGTTCCTGACCTTAGCGGAAAAGCTTTCAGTTTTTCTCCATTGAGAATGATATTTGCGGTGGGTTTTTCATAGATGGCTTTGATGATATTGAGGTATGTGCCCTCTATCCCTACACTTTGAAGAGTTTTGATCAGGAAGGGATGCTGTACTTTGCCAAATGCTTTTTCAGCATCTATTGAGAGTATCATATGGTTCTTGTTCTTTCTTTTATTGATGTGTTGTATCAATAAAATAATTGATGTGTTGACGGATTTGTGGATGTTGAACCAACCTTGCAGCCCTGGAATAAATCCCACTTGGTCGTGGTGAATAATCCTTTTAATGTACTGTTGAATCCTATTGGCTAGTATTTTGGTGAGAATTTTCGCATCTGTGTTCATCAAGGATATTGTTCTATAGCTCTCTTTTTTGCTGGGATCCTTGTCTGGTTTTGGGATCAAGGTGATGCTGGCCTCATTAAAGGAGTTTGGAAGTTTTCCTCCCATTTCCATTTTTTGGAACAGTTTCAGGAGAATAGGAATTAGTTCTTCTTTAAATGCTTGGTAGAATTCCCTGGGGAAGCCATCTGGCCCTGGGCTTTTGTTTGTTTGGAGATTTTTAATGACTGTTTCAATCTCCTTACTGGTTATGGGTCTGTTCAGGCTTTCTATTTCTTCTTGGTTCAGTTGTGGTAGTTTATATGTTTCTAGGAATGCATCCATTTCTTCCAGATTGTCAAATTTGTTGGCGTAGAGTTGCTCATAGTATGTTCTTATAATGGTTTGTATTTCTTTGGTGTTAGTTGTGATCTCTCCTCTTTCATTCATGATTTTATTTATTTGGTCCTTTCTCTTTTCTTTTTTAATTTTTTAAGATTTTATTTATTCATTTGACAGATGGTAATCACAAATAGGTGGAGAGGCAGGCAGAGAGAGAGAGGAGGAAGCAGGCTCCCCGAGCAGAGAGCCTGATGCGGGGCTCGATCACAGGACCCTGGGACCATGATCTGAGCCGAAGGCAGAGGCCTTAACCCATGAGCCACCCAGGCGCCCCTCTCTTTTCTTTTTGATAAGTCTGGCCAGGTGTTTATCAATTTTATTAATTCTTTCAAAGAACCAGCTCCTAGTTTCGTTGATTTGTTCTATTGTTTTTTGGTTTCTATTTCATTGATTTCTGCTCTGATCTTTATGATTTCTCTTCTCCTGCTGGGCTTAGGGCTTCTTTCTTGTTCTTTCTCCAGCTCCTTTAGGTGTAGGGTTAGGTTGTGTACCTGAGACCTTTCTTGTTTCTTGAGAAAGTCTTGTACCGCTATATATTTTCCTCTCAGGATTGCCTTTGTTGTGTCCCACAGATTTTTGAACCATTGTATTTTCATTATCATTTGTTTCCATGATTTTTTTCAATTCTTCTTTAATATCCCGGTTGACCCATTCATTCCTAAGAAGGATGCTGTTTACTCTCCATGTATTTGGGTTCTTACCAAACTTCCTCTTGTGGTTGAGTTCTAGCTTCAGAGCATTGTGGTCTGAAAATATGCAGGGAATGATCCCAATCTTTTGATACCGGTTGAGTCCTGGTTTAGGACCGAGGATGTAATCTATTCTGGAGAATGTTCCATGTGCACTAGAGAAGAATGTGTATACTGTTGCTTTGGGATGAAATGTTCTGAATATATCTGTGATGTCCATCTGGTCCAGTGTGTCGTTTAAGGCCTTTATTTCCTTGTTGATCTTTTGCTTGGATGATCTGTCCATTTCAGTGAGGGGAGTGTTAAAGTCCCGTACTATTATTGTATTATTATTGATGTGTTTCTTTGATTTTGTTATTAATTGGTTTATATAGTTGGCTGCTCCCACATTGGGGGCATAGATATTTAAAATTGTTAGATCTTCTTCTTGGACAGACCCTTTGAGTATGATATAGTGTTCTTCCTCATCTCTTATTATAGTCTTTGGCTTAAAATCTAATTGATCTGATACAAGGATTGCCACTCCTGCTTTCTTCTGATGTCCATTAGCATGGTAAATTCTTTTCCACCCCCTCACTTTAAATCTGGAGGTGTCTTCGGGCTTAAAATGAGTTTCTTGTACGCAACATATAGATGGGTTTTGGTTTTTTATCCATTCTCATACCCTGTGTCTTTTGATTGGGGCATTTAGCCCATTAACATTCAGGATAACTACTGAGAGATATGAATTTAGTGCCATTTTATTGCCTGTAAGGTGACTGTTACTGTATATTGTCTCTGTTCCTTTTTGATCTACCACTGTAGGCTCTCTCTTTGCTTAGAGGACCCCTTTCAATATTTCTTGTAGAGCTGGTTTAGTGTTTGCAAATTCTTTCAGTTTTTGTTTTTCCTGGAAGCTTTTAATCTCTCCTTCTATTTTCAATGATAGTCTAGCTGGATATAGTATTCTTGGCTGCATGTTTTTCTCGGTTAGTGCTCTGAAAATAGTATGCCAGCTCTTTCTGGCCTGCCAGGTCTCTGTGGATAAGTCAGCTGCCAATCTAATATTTTTACCATTGTATGTTACAGACTTCTTTTCCCGGGCTGCTTTCAGGATTTTCTCTTTGTCACTAAGACTTGTAAATTTTACTATTAGGTGACGGGGTGTGGGCCTATTCTTATTGATTTTGAGGGGCATTCTCTTAACCTCCTGAATTTTGATGCTCATTCCCTTTGCCATATTGGGGAAATTCTCCCCAATAATTCTCTCCAGGATACCTTCTGCTCCCCTCTCACTTTCTTCTTCTTCTGGAATCCCAATTATTCTAATGTTGTTTCGTCTTATGGTGTCACTTATCTCTCGAATTCTCCCCTCGTGGTCCAGTAGCTGTTTGTCCCTCTTTTGCTCAGCTTCTTTATTCTCTTTCATTTGGTCTTCTATATCGCTAATTCTTTCTTCTGCCTCATTTATCCTAGCAGTCAGAGTCTCCATTTTTTATTGCACCTCATTGATAGCTTTTTTGATTTCAACTTGGTTAGATTTTAGTTCTTTTTTCTCCAGAAATGGCTTTTATATCTCCCGAGAGGCTTTCTCTAATATATTCCATGCCTTTTGCGAGCCCAGCTAGAACCTTCAGAATTGACATTCTGAACTCTAGATCTGACATATTACCAATGTCTGTATTGATTAGGTCCCTAGCCTTCGGTACTGCCTCTTGTTCTTTTTTTTTGTGGGGAATTTTTCCGCCTTTTCATTTTGTCCAGATAAGACTAAATGAAGGAGCAAGTAAAATACTAAAAGGGTGGCAACAACCCCAGGAAAATATGCTTTAACCAAATCAGAAGAGGTCCCAAATTGTGAGGCGGGAGAAAGGGGATAAAAAGAGGTTCAAAAAGAAAGAAAGAAAGAAAGAAAGAAAGAAAGAAAGAGAAAAAAAAAGAATTAAAAAAAGAAAATAAATATAGAAAAGTATAAAAAAGAAAAAATATATATATTAAACTAGTTAAAAAACATTAAAAAAGAAAAAGGTAAAAGTTAAAAAAAATTTAGCAGAAGAAGAGAAAAAAAAATGAAAAAGAAAAAATTAAATTAACTGCAAGACTAAAAAATCACAGGGAGAAAGCCATGATTTCTGTGCTTTGCTTTCTCCTCCTCTGGAATTCTGATGCTCTCCTTGGTATTGAAACCGCTCTCCTTGGTATTGAAACCGCACTCCTTGTTAGGTGAACTTGGTCTTGGCTGAATTTCTTGTTGATTTTCTGGGGGAGGGGCCTGGTGTAGTAATTCTCAAGTGTCTTTGCCCCAGGCGGAATTGCACCGCCCTTACCAGGGGCTGAGTAATCCACTGGGGTTTGCTTTCAGGAGCTTTTGTTCCCTGAGCGCTTTCTGTAGAGTTCTGGAGGACGGGAATACAAATGGCAGCCTCCTGGTCTCCGGCCTGGAGGAGCAGAGATCTCGGGGTCCCACTCCTCAGTGCTGCCTCAGAGAACAGCGCCCAGTAACTCCCATCTGCCTGACCTCCAGCAGCGCTCTGAGCTCACTGAGCCTGCGACCGGTTCAAGGTAACACCAAGCTGTGAGCTTACTGTTGGCTCTGTCTCTGTAGCCGGCTTTCCCATTCCAATACCCACAAGCTCTGTGACACTCAGACACCCCCATTCATTCTGTGACCCTGCGGGACCTGAGGCCACGCTAACCCCGTGTGGGCTTCGCCCCGGTTTAGCCTCTGGAGCGATGTCCCACAGCGGAACAGACTTTTAAAAGTCCTGATTTTGTGCTCTGTTGCTCCATCATTTGCTGGGAGCCAGCCCCTCCCACCGGGGTCTATCTTCCCGTTGCTTTGGATTCACTTCTCCGCCAGTCTTACCTTTCAGAAAGTGGTTGTTTTTCTGTTTCTAGAATTGCTGTTCTTCTTCTCTTTGATCTGTGGATGGATTTACAGGTGTTTGAATCTTTAGATAAGCTATCTAGCTGATCTCCTGCTAGCTAAAGTAGTCTCAGCCTGCTACTTCTCCACCATCTTGACTCCTCATTGGAATATTTGATTTTTGAATGAACTCTGGAACACTAATCTATCTGCCAAACCAAACATGAAAACACTTTTTTTCCAATAGGTAAGAACCAGAAAGAAGATAGTAAAGCCACTTATGGGATTGATATTTTCCATTAACGTATTGTCATCTCAAACAAGCACCAGATGACTTGATCATATTAAGTTTACAAAGAAGCTGATAATTCAGGAAAACAATGTATTATTGTGGTTTATGCTTTATGGAGATATTTTCCCAGTATTCTGTTAGGCTAGGAATCAAAAGTATTTCTGTTTGTGTGTGTTTATGTGTCTGTATGTGTATGTTGGTAGGGACGATAGTCCATGAGAGGGCATACTTGCATACTTGTAAAGCTTTTGAAACTGGTCATTTAGACATTAGAATTTATGGCTATAAGAGATGTGAGCATCTTCAAATTTAAGGACAGTATCTAGTTCATCTTTGCTTTTTCTCTAGATTATAGTAAAATGTCTCAAATACTAAATGATAAATTATATCTATCAGACTTGAAAGCAAGTCAGATTTAGATATGAGGTAAGTGAGAATAAGCTAGGTTTTATCACGTAAAAATAGTCTTCATCTGAGATTGAGATTATTCTTTAACCTAGGCTAATAGTGATTAGTACATTAATTTTTAACCTAAAATTTCGAGTAGATTGTTTAAATTCTCATGTACATAATCTTTAATATTAAATAATATTTAGCTATACTACCAAAGCCAGAAGCAGTGGATTTTCCTTACTACTATTTTTCATATATGTCATTAAGTAAAGAAGAATAAAGAATGCTGGATTGAATAGAATTATTATAGGAAATCAAGCTTATGAAGATGTCATTAATGACATAAACCCAACAAATTTGTAATACAGATTTTCAGAATGATTAGGCAATTCCTACCAAATTTTAATAGTTCTAAAGGGTATATGTAGCCCACTAATTTGAGTTCTATTAAGGAATACTTTTCTACTGATCAAAACCACAGTTTGTCACAAATACTTGGATTCTTCCAGTTCTAAGGGAAAGAGAGAGAGAAAGAGAGAAAATGAAAAAAAAAAAAAAACTCCATTTTAAATATTAGAAGAGTTTTATAACTTAGATAAAAAATATTTTCCAAACCAGAGAACTACCAGTTGACAAAACTCTAGGGTTATTGAGGATTCTGGGAAAATGTCAGAGTAGAAAGCACTAGGATTCTCTCTCCCCACCTAGATAACAATAGCACTGGTAAAATTTTCTGATATAACTATTTTAGAACTCTGGAGACTACTGAAGACTTGCAACTTTCCAGGGGAAGTGTTGGACAGAAAATTGCAGCTAATTTCCACCAATTTCAGGTCTTATCACAGTAGCAATTACCTGTATTCCATTCTCCAGCCTCACGGCTGTCAACCTGCGCATGTTTTCCTGGAGCAGCTTTCAGGAGCCAGGGTGGGGAAAAATAATTGTGTCCTTTAAATATTGTAAATCAGTGCTCCAATCACTGAATGCTACATTTCATCTCAGAGGTGCAGATAAAATGGTGGATGGCCATTGTTTTCCCATTCCCTCCAATGCTGCAAACATTTCTCCCCTCCAGCAGCAGTGACTTCCAAGGGATTTTGAGGACTGGTACCCTTTTTCCTCCTCTTCCTTTTTTTTTTTTTTTTTTTTTTTTTGTTTCCAAATTTTGAAGTCAGACATTAAAGACTAGAACATTTAATAGCAACTGCTTATATGGGGGGAATTAGAAAGTCACACACATGCAGAGAGAAAATGTAGGCTCAGAAAACACCTAAAAGGACCTTAAGTTTTGAGCTCAGGCTGATTCTCAGTGCAGAGACAGCGTATAACAATAAAAATATATATATATCAAAAACCAAAACATTAGACCCTGGGGATGGGAGGAATCTTATTTCTAGAGTTGCTACATTATTAGATTCAAATGTCCGATTTCCAAAAACAGACAAACAAACATCACAAGGGTTACAAAGAAACAGAAAAGAACAAAGGTCAAGTCTAATGAACAAAGGAAAAAAAAATGAAGAAAAGTGGACAGAACCTAAGTTGCTTGTGTGATTCCATCACATGGATGAATATTTTACTGTGAGAGTCCCAAAAGAAGGGGCAGAGAGAATATTTGAAGAAATAACAGCTGAAAATATCCCAAGTTTGATGAAAGATATGAATATAAATACCCAAGAAGCTTAACAATCTCCAAAATGACAGTAGAGACCCATACCGAGACACATTATAATTAAACTTCCAAAAGATAAAGACAAGGAGAGAATCTATAAAAGAGCAAGTTAAAAGTGATTCATCACATACAAGGGATTCTGAACAATATCATGAGTCAATTTCTCAACAAAAAAGTTGCAGACTCGGAGGCAGTGAGCCAGTATATGCAAAGTGCTTAACAAAACAAAACAAAACCTCCACCTCAGTCAAGAACCTATATCTGGCAAAACCATCTTTCATTCTCTTTTTTAGATTTTCTTTTCTTTTTTGTAGTCTCCATACAGTTCATCATTAGTTATGATGTAGTGTTCCAAGATTCATTGTTTACGTATAACTCCCAGTGCTCCATGCAGTATGTGCCCTCCTTAATACCCACCACCAGGCTCACCCATCCCTTCACCCCACTCCTGTCTAAGACCCTCATTTTTTTTTTCGGAGTCCATAGCCTCTCATGGTTTGCCTCCCCCTCTGATTTCCCTGCTTCAATTTTCCTTTCCTTCTCCTAATGTCCTTCATGTTCCACAAGTAAGTGAAACCATATGATAATTGACTTTGTCTGGTTGACATTTTTCACTTTGCATAATCTCCTCCAGTCCTGTCCATGTTGATGCAAAAGTTGGGTATTGATCCTTTCTGGTAGCTGAGTAATATTCCACTATATATATGGACCACATCTTCTTTATTTATTCATCTGTGGAAGGGCATCTCAGCTCTTTCTAGTTTGGCTATTGTGGACATTGCTGCTGTGAACATTGGGGTAAATAAACCATTTTCAAAAGTGTGGGAGAAATTAAGTTTGGGAGAATAAACAAAAGCTTAAGGAGTTCGTTGTCATTAGGTCTGTCATGCAAGAAATGCTAAGGGGAGTCTTGCAGGTTGAAGTGAAGGAAACTAGACAGTGACTTGAAACCATAGATTTTATTGTAACAATAGTTTATAACTCTGCTTTTAATTTTCTATATGATTTAAAAATATAATACAGTTAAAAATAATTATTAATCTAAATGCTAATATTGTAATTTTGGCTTTGGCTTATAACTCCACATTTTATTTTATACATAAATTTTGAGACTAATGAATTTAAAAGTATTATTGGTTTATATTTTGGGGCACAAATGTGTAGATTTAATTGCATAACATCACAACTAAAAGAAGTAGGCATAGAGCTGTAAGGAGCAGAGTTTTTATATGTTATTGAAGTTAAGTAAGTATAAATTTGTTTTAGAGCATTATAACTAATAATCTAAATTAAATGTTATCCTCATGATAAATGTTAAATGTAATCCTCATGGTAACCAAAATGAAAATAGCTACAGATTATACACAAAAAGAAATGAGAAAGAAATATAAATTATTTTACTAAAAAAACAAAAATTAAACACAAGATAAGGAAGTAATACAGGAAACCAAAGACAGGAAAAAACTATAAAACATATGGAAGACAAATACCAAAGATCAGAAGAAAGTCTTCCCTGATCACTAAGATCAGAATGGGTAAAATAATAATGATGATAATGCAACTATTTGCTGTCTGTAAGAAACTCCAGTGACACAAAGAGTTTGGAAGTGAAAGGATGGGAAAAAAAAAAAAACATATTGTGGGGTGCCTGGGTGGCTCAGTGGGTTAAAGCCTCTGCCTTCAACTCAGGTCATGATCCCAGGGTCCTGGGATCAAGCTCCACATCAGACTCCCTGCTCGGCAGGGAGCCTGCTTCCCCCCCCCCCCTGTCTCTCTGCCTGCCTCTCTGCCTACTTGTGATCTCTGTCAAATAAATAAATAAAATCTTTAAAAAAACCATATTGTATGCAAATAGTAAACAGATAAGAACAGAGAGAACTATACTAATACCAAATAAATTAACTAAATTAGAAAGGGTTATATGAGACAAAGAAGAACATTATGTATTAATAAAAGTTGCAAAACAGCAAGAGGATATGACATTTATAAACATTTAAATACCCAAAAGCAGACCACTGAAATGTGGCTTAAATGACTTAAAAAAAAAAAGAATGAAAGTGGGAACATTAGTTTGGGTTCTACAGAAATATAAAGAGCTTTAAGAAAGTAGTAAGAACATTTGTAAGCTAACGAATTAGATAACCTAAGTGAAATTGACAAATTCCTTGAATTCTTGATAAAACTCATCAAGACTAAATCAGGAAGAAATAGAATATCTAAATAGACCTTTAAATAGTAAGGTGGTTGGATCAGTAATTAAAAATCTTCTGACAAAGAAAAACCTTGGACCTGATTGCTTTACTTGTGAATTTCATCAAACAGTTGTAGAGGAACTGACAGCAATCCTTCTCAAATTTTTACAAGAAATTGAACAGGAAGGAGCACTTCCTAATTCATTCTTTGAGGCTAGCATTATTGTGAAACCATAGCAAAAGAGACAATAAGGAACAAAAACCATAGAACCAAAGTCCCTTAGTTAAATGTTAATGCAAAAAATCCTCAGCAAAATACTAACTGACTTAATGTGATAGCATATTAAAAGGATTATAAAATCTGACAAGTTGGCTTCCTTTTCCTGATTGCAGGATAAAAATTGATAGATGTAATATATGACATTAATAGAATGAGGAAGACACACACACACAATCATCTAAATTGATGCAGAAAACGCATTTGATAAAATTCAACATTCTTTCATCATACACAATATTCCAACAAAGTAGAAGTGGAATGAAACTACCTCAACATAATAAAAGTCATATATATGTATACATATTCATATATATATTTTTTAAACTTACAGTGAACATCATACTCAATGATAAAATACTGAAAGTTTGGTTTTTGTAAAATTTAATTTAATTTAATTTAATTTCCTTTAAGACCCGGAACAAGACAAGGCTGCTCACTTTTGCCACTTCTATCTGACAAAGTATTAAAAGTTTTAGCCATAGGAATTAGGTAAAAAAATAAAGCCATTTGAATTTGAAAGGAAGAAGTAAAGTTATCTGTTTGAAGATATAAGAAAACCTAAAGATTCCCCCCAAAATTGTTAAAACTAATGAATGAATTTCAGCAAAGCAGCAGCATGCAAAGTCAGTACACAAAAATCCATTGCACCTGTCTACATTAATGATGACTAGGACAAAAAAGGAAATTAAGAAGGCAATTCAATTTTCATTCATATCAAAAAGAATAAAATGCTTGGGAATTGAGTTTAACCAAGGAGGTTAAAGATTTACACAACAAAAAATTAAAAAATAAAAAAATAAACACAGTCATCAGAGGGATGAATACCTGCCATTTGCATGGAACTGGAGGGTATTATACTAAGTGAAATAATCAGAGAAAGAAAATTATCATATGATTTCATTCATATGTGGAATATAAGAAACAGTACAGAAGATAATAGGGGAAGGGTGGGAAAACTGAATGGAAAGAAATCAGAGGGAGACAGACCGTGAGAGATTCTTGACTCCAGGAAACAAACTGAGGGTTGTGGAAAGGGAGGTGGGTGGGGGGATGGGGTAACTGGGGGATGGACATTAAGGAGGGCATTTGTTGTGATGGGCACTGGGTGTTATATGCAACTAATGAATCATTGAACCACACATCGAAAACTAATGATGTACTATATGTTGGCTAATTGAATTGAAATTAAAAAAGACATTTAAAAGACTTAAAAAGTAGACATCACATATTAATGGATTAGAAGACTTAATGTTGTCAGTACTACTCAAAGTGATCTAAAATTCATTATAATCCTTATCAAAATGTCAATTATATATTTAAAAGAAACAGAAGACAGCTATTCCATATAGAATCTCCAGGGACCTCAAATAGACCAATGGAATAGAAGAGCGAGCTGAGAAATAAGCCTTACACATATGGTCAAATGATTATTGACAAGAGTGCCAAGACTATTTAGTGGGGCAAAATACTTTTTTGAGGAAAAAGTCTTTACTATCCACAGAAAACTAGATTACCAATGCAAATGAATGAAGTTGAATCCTTGCCTAATACAAAAATTAACTAAAATTGGACCAGAAAACCTAAGTGCAAGTTTTAAAACTATAAAACTCTTAGAACAAAATATAGAACAAAAGATGTACAAAAATTGGATTTGACAGTGGTTTCTTGTACAAGGGTAAGCAACAAAAGAAAAAATAGAAATTTTGAAAATTAATAGAGTGTATCAAAAGACACTGTCACTGTCAACAGAGTACAAAAGCAACTCACAATGAGATAAATTATTTGAAAACCATATATCTGGTAAGGAATTAATATCCAAAATATATAAATAACTCCTAAAACTCAACAACAAATAAACAAATAGTCTGAAACAAACATGAGCAAAGAGCTTGAGTATTTTCTAAAGAAGAGAAAAATGTCCAAAAAGGGCTTGAAAAGATACACAATGTCACTAATAATCAGGGGAATGCAAGTAAAAAATGAGATACACCCTCACACCCATTAGGGTGGCTATTATTAAAAAAAAAAAAAATCAGAAAATTACAAGTGTTGGTGAGAACGTGAAGAAATTGGAATCCTTGTAAACTGTCAGTGGGAATAAAAAAATGCTCTAACAACTGTGGAAAACAGTATGACAGTTGCTCAAAAAAACGAAAGATAGAATTATGAAATCTCTTAATGCCACTTCTGGGTATACACTCAAAAGAATTGAAAGCAGGGACCCTAAGAGATATTGCACACCCATGTTCTTAGGAGCAGTATTCACAGTAGCTAAAATAGGGAAGCAACCCAGTGTTCATCAAAGAATAAATAGATAAGCAAGATGTGGTTAAAAACATGCACTGGAATATTCGTTAACCTTTAAAAGGAAGGAAATTCTGACGTATGCTACAAAATGGGTGAAGCTTAGGGACATTATGCTAAGTGAAATAAGCCAGCCACAAAAAGATAAATGTGCATGATTCCATTTAATGACGATCTTACAGTAGTCAAAGTCATAGAGACAGAAAGTAGAATGGTGGTTGTCAGGGACTGAGGAGAAAGAAAGAAGTTACTGCTTAATGAGTAGAGTTTCAGATTTAATAGATGGAAAGAGTTCTGGAGATGCCTGGTGAGGATCGTAGGACAACATTATCTTTGTTTTTAATACCACTGAACTGTACATTTAAAATAATTAAGATGATAAATTCTATGTGTATTTTACCACAGTAATTTTAAAAACTCAGCATTCATCCAGAAGCTTCATTGGTTTATCCATTATGCACCTACATTTTCTATTAATCATTTCCTGTGATTGAATTAATAATGGAAACCCATCCTTTCCTGAACTTGTTCTGTGCTACTCTTTATGCCCCTCTACCACCTGAATTCAACTTATTTATGTCATTGTGAACTTGAAGTCAATTACATAAAAATTCTTTTAGAGAACTGATAAAAAATATTTTATAAAGCGATCCCAAATTGTGATTATACATGTAAATGTCTTCTTAAATGGCAGTTGACGAGCCTTAATATCATTTTTCCTTTGCTATTATCAGAGGAGATCAGAGAATATAATGCCAACTATGAATCTGTTTTTATTCTGTTCTTTCTGTAGATTTGTTTCAAAGCAGTTGCCTTCTTTGGTATTATGAAGTGTAGTTCAAATTAGTTTGTACTTTGAGTTACAACACTCTACAGTTTTGTAGAACTTTGCCAAATTCATAATATCTAATTACACCTAAAGTCTAAGAATTAAGCAATATATCTGTACTAAAATGAGCCTATCACTTTTATATTAAACTAAAGTGTCTGGCATTTTAACTAAGTGCAGCTCATCTCTACATTTTTATCTCAAACACAGATATATTAGTAATAACTAATATTTATGGAGGTTTAATTACATGTCAGAAACTATCAAGGGGTTTAGATTCATTACCTAATTTAAACTTCGTAACAAACCTGTGAGAAAATGTCATTATTATCTAGCATTTTGATATAAGGAAACCAAAGCTTGGGCAGGTTTAGAAACATGTTGAAGGTTTTAAGTAGTAAGTGGGAGAGCACAGATACTGATCAAAGCATGTCCACTCAGCTACAACATTCATTCAAACTAAACATTTTAACCTGTTTAATAGCCACATTTGCAATCTATTCCTAATCTTTCCAAAAACATTTTTAGAAGTTCTTTTTTTTTTGTACTAAATTTATCCTTAGCTTGATTTTATTTAGCCATCTATATTCATGTCCCTCCACCAAATTTCTTAAAGTATTTTAAATTGTACATATTTTCTATGATAACTAAGTTTTTAGTAAATGAGGAGCAATATAAACAAATAAATAAGAACAGCCTTTGGAAAGATAAGCATTGAAAGAATCAATCAAAATGGTATAGGAAACTACTTCTAAAGGAAAGAAGTGTTTACTTGGAGTAGTTCGATATTTGTGAATTCCTGAGGTCCGATTTAGACATCCTCTGGGGGCTGAGAACACATAGCTGTTCCTAGGGTTTCTGTACTAACAGTCCCAAGATAAACACAGGTTTGAAAAAAAAATTAAAACTTATTTCTGTCCATATAATTTATATTCTGGATTGAATAGAGAGGTAGGTTGCTAGTAGCTAAAACATGTTCCAGGCAGAAAGCGTTGAGTTACTTCCTTGCCTAACTGTTGATATTATTTAAGTTTTAAATTAATGGATGTCTGTGTTTTAGTGTTAATTATGAAAACCTGAGCTCCTGGCTGAGGAATTTGACTGCCTTTATTTTAAAATAAAATTTTGCTTAGAGGAATAAAATCTCATCTCCCTGAGATGAAAACCATTTTTGGCTCATTGCCTGATGCACTGTGTGAAGGAAAGATGAGAATGGGAAGGGAAGCACAGTGTACACAGTTGAAATAAGAGTATTTAGAGGGGCGCCTGGGTGGCTCAGTGTTAAGCTGCTGCTTTCGGCTCGGGGTGTGATCCCAGGGTCCTGGGATCGAGCCCCGCATCGGGCTCTCTGCTCAGCGGGGAGCCTAATTCCTCCTCTCTCTCTCTGCCTGCCTCTCTGCCTACTTACGATTTCTGTCTGTCAAATAAATAAATAAAATCTTTAAAAAAAAAAGTATTTAGAGACAATATTTTTTAAAAAATGTGGTTATTGTTCAAGATGGGTCAATAAGACAGAATACATATAAAAACAAATCTGCAGCCTCACTGGCAGACTAGAAGGGTTGCCACAATCACACATTCATTAGGAATTTGGGGATATTAAAAAGCAGATGGAATAAGATTGACAGTGAAATCTAACAGAATTAAGGTAGCAAAAGAGGAGGTCTTCAAGAACAATACTGCTTTTCCACAGAAATTCTCAGGAGTAGCTCCTCCAAGATACCCTAGAGCAAAAGCCTGGGGGAGAGAAAAGAGGGCTGTGAGCAATCAACCAGGTAATTATATTTCATCAATTCTTAGCTTTAGAATTTTTCATATGTTAATATTTATTTAATAATATAAAAGTTTCTTACAGTCACCCAATTGTAAGTTGGCAGCAATTTTTGTTAGTAACTGTCCATGAAATAATGATACACTTCATCACTGATGTGGTCTGTGTTCTATGAGATAACAGTGAATGTAGGAACTGCAGCCCAACTAACCAGTTCCTACAGCTCAGAGCTGCTACTCCTAGTATTTGCTTCCAGGTAAAACCCAAGAGTACAATTTTTTTTTCTTTCTTGTTTGTTTTGTTTGTTTGTTTTTGTTTTTTGTTTTTCAAACCAGAATATCACAAGAGATCAGCTTCTAGATTGGCCATTATAGACAGAGAAGATGATAGTGTTTGGAGGTAATTTATATCTATAATAAAAGGCAAAAGGTAATGGAAGTGGCAGAATATATTGAAAAACCCTACTTCATCCCTGATAAACCTTTATCTTCCACTCCTTTTCAGAACTATCATTTAAGTATGCAGAAAAAAGTGAAGATATATTCTGATATAGAAACCTTTTAAAATGCTACTACTGTCAACTTTGTTTTTATTGGAAATACTCTCTAAGTGAAAATGAATGTTAGGCATCTAGAAAAATTAATATGTAAATAAGAGTGCTGAGCAGAAAAATAGTAATATTATCGGTAGGTATAAATAATTATCAGTATGGCAGCTGTGAGCATTGGTGTAGTTGTTAAGAAATGATTCACAGGAAAGAAAAGGCAAATGTAAAATAAGCTGCAAATAACATTCACGGAAGCTTTATCAAAATAACAGTTTGGAGGAGGAGGTGAGCCAATGAAAATGTCCAAAGGATATTGTGTTATTTGAAGGATGATACTTGGTAACAATGATATTATTTTGATACTGATTAAGAAACAAGTTTACAGTTCACATTTTTAAATGATATAAATCTAACCACAGAAATATGAGAAATAGTATGCAAAATACGCACATGACTAGCAAACTTCCTGAGACAACTATTGAAGAGAAAAGAGATCTCAACCCAACTTGGGACAGAAAAGAAACAACAATAGAGCATATGAAAAGTAAATGAAAAATAAAATATTCAGATGAGACGTGTATTTTCCTATCAGTGTATAGACAGCGAAGATGGTTCAGTTGAGTGAGTTTGGAGGCTCCTCCTTTGTTACCAAAGAGTTAAGTGGAACTGATGGCTCTCCTTATCCAAACTAAGTCTTCCCTTTTCCCAATGGGATCTGGTGTGGAAAGGAACCCTGTATATTTTCAGCATCCCGCAGCCTTGACTGGACTAAGACATTAGCTCTGTGGTGTACTGATCCTATGAAAACCCAAAGGTCGTTTGTTTCGTTACTTGTCCTTTTCCTTAACAACATCCTCGAGAATACTGTAGAAAACAGTGATGGGGCAGAAGCAATGGAGGTTTACAAAGTCAAAAGTTCTGGGGCATCTGGATGGCTCAGTTGATTTAAGCATCCAATTCTTTATTTGGCTCAGGTCATTATCTCAGGATTCGGAGATTGAGCCCTGTGTCTGGCTCTGTGCTCAGCGTGGAGTCTGCTAGTCCCTACACCTCTTCCCACCCCTCCTATCATGCTTTCTCTCTCTCTCTCTCTTTCCTAAAATAAATAAATAAATCTTTAAAAAAATTTTTTTAAAATTTTGAAGTTCTATATTCAAAACTTTGATGGGCCATTGAAGAATTCTGTGACCCAAAGCTCATCAAGTAAACTAGGATTCACTTTACTGTGAAAGTAACAATATATGTCTACAAGGAGGAAGATAACTTATATGATATTGATTTTCACAGAGTTTAACAACCTGGAAAATAAATATCGATTGAAAAACACACAAATCCCCAATAGATTCTAAATTTCATTGTAAATTTACTTATAGACCTAATTCTGGGGGTTGGAAAAGAAAGGAGGACTAGAGCATTAAGTCAAAATGACTGACACCGGCGCCGGGGTGGCTCAGTGGGTCAAGCCTCCACCTTCGGCTCGGGTCATGATCTCAGGGTCCTGGGGTCGAGTCCCGCATCGGGCTCTCTGCTCAGCAGGGAGCCTGCTTCCCTCTCTCTCTCTCTCTGCCTGCCTCTCTGTCTACTTGTGATTTCTCTCTGTCAAATAAATAAATAGATAGATAGATAGATAAATAAATAAATAAATAAATAAGTGACTGGCACCTGGAAAGGCTGTTGTTGCTGGAGAATGGTGGGCAGAATTCTCTGATGGCTCTAAGATTCTAAGATTCATATTCCTTGATGTATAATCAACCGCCTCTTGAGTATGAGGGGGATAGTAGTTCCTTTGATTACATTAGGACACATGACAAGGTTGATGTGAGAGTTATTCCCATGGTTATGTTGCCATATACTATCCCATGTTGGTAGCAGACTGGATAGGCATTTCACTGTTGGCTTTCAAGAAATAAGATGGCACGTTGTGTGGGCGAGAGGCAGAGAGAGAAACAGATTCCTTATTGAGCTGGGAGCCCAACATGGGCCTTAATCCCAGGACCTGGAGATCATGACCTGAGCTGAAGGCAGATACTTAACTGTCTGAACCACCCAGGCATCCCTCAGCCCACACTTTGAACTCAATCTGGTGTAACCCTGAACAGAGGACCAGATAACCTGGAATTCTGATCCACATAACTGAGATAATAAATCTGTTCTTGTAAGTTACTAAATTTGTGTTATTTATGTAGTCATTGAAAAATTTATAAGGACTTACAGTAAAATGATGCCCGGAAACTATGAACATTCTTGGAGTGGCCTCAGGAAAAATGGGTAACAGGACCTGGGCAGATAATTTGCTTTGAGAACCATCAGTCAGTAGTTAAGGCTGAATATTTGATACCCCTACCCTACCCCAGATGTTGAAGCTGAGACCTTATGTATATTGGCTGAGGAAGGAAGTGAGTCTGATGAAAAATAAGAGACAGTGAAGAGAATAACAGAATTGACTTAGGTAAAAATTCAGATTGCCTCATGAATAAAGAAGATTTGCTCTAGACATGCCTCCATCTTAAAAAAAATTATGAGAATTAACTTGTTCTTTTTTAAAAAATTAGATTTTTACAAAGGATTCCTTGGACAGATATAGCTTCTCCATTTTTTTTTCACAAAACACTATAAAAATAATTTTTAAACTATACATTTGATCCTGCATTAAACTTGGTTATATTGTTTGGAATGACACACTATTATGTCCATTTGATCATTGACGAACAAATCAAATTTGCAGGAGATAAATACATACAATAAATCATGTGACTTCATTTCCTCAAGTGTCCCAATTAATTAAATCTTCAGATCAAGGTTTGTTGCCCTATAAACCTCAAGAAGAGTGTACAAAGCAGAAGCATTGTTGGAGCTGATCGCTAGCGTTAGGCAGTAGTTTTGGAAATTGTGTAAGCCCCTTGGAGAACTATGGGGCTTGAGGGTCTGCTCATCTGAACTGACAGCCTGTTGTCCCCAGTAGTTACAGATTTATGAATAGCATAGTAGAGTTCTGGGAAGTCTTGTCTCCATTCCATGTACCATGATGACCTCCCGGACTAGACTGAGCTCCCTAAAAGAGGCAAATTTTTACTCTTCCTCATATCTCCAGGTGTCTATGGAAAGTCTCACATATGATAGGAACGAAGCAATTTTAACCAAATTATGCTAAGCAAATTTATTGAATATAAATAGTCTAGTTATTTGTGATATTGATCTGTGACATGTCATTCAAAACCTAGTTCATAACCCATATTGCCTAGAAATCTTTCCATGATTGACTGTATCATTTTCATTTATTATGCCCTTAGAACTTTCATTATCAATTTCTTCTGTTTAAATGTATATTTCCCAAATGTTCCCATGGGCCAGTATTTTCCTCTGTCTCTTGTATTTTATTATGTACTCACCAAGTACTCTGGTCATTTGCATGTCCAGATTGCCTTGGTCAAGCACCTTCACGGGAGGCACAGGATCGATATTTTTTTCCAAGTGACTAATACTTGACAGTATTTGTGATTGTTGTATTTCATCTTGGTTTAAATCCCATAGTAGGCATATTTTCTTTTGACTTAGGATTCAGCAAAACAGATGGCATGTGTCTGCACATTGATCTCTCTCGAGGTGGCAGAGTAAAACACCTTGGTTTGTAGAAAAAAAATGTTTAGAAGCTTCTCAGTTGACCCCTTTGTGTACCAAATCGACATTTTGTACAGCTAGTTTTATCTTTGCTTAAACTAGTATTGATCAAACTATCAAAGATTGTGTTATAGTTTGAACAGCTGTTCTTGAAATACCACCAAAAATAAGGGTTTGCATTTAAAATCTTTAAATCAATCCACATCTTGTTGGCTATCACAGAGTTTAGATGGTAGGGAACTTGATTAATTTTTTTTCAATCTAATTTACCACAAGAGAAGCTATAACGGTATTTGAGACTCTATGTCTTATCTTCTTCACTGTTGAGTTTATTATACCTTCTACCATTCATTCATACCTTTGACCTCTTCCTCTACAGAAATGCAGTTTTAGATGAACAATCAGTGCTGGTAAATGCTTTGTGAAATATGGAAGGGTTCAGCTGGAATCTAAGGCTGATTTACCATAATCTTACACACACACACGAAAGAGACAAAAAACATTCTGAGAAAACATGTAGGATACCTTGAAACAGCTTAAAATGAGCTTTATTACAAGACAGGTGATTAAATTATTACATGAGAAATTAAAACTTGAGATATTTGCAGTGAGGACATTCTTAAATCTCACTGTTGAGAACTATGTAGGGTTTTAGCAGAGATTTGGAAAGCTTTTACGCTTCAATTTCTCAGGTAGGACTAGGAAAGACTAGCTTTCAGCTGAAAATGGGTCACAGCAAGAGAATAGTATTAATTACAGCTAAACTCTCCAGAGAACCCTACTACAAGGCTGCCGATATAAACAAATTCCACAGATTTGCAGAATTCTTTATTTATGCTTATACAGATTCAGAAGCACTCTTAGCATAAATCAAGCTCTGGAGTTAACTCCACCTAAAAAAATGCAACAAGCATTTAGTGTGCCTCTTCTTTATTTTACATGACCACTGTAGGATGATCATTTTTAAAATATTTGTTCTGCATATGTTTATCTTTACAATTATTTGCCATCAAAAACTTGATTGTTGATGATGCTATATTATTAGGTTATTAATGGAGGTAGGGGAATAAAAGTCCCAAACCTATTCCCAGAATCTGTGCCACTTGAAGATTTAAATAGATTTAACAAGGCTCAGAAGTTTCCTAATCACAGATATTTGTTATGAAGTGTGGGGCAGAGAAATATTCCCATATATTTCCCTCTCCCTTCTTAACAATATAAGGCTGCCTCTCTAATATACCTTCTATGGGGCTTGATATTCCTATCCTGGACCATCATTAATCAGCCCCAGCATACTGTCGGTTAGTTTATCAAATCATGACAGAACGAGTATGGCGAAGAAATACTAAGTGAGATCGGGAGCTGAGGGAAATGAGAGCAGGAGGTCAGGGTGAGTTTAGGAGGGGCATGGGAGAATGTAGGCAGGGAATGTAATCATAACCAAGAGAAAGATCTGAAAGTTTGGGGACATTTTGTGAATTTTGTATCCCAGTGACAGGGGTAACTAATTCATTTAATGAGTGGGATACGGATGCTAAATGGCCTGATGGGCAGGCTGTTGAATAAAATAAAATATTGATCCATTTGTTCCTGGACTTTTTTTTTTTAAAGATTTTATTTATTTATCAGAGAGAGAGAGGGAGAGAGAGCAAGCACAGGCAGGCAGAGTGGCAGGCAGAGGCAGAGGGAGAAGCAGGCTTCCCGCTGAGCAAGGAGCCCAATGTGGGACTTGATCCCAGGATGCCAGGATCATGACCTGAGCCGAAGGCAGCTGCTTAACCAACTGAGCTACCCAGGCGTCCCTGTTCCTTGACTTTTGAATACCCTGCTAGAAAAAGTTTACCTAAGCCAATCTATATTCCATTTTATAAAGACATAATTTTTTTGGGGGGGGGGTCCATGGTTTTACAATGAAGTTTGCAGGAAAGCAATGGAAGTCTAGGTCAAATGTTAATTTGAGCTTCAGAATTGTTCACAAGTTCAGAGATACATGTCCCTGGTGGTGATAATGATGTTTATTGTTTTGTTTCACAATTATAACTATTGACCTGCATTTGTAGATGGCACAGTGTGGGCAAATTTATATAGATGTGTTTATCCTCTCCTTCATTGTGACTTCTAGTGTAGCGTTTCTCAAGGTTTTACCTATTGATATGTATTTTATTATAAATCACGTTCCTTTTATTTATCCTCTGTAATTTTAATTAATGCATTAAATGTGAATATAAATGATATTCTGGATTTAATGCAAGATAATAAAGATAGCTTTACTTATGTATATGTGTTATAAGATAAGGGCATTGCACAGGATAAGGTGGAAAAGAATGAGCTTGGAATATGGGAAAGGCTGCAGGAAGACCTTTGGGAAAGAAGAGAATAATGACCCTGAGGACATACTTTACTTAGTCACTGACAGCCCTATACCAAATTAGGTACAGATAAAATATTTTGATAGAAGCAGAAAAAGGGAAAAACTGATAAATTAATTGATTAATAAATTCATTTAGACATTTGATAAATATTAAACTACAAGACTGTAATAGGGGTGGAGATTCACAAAGGAGTGAGTCCTTGATCCCCCAAATCAGGTACATCTGGTAGGAGATAGAGATGCACAAATAAGTGATTACAAGACAAAGAGGCAAGTTCAACGCCGGATGTGAGGGCATCGCATAAAGTGTGGAGGGAAGGTGAGCTGGGGAAGACATCTCAGAGGAGACGGACTGATTAGAACTTAATTCACTGGTAAGATTTACAGTAAGAGAGGGGGTGTTGAGCAGTCCCAGGGGAGAAAAACACTGTGACCAGTTACAAAACCCAGGGGAAGACTCCGGCTACGTGGAAGATAGCAAAAATCACTATAAAGACCACCAGGGATGGAAGTTCAAAGAGTTCTGCCCACTGCACCTTGGTATCGCAGTCACCACAGAAAACACAGTGTAGTCAGGCATGGATGACATAACATTAGGTATATTTACTTACATAGAGAAGAAGCAGAGCACAGTCTGTTTTAATAGTGGACACTGGTCCCTGTGGCCAGCATGAATCTTCAAGCCACTGGTGCAAGGCAGTTTGCCTACATACAGCCTTCTGCTGCTGGGTAGAAGGATCCCAACCCTCACTCATGGAATCTGAAATATTGAAAATTGAAGATGTGTCAGAGTGCCACTGACATACATGCTTAAATAGAAAAATAAAAAACAAAAAACAAAACAAAAACAAAAAACCCGGAACATTCTCTGAGCATGAAACAGGGAAAGATAGTACCACACGAGGTGACAAGCCTGGCACAGGCTGATGGGCTTTTCATCTCTTGGTAAGTGTGTGTGCCTATCTCAAGGCTCAATCTTATGGAGCCAAGAAGAGATCATGAAAAGACTGTAGGAAATGAGTACTTTCCCAATGGGGAGGCATTGTATTGTTGGCAAAGAGAAGTATAGAGAAGAAACAAGTAAAAGAACATGAACAAGATATACCCTGATACGCATGGGAAATCTCCAGCAACAGCTATCCATGAGTCAAGAGAAAGGCTGAGACTAGATCTTTGAGGACCTTAGTAATTATGTAAGAACTGTAATTTTTTTTTTATTGAATAGAAGATATTTTTTGAGAAATCTTTTAGGTAGCTATGAGGAGGAAGGTGTTGAGGCAGATAAAAGAGGAGACAAAGGATAGTGAATATATTACTGTACTAATTTGAGAGAGAATGAAGAACTACAGTAGGGCAATGGGATCACTACCCATGTACCATCAACAAGGTTCTGCACTGATTGGTCTGAGTTGGGTACCAAGTATTGGAATTTTTTCTAAGCTCCACAAGTAATTATGATACCTAATAAAAGTTCAGGAATAGGGGTGCCTGGGTGGCTCAGTGGGTTAAGCCTCTGCTTTCGGCTCAGGTCATGGTCTCAGGGTCCTGGGATTGAGCCCCGCATCAGGCTCTCTGCTTGGCGGGGAGCCTGCTTCCTCCCTCTTTCTCTGCCTGCCTCTCTGCCTATTTCTGATCTCTGTCTGTCAAATAAATAAATAAAATCTTAAAAAAGAAAGTTCAGGAATACTGAATTAGATAATTACTTAGAATAAATCAATAGGACTTGACTGATTGAAAAAGAGAATGAAAGAGAACAGAGACACGGAGACATCTAAGATTGTGCCCAGAGTCCTATTTTGGAAAAGTCTGCAAATGGTGATGTTATTAATTCAGCTAAAGGAGGTGAGATATTGAATAACCTGAAGGGAAAAAATAATGCTTTCCAAATGAGCATATTAAGTTCAAGGTGCCCATGGTGTATCTGAATGTTGACGGTCAACAAGCAAGTGAATGTAATAGTTCAATACTTTGAAGTTGATATAAAATGTTAGTACTATGAAAAAGATTTGCAGTTTGAAGGTATAGATTTTAGAGTCATCAGTGTCTTGAAGGGGAGGTTAAAAATACCCTGATATGTATTATTCTTCAGGGGCAGGTTGTGGAATGAGAAAGGCAGGAGACCAATGATGGAAATCTACACTGTGTCAACATTTCAGGAATAAATAGTGGAAAACTTGCCAATGGAAGTAGCCAGAGTGAATGCTAAAGAGGTTTAATAAGAAATTAGGGAAGTGTGGAGTCATGAAAGCCAAGGAAGAACAGATTTCCAAGATATTATTTGCTGCAATGAAGAAATGATCTAAATTCAGAGTAGGAAGTGTTAATTAGTCTTAGACTAGGGGGACATTAGTAACCTAAGAAAGGTACTTCTCAGGGTATACCAGCTTGATGGAGTGTGTTGAGGAATGAAGGAGTGATGAGATGTAGGGAGAGTGATCACAAATTTTTGTTTTGTAAAATTTGGGTAAGGAAATCAATAAAGGTCTGACAGAGTTAATATAGCTAGAGAGGGGCAATATGGCATGTTTGGAGAAGGTGGCAGTAGCAATTGTCTTACAATGACAAAGGTAAAGTGGAGTATGAAGTTGATTTCTTTGGATTAAAGGGACAATAATTTTGAAAGTTGTAAAAAAGGTAGCAGGTTTTATTTTTTTCAACAGTAGAGAACAAATGTAGTTAAATAATTAGGGCAAGAATGGGTAGAGAGCTAATTAAAATTCTACCTTAACTGAAAAGAAAACTTTTAAATTTCCCCTTTCAAAAAATTGTTTTACATAGATACTGAAGTTATTACATATTTTTAATATTAATATTTTAGGATTTCAACATAGGTAGTAATCGAGGAGCTCAGGTTTAGATACCGGTTCTGATTCCAAAGTATTTCTTCTAGTCTCTCATACCATCTCAGTTTAATAAGTTCATGAACATCATGCTAAAATATCTTTCAAGAGCAAGAAATCTGCCAAAATTATGAAGTGACTAGAAATCCTTTTTAACTAAAAATCAAGGACTATCCAGAAAACTCCATAGCCTTGTGCTTGGTATTTCTTGGTTGTACTTACTGTGTAATCATTTATATATCCCTATACATTACCCCTTGATAGATACCATCACCCATAAACCATCATCTCAATGTTGACAGAGTAATGGTCCTATTGATTTTGACTGGTACTCACTATAAAACAGGCTTATCTGGAAACTTGCTACAACAGTTTTGAGTTAACAGATTTTCTGTCATACATTTAGACATTAGACATCAATTGAACACATCAAGAGTGTTAATAATATTTGTCTTACCAACTTGCTGTTGAGTCTTAGGCAAGTAATACAACCTGTATAAACTCTATTTTCCCATTTTGTAAAAAAAAAAAAAAAATGCAAGTATTATCCTTTAGCTTATCCCTTCGATTAAAAAATGCAACAAATTTATGTTATCATCAAGTTGTGTGATGAGAGATGGTAGTTGAGGGAATAATTAAAAACATAAAATCTATTGGCTATTTGATTTAACCAGTGTCCCTTACTGATCTTGGCTGTTCTTAGAGATAGTTTAAAAGTCCCCCTATTATCTGATAAGTCTGATACATATTTGTTAGTTACCATTTAGTTCCAAAGGCCCCATACAAGTGTAGTCCATCCTCTTCAGTTTATTGATTGTTGGCTAGGTTATTTCTTCTTTGGTTTATACATGTATTTAGGGAAAATTATTCTTCCAGATATTATGCCAGGTGCTTTGGAGAAGATACAAATGTGGAGTAAGATCCTTTCTTTCACGTATGAGAAGACTTGTTAAAAGAATTTATCAGGCACAAGAGATTTATATTGCAATATAGAATGTAGTAAACACTTTAAGGCAAGGGTAGATATAGTGATACAAATGCTCTTTCAATTAATCAACTTATTGAACACTATAATGAATGGAGCATTGTTTCTAAGTTCTTGCTATTCCCAATATAGTCCATGTACCTGCAGCCTTGACTCTCCCTGGGACCTTGTTAGAAATATAGAATCTCAGGTCCAGACTTAGCCATATTAAATTACAACCCATGTTTTAATACAATCCTCAGTTATTGATAATCCTAAGTTATTGACATTCATTAAACCTTTTGAAACACTGATCTTGGGCATCCTGGGTGGCTCAGTTGCTTAACTTTCCAACTCTTGATTTGTGCTCAGGTCATGACTTCAGGGTCTGAGATTGAGTCCAGCATGAGGCTCCATGCTTAGTGGGGAATCTGCTTGAGATTCTCTCCTTCTCTACCTCTGTGCCACCCCCCTGCTCACATGCCCTCTCACTCTCTCTCTAAAATAAATAAATAAATATAAAAAAGAAATAAGGAAAGAAACACTGGTCTAGTTTAGTTTTTCTCAAAGTGGAATATAAGGACCATCTACAACAGACTCCTGGATTCTGGGATCCTACACCTAGCAATTCTGCTCTAGTAGGTTTGTAGTGGGGCCCTGAATCTTTATTGAAACAAAATTATTCTCATGTGATTTTTAACCACATTTGGTTTGAAAACCACTGGTTTGGGCATGGGGGTTGCAAAGCTGGGGATTTAAGGAAATTGGCATAAAATTGGAAAGTTTGCTGAGGCCAAGCATGGCTGGATAGGTGTGGATCCAAACCCCTCCCCCCCCCCCGCAAAAAATGGTTTGGATGAAGACAACCATTCAAATGTTTTGATCATTGCAAAATGGGCTTCTTAAAGCAAGAGATTTATGTTATAAAGTCTTCTGTTTGACCATAGATAAATTCTGGTGGATATATCTAAAGCATTGTATTTGGGATCAAAATAGTTTTTATGTCTGGTGTATTAGTTTCCTAGGGGTGCCATAACAAATTACAACAAATTAGGTGGCTTGTAAAACAGAAATTTGTAAGTTCACAGTTCCACAGTATAGAAGTCTGAAATCAAGGTTTTGGCAGGGTGCTGTTTTCTCCAGTGACTCCAGGCAAGAATTCTTCCCAGCCTCTAAGTTCTTCTGATGGTTGTTGGCAATCCTTGGCATTCTATGGCTTGGAGATGCTTACTGTAATCTCTACCGTCATCTGCACATGGCCTTCTTCCCTGTGTGTCTTTCTGTGTTCAAATTTTCTCCTTTTTGTGAACATATCTATAATATTTGATTTAGTATGACCTTATATTTTGTCTAGTATGACTTTAATTTTATTACATCTGCAAAGAAAAATGATAAAATAGCATTGACTTTTCATCAGAATGTATGGAATCCTCAATTTTTTTTTATGTTTTTATTTTTATGTTTTAAAAACATATTAAAAGTGCTGAAGGAAAAAAAAAGTCATCTAAGAATTTTATATTTAGAACAGCTATCCTTCAGAAATGAAGGTAAAATAAAAACATTTTTAGGCTAAAACAGTAAAAAAAAAAAAAAAAAAAAACCAACAAAATACTATTGCCAATAGACCAGCAACACAAGATGAGCTAAGGCAAGTTCTTTGGTCTAAAGGAAAATGACATTTAATGAAAATTCATATCATAAGAAGAAAGGAAGAGCATCAGAAATGATTATTATGTAGGTAAAAAAAAATGTGTATTTATTTTCATTTAATATTGTCAAAGGCAGATAAATAGAGGACACTTGCTACTTTAGCTTTGCCTGTCAAAATATGCTTCTGTACTGGGGGCTCTGCCTAACAATCCGGTTCCTCCTTTTTTTTTTTTTTTTTACCCCCCAGTTTTATTGAGAAATCATTGACATACATCCCTGGACAGGTTAAAGGTGCACAGCATGATTTACCTAGATTGTGAAATGATGACCACAGAGAATTTAGTTTACATCCATCATGTCCTATAGCTCCAGTGAAAAGAAATGTTCTCCTTGAGAACTCCTGGGATCTACTCTTTTACCTAGTCCCCTTCCTTTTTTCTTTCATAATTGTTTTCTTAGTGAAAACATAATTGTTTTCTTAGCACTACAACTTTTAATGTTCTCCTATAAGGTACATGTTTGTTTCCCCTTACTAGTTCATAAGCAATATCAGAGCAATTCCTTTTTCTGTCTTACTCACTAAAATGCTGGAGAGGGAGAGAGTGGGCATTAAATAAATATTTATTAAATAAATTAAACCTTGGTGCCACTGCAAACTATTTAATGAAACAAGAGACTTTTTTTTTCTAAGTCTCAGTTTCCTAACATGCCAAATGGGAGTGAAAAAAAATAATAACTGTACTTAGAGGTGTCATTAACAAGAAATATAGCGTGTGAAAGTGAACTTAAAATTATAAAATTTATTTTCTTTTAAATATTTAGTTTAGAGAGAAACAGGGAGAATGCACATGAGCTGAGTGGGGTACAGAGGGAGAGAGAGCATCCCAAGCAGCCTCCCTGCTGAACACAGAGCCTCACATGGGCCTCAGTCTTAGGACCCCGAGATCATGATCTGAGCTGAAATCAAAAGTCAAGCATTTCATTGACTAAGCATTTCATTGACTAAGCCACCCAGGGAGCCCCCAAATCACAGAATTTCTAACATGATTTTATTTTTTGATTTTATTTTATTTTTTATTTTCAGCATAACAGTATTCATTAGTTTTTGCACCACACCCAGTGCTCCATGCAATCCGTGCCCTCTCCAATACCCACCACCTGGTTCCCCCAACCTCCCACCCCCCGCCCCTTTAAAACCCTCAGA
>NC_081572.1:27629722-27698645 GCF_022355385.1 Mustela nigripes
TTAAGCCTCTGCCTTCGGCTCAGGTCATGATCTCAGGGTCCTGGGATTGAGCCCCACATCATGCTCTCTGCTCAGTGGGGAGTCTGCTTCCCCCTCTCTCTCTGCCTTTCTCTCTACCTACTTGTGATCTCTCTCTCTCAAATACACAAATAAATATTTTTAAAAAATCAATATAAATACAATACCATTGATCTGGATGAAAATTAAGGCTTTATTCTAAACACAGACATTCACTTCCATTGGAACAAACGGCTTGTTCAGTTATCTAGAATGTCTAAGGTTTGTTCCTTTGAGGTGAATTCTGCATGTTATTTTGATAAAGTCCTTCTAAAATTTCTACCCAAGTAAAGATTGTGGATTTGGGAGGGGGGGTTGTTTTTTTCTGATTGTTTGTTTTTGTTTTTCTTTCTCAAAACGTCCTTTCCCTAGAGTAATCCCCCAATGGTATTCAGTTTTTGAGAAAGTTTATAAAGAGGTTAATGATGTTGGTCACTCTGCATCATAAAGTTCTTATGATCTATTCAGCAAATAGCAGTTTTTAATGAGCTCAGTTGCCTCAAAGATAAAAGTATGTTAAGGTATCTGAGATGATAAAGTATGCATTGTGCAGCACTAATCATAATGGCTTAATTAGATGTTAATGTGGTTTTTACGTTCATTAGAATTTAATGGTAACTGAATTTTTAAGTGTTCAGTTAGTCAGCAGTTTGAATATCATAGTCCTGGTGAGGAGATATTTTCAAACCCAGAGCTTGGTAAGAGAGTTGGCGTCAGTGTAAATTATACCCCAAAGAGAAAATTCCCATTTCTCAAGTCCACATTTCATGCCAAGTGATAGCAGGTGGTGAAGTCAGACAGGGCATGAATAACACACCCTCTATTTATGACCAGTCCTATTTATGACCAGTCCTATTTATGACCATAAGGTAGCAGCTGCCATCTGGCATAATTTTTGGAGGGTATTGAAAGGTCATTGTGACCAAAATATCGATTTAGTTATTTTGTGGTTTGGAGTCAGGTAACATTTATTGAGCTATAACTATATGTCAGGTGCTCCCACATATGCTATCTTTAAAAAAGCCTTAACACAAGTCCTATTTTTACCTCCGTTTATTAGATCAACACTTTAAGGTTTGGGGAAGGTAATGAGTGGCTGAAGATGATAGATAAACAATACCTAGACAATATGTAGTTAAGCTGAGTTAGGTACATCTCTAATTCCAAGTACACAATATAGAATTCTCATGGACATTGTCAGTCGTCACAGGTCTTCTCAAGATAGGTGCATTTTAGCTGTTCCTCCTACACTGACACTTAAAAAGGGGAACATATCATAATCAGTGAATAATCCAGTTCTAAAAGCAGTCTTAGGAACCAAAGTACAATATAGTTTACCTGAGGCTCTATGTTTAAAACTTAAAACAAGATATTGACAAAACAGAGACTGCTCAGTGATGGACAGCAAGGATAATGAACAAACTCTAAACTATTAGATAGAAAAGACTGTTTTAAGATCCGTATGTGTCTTCAAGTATTACTTGGAGTATTACCGAATACTTGAAGACACAGGGAGAAATGTAAGTGGTGTTTTATATGTTACAAGCTGACTATAGGGGTAATAAGAAAGTACATGGTCTAAAATGTCTAAACTATCATGTGCTCCCAGGGACGTAGGGAGTGCCCTGTACATTTCCGAGAGAAGGCTGAATAAATGCTTCACAGTAATGTGGAAGGATTCAGCAAGCAATGTGTGATTGAGTTATATAAATTTTTAGGTTCTCCCTCCAGCTACTCCGTACAACAATAATGAATAATCTTACATTTTTATGATGAAGTTGTATAAAGCTTACAACAGGGTGGAGCTCGAGAGATTTTTAAAACTTGATTGAAGATGGTTTAGGAGAACTTGCATGGCTCAACATGCAAGTTGAAGCCACTCCCTAGAGCTGGCTTGAAAGGTAAATGCTATATACAAAAAAACTAAAGTATAATTTAAGAGGCAACTAGAATTCATCCTGACCGATAGAATTTTTTCATTCTGTCACAGAGACTCAAATTTTAGCATTATTGACACATGCAATTGTTTCTTAAAGGTTGGTTGATACCTTCTAGAATTTCTGTTAAAATGTTACACACCCCACAGGAGAATGACACCATAAACTTTTATCAACCAGCATTTTGAAGAAGTATGACAGCTGCATCAGACTCCAGCTCTAGGGGAATAGGGTGGAAGATTCATACTGAAACCTATAAGGAAAGGGTCAAAAAAAGGAGAATTAGAAAAAAGATCGAAAAGTACAGAGGGAAAGTTACAAAGGCAAAGTTTTTAGAAGGACTTCAGGAATTAGTGTTTCTCAATAATTCCTCTAATGTGAATTCTTTTCAAAAACTACCTCTGCAACTAGATGGCATGCATACACACCCATCCCCCCATTTTCTCATCAAATAAAATATGTTCGGTAGTGATCATATTTCCTCACACAATTAAAAGCACATGTATTTCCTTTTAAAAAATACTTTGAAGTACTATGTATATACATAAAAGAGCACATATCTATGTTTTTCATAAAAGATGCATATATCACACCCTCATCAAAGGATAGATTAGCTAATTTTAAGACACCCCTTCTCCAATCTACTCTGAGTTACTAGCTCCTTTCCTCCTCAAAGAGACCATCTTCCTGATTTCTAGCACCATATCTGAATGTAGCCCATTTCAGCGTTCTTAAAATGGAATAATTTGTCTTGAATTTAGCTTCCTGTCCTGAACAACAGGTTTTTAAGATTCCCCTATGTTCTGTCTTTAGCTTGTTCATTTTCATTGATGTATAATACTATTTGACCATATGAATGTGCCATGACTTACCTATTATCTCTGATCTTTATGATTTCATCCTGGGATTTCCATACAGAATCTCAGCAGAGCAGGCTTTTGTAATACGAAGTTAAAAATATATGTGTAAACATTGGGGTACAGATGGCCCTTCTTTTCACTACATCTGTATCTTTGGAGTAAATACCCAGGAGTGCAATTGCAGGGTCATAGGGAAGCTCTATTTTTAATTTCTTGAAGAATATCCACAGTGTTCTCCAAAGTGGCTGCACCAACTTGCATTCCCACCAACAGTGTAAGAGGGTTCCCCTTTCTCCACATCCCCTCCAACACATGTTTTTTTTTTTTCCTGTCTTGCTAATTTTGGCCATTCTAACTGGTGTAAGGTGGTATCTCAATGTGGTTTTAATTTGAATCTCCCTGATGGCTAGTGATGATGAAATTTTTTCATGTGTCTGATAGCCATTTGTATGTCTTCATTGGAGAAGTGTCTGTTCATATCTTCTACCTATTTTTTGATATGATTGTCTGTTTTGTGTGTGTTGAGTTTCAGGAGTTCTTTATAGATCCTGGATATCAACCTTTTGTCTGTACCGTCATTTTCAAATATCTTCTCCCATTCCTTGAGTTGCCTCTTTATTTTTTTGACTGTTTCCTTTGTTGTAATGACCACGGTCGCCAAACTATGGAAAGAATCAAGATGCCCTTCAACAGATGAATGGATAAGGAAGATGTGGTCCATATACACTATGGAGTATTATGCCTCCATCAGAAAGGATGAATACCCAACTTTTGTAGCAACATGGACGGGACTGGAAGAGATTATGCTGAGTAAAATAAGTCAAGCAGAGAGTCAATTATCAAATGTTTCACTTATTTGTGGAGCATAACAAATAGCATGGAGGACAAGGGGAGTTAGAGAGGAGAAGGGAGTTGGGGGAAATTGAAAGGGGAGGTGAACCATGAGAGACTATGGACTCTGAAAAACAATCTGAGGGTTTTAAAGGGGCGGGGGGTGGGAGGTTGGGGGAACCAGGTGGTGGGTATTGGAGAGGGCATGGATTGCATGGAGCACTTGGTGTGGTACAAAAATAATGAATACTGTTACGCTGAAAAAATAGAAATTAAAAAAAATATATGTGTAACATATGAAAACTCAAATAACCAAGAATGGTCAGAGCAATTTGTCATAGAATGCAGTTAAAGGACACCACCACCTGATTTTTAAGGTTTACCATGAAATCACAACAATTAAGGCATTAGTGAAAGTACTGACTTCAATGGAACAGAGCTGGGAATTGAGAAATAGCTCCACACATATATGGCAAATTGATTTCCACAAAGGTGCCAATAAAATGCAATGACGAAATCAGAGTCTTTTCAATTAATGACGCAGCAATACTGGATTTCTGTGTAAAACAATTGAACTGCAGCCCTGACCTTGCACCTTACAAAAATTAAGACAAAATGTAAAAACAAGTTAATACTCAATAGGTCTAGAAAAATACAGTAGAAAAATTGTTGCCGCTTTAGCTTGGCAAATATTTCTTAGCTAGGTTATAGAAAGCACAAACCATATAAGAAAACATCATAAATCGTATGCCATCAAAATACACAAATTTTTAAAAATAAACAACTTCTTTTTTGAAAGACCCCATTAAGGAAGTGAAAAAGAAATCATAGACTGGGGGAAACTTTTGCAATACACAGAACTGACAAAGGATTCATAACCAAAACATAGGACATTCTTCAAATTTATAAGGTTGCATAATATAGAAATGGTCAGAGGAATTAAACAGAAATTACCCAAAGAAAAAAATATCTAAAGAGCAAAAAATATGTGAGATAATCAATGTTAGTCATCAGGAAAATCCACATTAAAACCATAACAAGATTATGCTATACATCCATTAAAAGAGCTAAAAATTCAGAAGAATGATAGTTTCAATTATAGGAGAAGATGTGGAGCCATGTTGTATATAAGAAGCTGTATAGAGAAAAGGAATAACATTTTCAGTTTAGGTTAGATAATTTTGTAGATTTTGCACATATGCAATGAAATATGGATAGCCCCTCACATAGGTTAATTTATGATTTTTTTCAGCTTTACGGTGGTGCAAAAGTAATATGTATTCAGTCAAAACTGTACTTCTGGTTGCTAATTTGTATTTTTCCCTGGGCTAATGATATGCAGTACAGTACTGTACAGGGAGTGACAGTTAAGCTATCTCTTTCAGTCAGCCTGATAATGAGGTTAAACAGTCAGTAACTTATGACCATATTCTACTAGTACAGCTGTTCTGTTTTTCAGTTTCAGTATAGTATTTAATGAATTTTATGATGTAGTCAACACTTTATTATAAAATAAGCTCTGCATTAGATGATTTTGCCCAACTGTAGGCTAAAGTAAGTGTTCTGAGCATGGTTGAGGTAGGCTAGGCTAAGCTATGATGTTTGTTAGTTTTTTTTTTTTTTTAAGATATATTTATTTATTTATTTATTGACAGAGAGAGAGAGAGAGAGAGATCAGAAGTAGGGAGAGAGAGGGGGAAACAGGCTCCTTGCTGAGCAGAGAGCTTGATGGGAGGCTCGATCCCAGTACCCTGAGATCATGACCTGAAGCTTAACCTACTGAGCCACCCAGGTGCCCCTGTTTGTTAGGTTAAGTACATGAAGTGCATTTTCAACTTGACAGTATTTTCAACTTACAGTGGGTTTGTTGTGATGTAACTGCGGGGTAAGTTGAGGAAGATCTGTACATGTACACTTTAGTTTTTTGTCAGTTTATAGATGATTACAATGAACCTTCAATTGTTTTAAGGACAAGTGGTTGTGAAAATGTTCTAACGGTAGAGTGATATGGCTTATTTTTTATACCAGTATACATATGAGAGTAAAAGTATGCCTGAAGATACATCTATAGACAAGTATTTCTAGTAATCTGTTGAAGCAGCAAATGACTTTTTAATTAATTGTCATACTGCTTAAATAAAAATCAAATTACCTTGCTTGAAATTATGTACTTATTTATGTTTCTGTCTATTCATCTGTAAATACGACTCTATCTTATAACTACATATGCTTACCTATATGTAGGAATAGAATAATGAAACACTTTTAATTGTGTTACTCTATAATTTTTACATTGTTTTCATTTTTTCTAACAAAATCATGTATTTAGTAATTCAAAATATATGCTATATGAAAATCAGTTAATTGGCATTTTTTAGTTGAATTAATGATCGGTTCTTTAGAGGTATCTGGGTGGCTCAGTCTGTTAAACATCAGTCTCTTGATTTTGGCTCAGGTCACCTCATAGTCATGAGATCAAGCCCTGCCTCCCGCTCCATGCTCAGCTGGGAGTCTGCTTTAGATTCTCTCTCTCGACCCCCTACTTAAGCCCTGCCCAGCTATGTGTGCCTGCATATGCATGGACTCTGTCTCTAAAACAAATACATCATTAAAAAATAATCTGGATTTTACATTGCACAGTGAAGTTGTAATGAAATACAGATAAAGGAAATTTGGAGCAAATGTTCGAGCACTTGATACCTAGTTTCTTCTAGTCTTCCTTTGTTATTTACAATATAGCTTGCTAACCTGTGGGCTCTCCCACTTTCTAAATGTGTTTTGACTTAGGCACTCTGATCCTGCTCTAAGATCCTGCTCTAGTTTTCTATTTTAAACCAGCTCATCTGTTGGATTCTGAGCCTGTTTTATTTATTTTATTTTGGACAACTCCCCTAGGCTTCAGTTTGCTTGCTGTCACTCGGTATCACTCTGTCTTCCTGGTCAGGTCATTAAGCCTTATTTTCATTATCTGTGAAATGGAAATAATAATGCCTCCTCCTAGTGCTGGAAGGAACTTTAATTGATAAATGCATGGTTGTTGTAAACTAATTTTCACATTAAGGAATTAGGAAAGAAAACTCTGAAGGATGCACAAGAGGAACCTCAAACACCAATGGTATTTAGTCTTTTTATAAAACTCCATATATCACAGTGATCAGCAGCATCTTTATTCAAAAAATCTCCCAGCTACACAAAAAGGTGAAATATAATTACAGTTGTAAAACAGTGTCATCTTCATCTTTTCCCTACTTACTGGAAATTTGACTTAATGTGAGACCTCAAGGGGGAAGGGAGGGTGGGTAGTAACAGAAATTTTTCCAAGACACCCAGTCATTAAAGAAACATTGTTAACAATTGTTCTGGCCTACTTCTCATATTCTCATTTGGCTTCTTGCCCAGATTTGTAGAAATCACTAATAATGCCCCAAACAATTCATGAATATAGAGAAAAGGATAAAAAGGGGGGGGGGGTTGGCAAAAAAGGAAAAGGGAACTCAGGGGGGAAAAATAACATCAGTTTTTAATTACTGGGGCACTAATGAAGACAGTGAATCAAATAAACAGTTTGTTCTCAAAGTGTTATCATGCAAAACACAATAAACGTGAAAGTTCCTGAAATAACACTTCCCAGCAAGTAAAGGAAAATGCCCTATAACAGTCCTTGAAAGAAGAAATGCCTTAGTATTTTGCTTTATGATTCCTGGTTGCAGGTTCCAATCTAATCTCCATAGAAATGGAATTCCAAGTGGGCCTCAGAGATACCTTACAAGCACACTATAATCCCAACTTGAGAGAGAAATTCAAGTTAACCGAAATTCAGTTTACTCTCAAGGGAACAGTTAGGCTGAACTACTAGGAGGGACCAAATTCAAGTTCTTAAAAGTGGCCTGGATGAATTCTAAAATAAACCCAAAGAGCTAATATTAGAATTTGAAGAAACATAGTTTGTTCTAACATTCTCCTTCCCATCCCCTCCCCCCACCAGACTTCTGTTTTCTTTTCTCCCTATTTCTACCCTCATCAGCCTCTTCCATCTCCCATTTTCTTTCATAAATAAGAAATTATTAGGAAGATGCAAAAGACAAAAATGCCCCCAAATTACACAAAGATTCAGGCATCTTTAGAAACAATAAAATACCTATTTAACCACAACTATAACATAGAGACTCTGAAACATATCCATGGAAACACAGTTTTTATTTTTATTTCAGCAGAGTCCTTTTGATCAGTTAGGAGTAAACATTTTTTTTTTCCTTAAATGTTGATAGAGATCTAATTTTTTTAGTTTTCTTTTTTTTCCTTTTTAACTAAAGTGCAATACGATTTTTAAACTCACTTAATTGTATTTGGACACATTTTCTGACTAGAGAGTTTCCTTTCAACTATGTGTTAGAAATTTTCTGTTTCCCATTTCAAAACATTTGACAGCAGAAGTATTTCCTTTTTTTTTTCCCCTATGCAATTGTGGATATAGTTTTTCAGTCAACTTGAGTATACATATTACTTGAGTGAGCTTTGAAAATTTTTCTGTGTACAAAGAATGATTTTATAGCTTGTCTTTATTTAGCACTTTGGGTGTCAGATAGAGTGGGTTTAAGGAATGGGTCTGTCACTTAATATGGACAGGTTGTTGAAAAACTAGTTTCTCCAGCTGTGAAATAATTTCATAGTGAAGACTAAATGCTTTGAGGTAAATGGAGCTTCTAGAACAGTGTTTAGCTGTGGGAGACGCGTCCCCTTTGAATGGTCATCCACCTCAGCCAGTGCCTCTCTTTTGAGACCAGTTCTGAAGGCACGTATGTGGTCTTCCAGATGCCGTTTCAATACACCTGATCTTGTTTTGGATGAAGCTCATGGATGTGGCGCTTTGATCTGGGCCAGATTCCCTCAGAAAATGGCCCTCAGCATAGGGAGGACACAGACCTTAGGAGTTACTTGATCTGGATCACGTTACAAGAAAACTCTTAAAGGAGAAAAAAAGAAAAGTTCTTGCTGCTGAGGTTTCCAGAGCTGGCATTAGTTCCTTGTCTCCTGATTCTGTCTGTGATCTCATGATAAACCACAGTTACCCTGCCGTATCAATATTTATGCATTTTTTTCCTCTTTTTTACTTGAGCTAGAAAGAGGTTCAGGTGCTTTTAAAGGAGCATTAACACATAATTATGTACAGAAGAGTGTGTTGTATAGACAGACCTTCAGGTAAATGTGGGCTACTTAGAATTGGAGACAATGAAGTGAAAGGTGAACAGACTATCTCCTATGTTAGTAGAAGAAAGCTAGTGACCTAGAAACAGCCCATTACAGGTATCTCCTGAGGATGATACTCTCAGAGACTTGGCTCCATAGAAGATACTGAAAGAGAGACAAATGCCATTCTTGCAGAATTAGATGGCTGCTCCTCATTGCACTGTGGAACGTGACTGCTGAATCAGTGTTCGGTGGCCTTCTTCAGCAGTTCAAATCACTGAAAACCAAACACAGAAATGTATTTGTTTAGATTATTTACTTACTTTAGCTTAATTCATGAGCTATTCATGATTATAATGTATGTATTATGTTGCTAGTCAACTGGGAATGGGCTTTTGGAGATAAGATTTAGAATTTCTAGGAAGCATTAAAAGAATTTAAGAAGAGTCATATGGTCCAACTCCACCCTATATCCCTTAAACACTTTATCTAGAGCTACTCTTGCTGAAGGAAATACCAAACCAATGGATGCCTAACCCTTCATTGTCACTTGTTATGGGACTCTTTTTAAAATCAAATTCAGCTGCAAATATGACTAGCAATATCAGAATAAAAACAAAAGAACTTACATCAAGAATTTACCAAAGGATATCATGAAAATCTGTTGGAGGTGGTGGTGGTGAAGTTAAAATCTGTACTTGCAGATGTTGAAGGTTCTCAACCAAGAATTTAACATAAGGAAAACTGCATTTAATGTCTTAGTTTGGATGGTCAGCTATGTTTGTAACCCTTTTAAGAGTTGCTGATGCAAATATGGACACCATGCTTGATTGCCCCCAGTGTTATTAAATAATCAGATTACCCCTGCCCAATACAGGGATAGGTCTTCAAAAATTTCAGAAGACAAACATGTTGGATTGTGTCTGTCACATGTTTTCTGTTCAGTTCGCTTCCAAGTATTCTGGGAAGAAGGGTGACTAGGTCTTTTAAAAGGCTTTGCCTGGTTCTTCTGGGTGTTTTTGTTTGTTTGTTTGTTTGTTTGTTTGTTTGCTTTTTAGGCCAGGTGTATTAGAAGGAGTTTCAATTGAAATAAGATAACTGATCTACCACTAAAAATAAGGTACATGGTATATAGGACCCGTAAGGCAACAGTTCATCACAAGTAAAAAGACAACAAAGGAGGCTTAGTACTTGGTTTGTAAAGTGGCCTGACCCATCTAATGTGCAGTGAATTAGGAAGTCAACTCAGTTCTTCCCACAAAATAGAGCTATCTTATTACCATATCCAACTCTGCCACCCCAGTACAAGCAATCATCATCTCTTGCCTGAGGACTTCAGTGCCTCCAAACCAGTCTCTGTTCCCATGTTTCTCAACTGTAAACAATTACTAAGGAGAAACCATAGTGGTTACAGAAACACATAAATCTTACTGTGACAACCATCTGCCCTATTTCAATAGTTTATTGTTGCATTGAGGATAAATCCAAATTTCTTTAAAAAAAATTTCATGCCCCCACCCATCCCATCTATTTCTCCTTTTACACAGGGAAGCTGTTCCTGATTCACATTAATTTTTATATAGCTTTACTACATTTGTGTATACCCTGATCTGTATCTATACCTGTATTTATGCATGTACACATATTTTGAATAGGCAAGATACAGATCAGGGTATAATATTCTTAATACATTTATTTGGAAAAGACCTGTTTCTACATAATATAAGGAATTCCTACAAATTAAAAGTAAGTGAATAAAAAGATGACCAATCCAATTTAACCCCCCCCCCAAAAAAAGGCAAAAGACCTAAGTAGATACTTCTTCAAAAATACATGCAAATGTCAGTAAGCAAGTGAAAAATCTTTGAACAGCTTTGGTCCTTAGGAAAATTTCCTTAGCATGATAAAACAGATTAATAACAATAAAAAAATTAATGACTTACCTGTTTTAAATATCTGGATGTTTTGTATATGCCATGTGTTGGCCATGGCCCTAACAAGTTCATGATCAGGGAAAGATTGCAACAGCTTGGGCAGTGAGCAAAATGAAATGGTACAAGAAGTTGGCTCCAACAAAAGACTCTTATAAGTTAGAGAAGAACGCCATGTGAGTTATATCAACTTGCTATCTGAGAGAATTCATTTCAGTAAAGTTTACAATGACCTCATTTTCCTGTCCCTCTAAAGCAGGTTCTTAAGTACAGGCTTCTGTGTTTGGAACTGGGAATAAAAAGATGAATAAGACTCTGTCTTCCCTGAGTTCACAGTAAAGTACAGAAGACAGCTACTTAAACTGATCATCATAACATAGTATGGAAAGTGTTTAAAACAAAAGTATCTGTGAAGTGCTGTAAGTCCACAGAGGAAAGAACTGACCTTATCTGGGGTGAGTCTAGAAATACTTTGTAGAAGAGAAAACATTTGAACTGAATTGAGTGATAAGTAGGTGTTGTGCAGAGAAAGACAAAACAAAGGAGCATTAAGGCAGTAGAACCAGCATCTGAAGGCACAGATGTGTGAAAGAGTTTGAGACAGTGGAGGAAGGCCAAAGACACTGTTATAGTAGAATATAAACATTTTGAGTAAAGTGGAAAACATTGCAGTAAGTGGAATTGAAACCGTAGAATGTATTATAAGCAAAGTTAAACAGATTTGTAGCATCTGGAATGTATTCTCCAGTTAGTGAAGAACCTCTGATAGTTTCAAGGTGTGGAGATATTTTGGCAAAATTTATGACTTTGAAAATTCTTGTGATAGGAAGAATAATAACTTCCTCCTACCCAAAGATGTGAATTCATCCTAATCCCCAGAACTTGTGAATATGTTACCTTAACATGGCAAGAGAAGACTTTGCAGATGTGACTAAGGATCTTGAAATGGGAATATTATCCTGGACTATCCAGAAGGCCCGGTGTAATCACAAAAGTCCTTAAAAGTGGAAGCAAGAGGCAGGAGAGACAGAAAGAGATTTGATTTACAGAGCTGGACGTTGGCCTGATGAGACGTGAGAAAGACCCAGTCTGCCACTGCTGGATTTAAAGATGGGGAAAGAGAGCCAAGGGCCGTAGAATGTGAGTGGAGTTTAGATGCTGGAAAAGCCAAGAAAGCAGAGTCTTCCCTAGAGCCTCCAGAAGGAATGCCGCCCTGCGGACACATTGATTCTAGCTCAGTAAGACCGGGTTTAGATTTATGACCTCCAGGACTGTAAGAGAACAGATTTTGCTGTTATAAGACACTAAGTGTGTAGTGATGTATTACAGCAGCCATTCGATTCAAACACAGACTTCACATGACGATGAAAGGATCCTAAGGAGGAGCATTGCCCTCTGTGGTTTCTTCTTAGATATGGCTCTTTCCATCTTTCAGACTCTGGCTAAAAATAGGATCTTGAACCCTGCTGAGGGTGGTGCTTACTATACTACAGTAAATTTAAGAAGAACACGGTCTTTGAAGCCAGAGAAACTTGAATTATGGTCTCAGATCTGTCAGGCACTTACTCTATAAGCTTGGGATAAGTACTGCAAAGATTGACCCTCACTCAGCTTTCTCATCCACGAAATACAGAGGATCGCACACTGCTGCTCACGGAGTTGCTATGGGGATCGGCCAACCTAAGATTTCTGAAGATTCTGCAGTATTTGAGTGTACATGCCTAGCACATGCTCTCATTCTCGCTTCACAGTTCTCACACCACAGTGAAATCTTAATATATCCGAACATACATATGCAGTCCAGGCTGTTAATTCAGATAGCAAGTGATGGAGGCAAATAGCAAACCCACAGTGAGCACCTGGGGGAAAATATTCTGGAACTGGATGGTAATAATACATCAGAGGAAAGTACTTGTGCACTTTCACAAATAAACACACACAGACGCACACTTGCATCCAGAAACACACAAATACAGTGCATGATCGACTGGATTTGGGCATTTTTCTTCTGGATACGTACTGTCATAGAGATAGATGAAAAATTACTTGCCCCTCTGCCAGAGCTCTGCAAACCCACTCAAATGTGTGGGCTGGATATGCACAAGGCAGTCCTAGTGAGATTCACCAGACAAATCTAAATTCTTCCTTGAAGAGTCTGGATTTTTTTTTTTTTAATTGTGCTCACCCAACAGGGTTTTATTTTTAACTTCCCTTAGTTTTGTTAACAATATCTTGGACAACAGTCCGGGTTTTTAATTAAAAATCAAGTTGGTGTCCCAGTTGAGCAGCTTAGTTTTATACCACTGAACAAAAAACTGGCGGAATTCTTTTATCCCCCAAGAATTTATCTCCATAGTGTGTCCCACATGCATATAGCAAATTATATTTCTCAAAGAGGGGTGCTTTGTTGTTATCTCCTCTAGACCTAAGTAGAAAATGTGTCACCAACCCATTGAATGGCTTAGAGATCTTAGGGAGGCAAAATACCTTAACGCTGTTGTGCTAAAGACTTTGAAATATTTGACTGGTGGGTCATTCCAATAATAGCTCAAATAAAAGCAAGATAATGAAAAGAAACATCGTATGCAATATGTTCATATTTCTTGAAGTACTTCCTCAAAAATTATCTGTTTTACAACAAATCCAGATAAGCATTATTTCCCCTATTTTACAAATGAAAAAAATTAAAAATCTAAGTTTTAAGACCAATATCTAATGCCTTAAATTACATAACTGACAAAGCAAGAATCTGATCCCAAATGTGCTTACTAATTAAGGACTCAGTTCTCACTCACATGCACAAAGACGAAGTCATTCCAGGGGTGCCTGGCTGCCTCAGTCAGTTAAGTGTCTGACTCTTGGTTTTGGCTTAGGTTGTGATCAGAATCCTGAGATGGAGCCTTGTGTCCGGCTCTGCGTTCAGCTTGTAGTCTGCTTGAGATTCTCTCTCCCTCTTCCTCTGTCCCTTCCCCTGCTTGCATGTACACACTCATGCTGTCTCTTTAAATAATAAATAAAATCTTTAAAAATAAGACAAAAGCCATTCTGTTAACTTTTTCATTAATACTTTCTTTGATTATAAATTCATATGTTGCAAAGATTGTTTTCCCAAGGTTAGAATTTATTTCTCCTGACAAAAATAACACAGTTTTATATGTTAATCAGTATTCACTTCTACACTATAATTCAAAGTTTGAAGAGATCTGAATAATAGTTTTTGCACTGAGAGTAACTATCTAAACAATAGAAAAATCAAATAATCTTTTTAGGTATTGTAATTCCAATGTAAAACATGGGTACTGAGTTATGTGCCTTGCATTCATTTTATTTTTTAACACGATATAACACCTGGGTGGCTCATTCGATAAAGCATCTCTGGCTCAGGTCAGGATCCCAGGGTCCTGGGATAGAGCCCCACATCGGCTCCTTGCTCACTGGGGAGTCTGCTTCTCCCTCTCCTTCTACTTGCCAATCCCCTTGCTTGTGCTTATGCTCTCTCGGGCAAGTAAATAAAATCTTTTAAACAAATAAGTAAATAAAAATAAACACGAAACATTCTATAATGCTAAAGCCCTGAAACTTTTTTATTGTCCATCTACTCATCATAGGATTAAAGCATAGTTGTTTTTTTCCTCTGGTTCTTATATTTTAAGTGAAGCCTTCTATGGGCCCAGTAACTCTTTTCATTTTTATAGGCATCTTGTTAAGCATTATAATATGGTTGCTGTGTTGCTTCGATTCTTTGAAGTACTGTTCTTTGAAAGTGAAATTGGTTTTCTCAAAAAGTTTTTTTCAACAGCAATTGCTGTAAATTAGTAGTACTACTAGTAGTAGTGGATTTATTCAGAATAGATACAAAAGATATCTTCTACTACCAATACCATACAGGAGTTACAAAAAACACATTTTTATTGTAAGGAAAAAAATACAGAAATTATTACAAAAAATAAAGTATTTATGACTAAAAGATGGACTGATGCTACTTGGAAAGGAGATCATTACTTTCATTTGTCTATAAAATATTCACACGTGATTTTTTTATTCAAATATAATTAACATACAATTAGATTAGTTTCAGGTGTACGATATAGTGATTCAACAATTCTGTCCATTTCTCAGTGCTCATCAAGATAAGTCACACATGTATTTTTTTTTAAGATTTTATTTATTTATTTGACAGAGATCACAAGTAGGCAGAGAAGCAGGCAAAGAGAAAGGGGGAAGCAGGCTCCCTGCTGAGCAGAGATTCCCAATGTGGGGCTCCATCCCAGGACCCTGAGATCATAAAGGCAGAGGCTAAGCTAAAGGCAGAGGCCTTAACCCACTGAGCCACCCAGGCACCCCCACAGGTGTATTTTTGTCTCCCTTTCTCCCCTTCAATGTGGTCCAGCATCATTCATTTTTGTCACAACATCACTCATATGATGATTGTGATCATCATATGATCACACCTTAAGGTCCATCCTTGAAATTCAACCTCAGTCTAGAGTGGTCTTAACTGGTTTGGAACCCAGTACTGTCCCCACTAGCACTGTACTTAGAATTTATTTAATACCCTTCTCAGCATTCTGTTTTCTCATTTATGAGCCACCGACTGTGAGAAAGTTGCATACAACTTTCTATGCATGATCTCATGCAACCGTGGAGGTAAAATTGGTGGAAAGCAGAACCTATTTTAGATGTTGATAGATAAGGCAGTCACTCTTGTCTGCTTATCAGCTTCCTGATTTGTTAAGAGAGGAATAATAAGATTGGTTGCAATCACCAAGGCTAGCTGCAAGTTAGATTGTCAATAAATTGATGATGATCACCTGCCACTTAATGCTTTCTTGGTCCATTATCTGGAGCTTTCCCAAGACCTTAGTTATTACAGTTTGAAATCGCATGCTCTCATTCCCTCTTCCTTGCTTATACCCAATGTGGAAATCTCTGTTCTCCAGTCTCAGACCTCTCAGGGACCTCCTCTTGCCAGTAACCTCTAATTCTTTCATAAAATTCTTTGACTCCCAGATGGCTGACAGTATGTCATCCTTCTAATTTCTTCCTCCTTACAGATCTGCTAGGATTTCTTAATTGGGCAGGATGGATTCATATTTTATGCCTCAAGAATTGACCCATAATTATAATAAAATGTAAAGAAGGTTGACTAAATTCTTCCTATCTCCTCAAATCCCTCCCATCCTTTATATTTCTGCTCAAGTTAATTTTTTTGAAATGCCTATATGATCACAGATTTAAATGTGTCCGTATCTATTATAGTTTCAATGATATTAAGCTCCTCAGCTTAGCAGAAAAGTCCATTTATGTTGAAGCCCTTGCTATTATTTCTAACTTAATTTTTTGTCACTTTCTTGCAGGCTTCATTTCAGACTTTTATTGCTTTATGCCAGTGCCTATTTACACATATCATCCCATCGACTAAGAATATCCTTCATTTCCTCTTTTTTTTTTTTTTTTTTTTTTTTTACCATTTAACTCCCACTTAAGTTTTAAGAAAGACTTCATTCCTTCAAGTCTAAATTCCTTTTTGTAAAAGCATTTTGTGTGTTCCACAGTTCAGTATGCTTTTTACAGTGTGCAAAACTGAATCATTGACTTACTACCTATATGTTTCATGGGGCCATGGGACCTTACATGTGAGAATATATCTCAGTCATAATTTTATCCTGAGTATTTAGAAAGGAATCAGACTATAGCTTGATTCTGGTCAGATCCTGACTGTCTTAGTTCTGTATAAGATATCTATTTCCATTTGAGTGTCTCATAGATACCTCTAACTCGATTTGTGCATAACTGAGATTTTCCTCCCTTATGAAACATTATTCTCTTTCTATATCCATTCTTTTTATAAATAACCACAGTATCCACTCAGTTTTCTAAGATGGAAACTTCGAAATTGTTCTTAACACTTCTCTGCCCTCACCATATCCTATGCCTTGCCAATCTGCCACATTTCATGTGTTCTCAAATGTCCAGTGTCAAAGTCTGTCCTGCTTTAGGGTCTGTTTAGGGTCAAAGTACTGCCACTGCTTTACGGTCTGTTTCTAGCAGATGGACTCAGAGTTACTAATACTTCTGGAGCTAGATTACCTTTCATTAGTCTTCTCCAACTGATATCCATTCTCCAACTGGATCTGCATCCAGATCCAACCTGAGGGATATTTCTAATTATCTGATTATGCCATGCTATATCCCCAGAAAATTCTGATGATCTACTTACCATCGTCTTTGGAAAAAAATTCAAATTGCTTATTATGGCTAGTGAGGACATTCGCCACATATTTACTTCTTTTTTTTCTTTTTTTAAAGATTTTATTTATTTATTTGATGGAGATCATAAGCAGGCAGAGAGACAGGCAGAGAGAGAGAGCACATTTACTTCTTTAAGTACATTTTTATGTACTTCAAGTATCAAAATATTATCCAGTCAAAAATGAGTTCCTTGTAGTTTCCCCCAAACGCCATGTATTCTTTCACTTCCAGATGTTTATCTGTGTTCATCTATCTGCCTGCAAGTCTTTCCCCTCCTCTCTCTGCTTCACTAATTAATGTCCTTTCTTCATATTCAGTTAGATATCACTCCCTTCTGGAAATCTTCCTTGGCCACGATGATGGTGGTAATCCCCATAGGAGTGGGCCGGAGACTACCTGCATTGGTTCAAAAACAAACATTCAAAAAAATTGTGAACAGTTGTTAAACTATTGGTAGCTTGAAATTGGCCATGGTGGAATTATTTACAACATGGAAATGAATAAATAGGACAAAATCACGTTTGTTTGTTTGTTTTTACAAAATCAGGTTTTTAATTCCACCCCCGAGAAGCACACATGCTTCACCACTTACCTTCATCCAAGCATTTTATACACTATATTGCAATTGTCTGCTCATTAGCTTGCCTTCCCATGAGTTGTAAGATACTTGAAGTTAAGGATAGTTTCTGTTTATTTTATTGCTGACATTTTGTTCATAGCAGATACAAATTATACATTGCTGCCCCCCAAAAAAATATTGCCCCGATCCAGTGCCAAGAGATATACCAATTATAATGGGTGTTAAGTGAAAAGAGCTCTGTAGACAAAAATCACAGAGGAATGAATTACTTTCTAATATGGCATTTCTCGAGCTTATCATTTTGTCCTAGTTTTAAGAGAACTTTATCGTAGAAAGCTGGGAGCATAAAAACAAGCTTTAGTGGAAAACAGCTTCAGTACTCCGTTACTAAGTCACTCAGAAATGAGAAAATGCAGTGCCATGTGTAGTCTTTACCTATGGGGTAATATAGTTGTTATTAGCAGAAAGGTATTACCTTCTTTTATGTTTCTAGACATCTTCCTAATTTCAGGTCATTATTAGGGGGATTAAAGTATAGTAAAGCCAACCATAATACTATGGGAGTTCAACAATCCATTTCATTAAGTGCAAGTTCATATATTAAAGGAGTAAACGAGGGTGCCTGGGTGGCTCAGTTCATTAAGCAACTGCCTTCGGCTCCGGTCATGATCCTGAGGTCCTGGAATTAAGTCCCACATTGGGTTCCCTGCTGGGCAGGGAGTCTGGCTCTCCTGCTGACCTCTCATGCTCTCTCACTCTCATTCTTTCTCTCTCTCTCTCAAATAAATAAATTAAATCTTAAAAAAAAAAAAAAAAAAGAAAAAGCAGGGGCAAATGAGTGACTGGGCTGAATTCACTATAGAAGACAAATGTATTTCCAAATGTATTTTATCTGAAGACTTACTATTGTGGGACTATATTCATAGGAAAGCAAATAAACTGTTAGACTGAAATAGATTATATTTTCCTTTCAGCCCAATGATGGTCTATTTAATTTATACCTTAAGAATCTGTTATTTAGGGGACGCCTGGGTGGCTCAGTTGGTTAAGCAGCTGCCTTCGGCTCAGGTCATGATCCCAGTGTCCTGGGATCGAGTCCCACATTGATCTCTACCTCTGCCTGCTTCTCCCTCTACCTCTGCCTGCCATTCTGTCTGCCTGTGCTCGCTCTCTCTCCCTCTCTCTGACAAATAAATAAAATCTAAAAAAAAAAAAAAAAAAAAGAATCTGTTATTTAGGGGTGCCCGGGTGGCTCATTGGGTTAAAGCCTCTGCCTTCGGCTCAGGTCATGATCTCAGGGTCCTTAGATCGAGCCCCACGTTGGGCTTTCTCTTCCGTGGGGAGCCTGCTTCCCCCTCTCTCTCTCTGCCTGCCTCTCTGCCTACTTGTGATCTCTCTGTCAAATAAATAAATAAAATCTTAAAAAAAAAAAGAATCTGTTATTTAGTAAGTGTGGAAAAACTTTGATGAGATATAATTTTTCATAGAAGAAAGAACCAATAGTTCAGCCTATAAGCTTAACAGTAACTATATATAAGAATGAGAGTAGGCCTTCAAATATCTTTTTATAATGTTCTCGATGTCAGTAAAACAGAACAAAGCATGATTAAAAAAAAAAAAAAAAACTATTATTTAGGATGCTATCTTAGCTTTATAGACCTAATCTTGGATATCAAGGAAGTGTACTGTGTTAGCTCCTACTAAGAATTTTAATATGTTTATTAGAGGGCTTCTAGTTATAAATGATTGGCATCTTATTCAAATAACTAAACAATGAAGAATACTAACTCAATTAAAAGAAGAAAAGTAGTTCAGTTTAGACATGGCCGTGTCTTAAGTCTTCAGATGGGAGGTTTGCTGTTACGACATACAGACCTAAGGAAAGGGGAGCATCTTTCTGGTTAGCTCTGGAGAAACAATTCAAATTCTGATTGCCATGATTTGAGTCATGTCACCATCTACGAATCAATCACTTTATCCAAGGAATGGCATACTTTTTCATTTGCCTGTGCTTGTGACTGGGTATATATGTGTCAAAACCTAGAACACATTTCTTTCTGTACATAAAATGTTTTAAAATCTCCACCAAACAAATTTTTTTAAAAAATACATAAATTTACAAATTAAAATCAAAGAATAATCCTAAATTCAACTTAAAAATATCCCCATTCTTCCAAAAGAGATCTACCTAAACCTGTCTATAGATACGACTTCCAGATCAGTATGTATAGGTTTTATCTTCTTCATTGTCAGAAAGAGGCTAAATGATAAAATCATTTGTGCCCAATATGTATGTCTGATGAACATGAAATGGAATAAGAATAACTTTGCTGGGGTGTCTGGGTGGCTCAGTGGGTTAAGCCGCTGCCTTCGGCTCAGGTCATGATCTCAGGGTCCTGGGATTGAGCCCCGCATCAGGCTCTCTGCTCCGCAGGGAGCCTGCTTCCATCTCTCTCTCTCTCTCTCTCTCTGCCTGCCTCTCTGCCTACTTGTGATCTCTGTCAAATAAATAAATAAATAAATAAATATCTTTAAAAAAAAAAAAAAAAGAACAACTTTGCTAAGATCTCTCATTAGAAAAAGGGGAAAAGTTGAAACAACATAAAACATTCACTGATCCATAACATATATAGCATTTCTTTCCGGAAAAGAAGAGTAAACACTTTTTCTTTACCAATAATGAGTTTTTAATCACCCAATGCATTTCCTTCATGTTCTTGAGAGGATAATTTTCCTCCTTGCCACATCTTTGTACAACTTTGGGGACCAGCATGGATTCTGGAGCTCATTTCCTTTCACTGAGAATTAAGGGCCCTGTGGAATATCTTGGGCATTGAGCAAATAGGTTATCATTATATCCACCACCTGAAAGCATTGTGGGCTAATAAGTAGATTTTTAAAATGGCCTGAAATCCTTGGGGTCCCTAGGTGGTTTAGTCGGTTAGGAATCCCACTCTTGGTTTTGTCTCAGGTCATAATCTCAGGGTTGTGTGATCAAGCCCGGTGTGGGCCTCTGCCATCAGTGCAGAATCTGCTTAAGACTGTCTCTCCCTCTGCTCCCCCTCCCCCGAAGCTCTCTCTTTCTGTAAAATCAATCAATCAGTCAATCCATGTATCCTTTTTTAAAAGTGTCCTCAAATCCAATGTCAACAGGTCATGAAAATGGTTTTCACCATTGTGGCTTTTGTTGCCTTGCACTGAACTGCAGTGTTCAGCCCAACTTTGCAGACTTTCAAAATAAAAGTCCTTGGCTTTTGAAACAGTAGTTTTAGGGGGCACCTGGGCGTCTCAGTCAGTTAAGTGTCTGCCTTCAGCTCACCTCATGAGCCCAGGGTCCTGGGATTGAATCCCGCTTTAGGCTCCCTGGTCAGCAGGGAGTCTGCTTCTTCCTCTGCCTCTCTCCCCTGCTGTGCACTCTCTCTCTCTCTCAGAAATAAATAAATAAAATCTTCTTAAAAAAAGAAACAGTAGTTTCAGGTATATATTACCTGGTATAGGAGGCCTTCTATGCTCCTTGAACCCAGGCTGCATCAAATACAGTGGCTCTTTAAATTGTGGATAATGGTTTAATTTAAATGGCAGGATACACCTAACAGAGTTTCTGGAAACCTACAAGTTCCATTTTTGTATCCTCTGCGTCTTCTAAATCTTTTCTCCCATTTTTATTAGCTTGGAAACAAAGATTTTTGTTTTTGTTTTGTTGCGTTTGTTGTTTTTTCAGTCCAGCAGTCTGTATGGTTTTATGACTTGCTCCATCTTGACTGCGGACTGAAGGAACATAGGACCTCTCCTAACAACACATGCTGTGTTTACTTGTTGCTTTCCAGCATGTCATCTGAGACTGTAACTTTCTCTTATTGGATGGGATTTTACAAAAGGACATTACAGAAAGACTCCAACATTCTGAAAGATTTTACCAAAGTCTCTTAACTCTCCAGTATTGATGGGTACCTGATATTTTTCCCAGAGACAGAGAACAATATTTTAACCATCACCTTAAATACAATAGTAACTGAGTCCAGAGCTCCTCACCACACTACCCTTTTTCAGGTTAGCCACTTCATTACTACAACTGTTAACTAGCAATAAATGACTTCCAGGCACTAATTACTTAATAAAGTAGGAGTCATTAAATTTACAGAATTTAACAGAAATTTATAGAAATGCAGCTCAATATAGTTAACAAAGTAAAACTTTATTAGATTATATAACTGTAAAGTCCTTTGGCAGATTTTCTTCAGGAATAGCAGAATCAAGGTTCTACCCCATTTCATCACTGGCTTCTGTTCTTCCCAGCATTGTCTTCATTTCTTGGGAATATTTCTTGTATAACTTATGATAAAGATGTACAAGTAGCTTATAGTTAATATACTTTCTGTGGCTTAAAATCCCAGCAAAAAGTGGGATGGTTTTCTCACTAATGTTAACCAAAATCCTAGTGATGAAGTTCTAGAACCTAGGTGAGGTTCTGTGGGCTGAGGTCCGGAGCCGATGACCAAGAAAGAATTCTTGAGACATCTTTGGTGCAAAATGGTGGTTTATTAAAGCACGGGGACAGGACCCGTGGGCAGGAAGAGCTGCTGCCTCGGGTTTGGAGGGATGGCAGGTTATATACCTTGCCTTTGGGGGGGGAGGTGTGAAGGGAAGGGAGATTCTTGGTGGGGTGTTACGATTCTGCTATCATTTACATTCCCTTCTACCTCAGCCTCCTCCAGTTTATGGTGGGGAGGGAGACATTAGGGCTTCAGGAACTGAGAGTTATTTGCCTCTGAAAATTTGTGCTATTGATAAGGTAACCTCCCTGTTTGTAGATCTCTAGGACATCTGTAGAGCAAGGGAAATTCCTGTTCTGCAGGATTGTGATCTCTGCAAGTTAATTATTTATCGTTTTATGGCAGTCAGGGGTGCCTGAAGAATGCTACACATATTACAAAGGGGAGCGGTTAGAGAGGGGGTGCAAGGTGCCAGCTTTTGCTCTGTCTTCAGCCAGCCTCCTGCTCCCTCATCACTAGGGCAGGTGTTAATTTATGGAGATGTTTGAACCATTACTCTTTTCAGAGAAATGGAATGTTCTGATTACCCAGCTGGAGGGCACAAATGAGGATTTACTCTCACTCTACTCAAAAACAAAGGTATTTTATAGGATTACTATGAAATTAAGGAGCATTGGTTTTTAAATAAAAGGTATATTGTTAAAAAGAATAAAAGTGGAAGGAAGGAAGGAACTTTATATCCAATAGATACTGAAACTAGAACACTGCATCAGCTTCAAGATTTTCATGTTCTTTGATGGAGAGCTAACCATCATGATAAGGGTCAGATGATGTTAATTGTAGAGAGGTAGACAAGGAGGCATAAAAGTTATGAAAGGAGAGAATATTGGATCATCTTAAAGGTAGCCTATGGATTACTATATTGATGATATAATGTCAGGGTAAAAGGGGTGCCTCGCTGAGGCTAGCAGATGGATACTATCATCTATATTTTCTTGTGATATGAATGAGTTTAAAAATCCATTCCTGTACCAATAATCTTATTTTTGCTAGCTATTAACTACAATCTACAGATTTTTGACATCTGGACCATAATATCTTAAAGAATAAAGAAAACAGGAATAATACAATATGCAAATAATTATGTAATGGGTTAAATTCCTTTCTTGAGGCATTTCTCATTTTTCAAACAGTATCTCTCTTGAGAGGTACACATGACTGAGTAATAAAATGAGAATCAATTGACAAACACTTGTCTCCATCAAAAACACTTCTTTCCTCCTCGGCTTCCTTCTCCACCAACAACCCCCCACCGCTAGCAACTTTGGTAGGTTTGCTCCTACACAAATATTCTACTTTTCATTTATAGTTTAAAGGAGGGAGTGGGCTTGAAAAAAGCAAAGAAAATAAAACAATATAACAAAAGCAGTTTTCAAAATTTCTAGAGGTTTAAAAACATGTAGATTATGTATTTATTGATATCCTTAGCTCAATATATAAAATTAGCAAGTGTCACCTCAGTGGTAATCATTTGTTTTTTAAAGATTTTACTTATTTATTTGACAGACAGAGATCACAAGTAGGCAGAGAGGCAGGCAGAAAGAGAGAGAGAGAGGAGGAAGCAGGCTCCCCGCTGAGCAGAGAGCCCGATGTGGGGCTGGATCCCAGGACTCTGAGATCATGACCTGAGCTGAAGGCAGAGGCTTTAACCCACTGAGCCACCCAGGTGCCCCAGTGGTAATCATTTCTAAGGTTTTTTTCTATCACCGAGTTACTGCAATCCTAATCTGTAGTCATATTCCTTAACTTCTTATTTTCCTCTTTCTCCACAAAAAATTAATATTGGATTAAATACTACATTTCCTAAGAGAGAGCTACTTCATATGTTAATCTTTTAATGAATATTATACTGTTTTCTTACTTCTGACTTATAAATTCTTTGGATTAGGTAAGCTTGACACACACCTAACTTTAACCCATTGTCTAATTACTTTTTGTATGAGCATAAAAATAATTTATGCCCTTGCAAAAATGAGAACTAAATAAAATAAAGATATAAATAAAGATAATCTATAAATATAAATTCTAGTCCAAAAGCTGGCAGAATTGAGACACAAGAAGAATCAAGTGTTTCCATTCCAGTCTCATGACTGGAAAAAGACCAATGTTCTAGCTCAAGGCAGGCAGTCAGGAGGAGTGCCCATCTTATTCAGAGGAGGATCAGCCTTTTTTTATTTTTATTTTTTCAGAACTTCAACTGATTGAATGAGGGCCACTCACATTAAGGAGAGCAATCTGCTTTACACAGTCCACCAATTCAAATGTTAATCTCATCAAATACACCTAGAATAGTGTTGACCAAAATATCTGGGTACCCATTTTCCAGTCAAATTAACACACAAATTAATCATCAAAGGAGTAGAAATGGCATGCTTACTTTTTGACAATGGACAGTTTAGTGTGGTTTTACTTCTGATAATTTCTAACTCCAGAAATGGCCTCTGAAGCATAGGTCATTTCCTTGGGAATTAATTGCTATACTAGGGTTAATGGCCCACAGCAATGAACTTTCTGAGACAGCCATTAATCTGCCTTGATTATTATTGCTTAATTACTAACTAAAGTCTCCTCCTCCATATATAAGCTGAGTATCTCAGCTCAAGATCTGCCATTTTAAAATGTCCGTTCATGATTCTTTTGGGCATATTAGAAACTAATGTTGAAAACAGAAGGTAAATTAAGATAATCACAAGCACAATAACTGATTTTATATTCTAAAATAAACATCACTTTATTATTTTATTTCACTAATGGTATTAACATTGATATCATTCATATTTAAAAAGTAATTTAAAAAAAGCAATTTTAATATGTTATTTACTATCCAGGCATTTTGGAGATTATATTGTTTCAGTGATGATTTTCTTTCTGCATTTTTATATGTAGGTATAATATCTAACATGAAAAGTTAGTAGTATGGCATAATGTTATTTCAACGTATCTCACACTTATTTTATATACTATTAATGGTGCATTTCAGTCATAAAAATTTAAGCTTAAATTGTTTATATTAGAATTTCACATCAAAAACTAATGATGTACTATATGCTGGCTAATTGAATATAATAAAAAATAAAGTAATTCTTTAAAAAATTAAAAAATAAACACTAAAACAAAAAAAGCAAAAAAAATTTAAGCTTAAATTGTTTATATTAGAATTCCGCATCAAAAACTGCTGGCTAATTGAATATAATAAAAAAAGTAATTCTTTAAAAAATTTAAAAATAAACACTAAAGCAAAAAAAAAAAAAAAAGTTTTTCACATTAAATTTAGTTGCCCAAAATTCTAAATTAAAATGAGACTGCAAAATCTTCTCCAAAGAAATAAAGTCATAAAGGTAGACCTCTCAGCATAAATGCTGGGACCTAGAGAAGAGAATCTTCAAAAGTAAAAGCAACATGTATATGCTATCTCTCCCTGGGATGAGAGCTTTCTTTCATCATTTAATTCTCATTTCAATCCATTAAATTAGTTTCTGCTGTTTATACCTTAAATAGTAGAAACTGAGACTCACTTAAGTTAAATGATTTACTCCAACTCCCGTAGTTAGTGGTAAAGCAAAAATTTTAAATTGTCTCTGATTCCAAATCATTTGCACTTTGGATTTAGGAATTAGGGATGGGGGGCAGAGGGAACTTTTTAGCAATCCTCCATTTTATTGAACAGAATTATAAAATGTATAATGTATAATGACATTCAAATGTATAATAAAAAATATATCCATGCCTTCTTTCACATGCCCTATTTGTCCTCTAAAGGCAACTTCTGCCAATTATATGAACTGCTCCTTATATTTAGCTCTGTTATTTCCAGCTAATACATTTGTATAAGCATGCTTACTACCTTGATTTTATTAATAATTTATTGATGCCTATTAAGAAATAGGAAGCATTATCACATGAACCACTTCTGTTTCCCCTCTCCCCCCAAAGTATTCTTATATTAAATCAGTATATAGTATGTACATTATTTTTGAGTATGCAAATATTTTTTTCATTTCTGTGCCAACCTGTGTCCCTGTTAACATTAAATTACATACAATAAACAACTTTTTTTTTTTTCCTGGAGTTATTAGTTGTTTCCGTTTTTTTGTGTTTTGTTTGTTTGTTGTTTGTTTTTAAGATTTCATTTATTTATGTGACAGGCAGAGAGGCAGGCAGAGAGAGGAGGACGAGCAGAGAGCCTGATACCTGGGGTCGTGACCTGAGCTTAACCCACTGAGCCACGCAGGCGCCCCGAGTTGTTTCAGTTTTAATTTGCTCAGTTTTCAGTGTACTTATCAGTAATTCTTTCCAAGTCCTCTCATAGAATCCCAATGCCATTTTCTAAATGTTGAAATATATCAGATAATGTTATTGTTCCAAAGACAACCTATATATCTTCAGGGGTTCTACATCCTCCTGCTTGAAACTTAACTGGTTGCTCCTTAGGCTGTATATACAGTCTCAGTGTAATATGAGACTCTGTTTAACATTATCTTTGTGATTCTTTTCACCTCTTTCTGCTATTGGATTTCTTATTTTCTGGATGTGTTAGCTTCCTCTTTACAAGTGGTAAACTTTTTTTCAGGTTTTACATTCGTGAAAATGTTTATCTTGATTGATAATCTAGCTGGATATAGAATTATGCTAAAAAAAAAAAAAATTCTTCAGAACTCTAAAGGCATGGTTCATTTCTTGTGAGGTTGCATGCTGCTTATGAGAGGACCAGTACAATTTTGATTCAGGTTTTCATATATGTGTAAGCTTTCTTTATTTCATTTAAAAATGCTCTGACATTGAGAACTTTAGGTGTTCTCTATTTCTTCTGTTCTAAAATTTCAGTATGGTGTGCTTTCTTGTGGTTCTTTTTTCATTTGCTGTTCTTTGCAGTGAGACCTTACAATATGCAAACTCAGATCCTTCAGTCCTTAGAAATATGCTTACATTATCTTTCTTAAATTCCTTCTTTGTTTAATCCTCTTTGTCTTTCTGAAATTATATTTAATGAATTTTGACCTCATTGTTTCTTTAGTTTTCTTTTTTCACCTATGTCCATTTGTGATACGGTATACTGTGCTTTATAGTAAGAAGTATATTATTTTGTCTTGGTCTTTGTTTCTGGCACAAGAGCTCCTGAAACCCCTGGAATTTTCTAAGTGATGAGAACTGTGAAAGTATCTTTTGTTATGTGAATGAGGTGGCTGTTGAGCTTTTTGTTTGTTTATTTATGTTCAGTTAGCCAGCATATAGTACATCATTAGTTTTTTTTTTTTTTAAAGATTTTATTTATTTATTTGACAGGCAGAGATCACAAGTAGGCAGAGAGGCATGCAGAGAGAGAGAGAGAGAGGAGGAAGCAGTCTCCCCGCTGAGCAGAGAGCCCAATGTGGGACTCCATCCCAGGACCCTGAGATCATGACCTGAGCCGAAGGCAGAGGCTCAACCCACTGAGCCACCCAGGCGCCCCATCATTAGTTTTTGAGGTAGTGTTCAGTGATTCACTAGTTGGGTATAACACCCAGTGCTCACCACAGCATGTTCCCTCCTTACTACCTATCACCCTGTTACCCTATCCCCCTATCCTCCTCCTCTCTGGTTTGTTTCTGGAGTCCATAGTCTCTCACGATTCATCTCCCTCTATGATTCCTCCCCTTCAGTTTCCCTGCCTTCCCCTATGGCCGTCCGTACTATTGCTTATGTTCCACATATGAGTGAAACCATATGATAACCGTCTTTCTCTGCTTGACTTACTTCACTTAGTGTAGTCCTCTTCAGTTGCATCCATGTCTTTGCAAATGGTGAGTATTCATCCTCTCTCATGGCTGAATCATATTCCATTGACTTTTGGACTGTAGGTACAGATGAGGCCAGTTGCCAGGGAGCCTACCATGTGATTAGAGGGTTGGGACTTTCAATCCCATCTCACCCAATTTCCAGGGAGAGGCAAGGATCTGGAGGTTGAATCAATTGCCAGTAGCCAGTGATTTAATCAATCGTGTCTATGCACTGAAGCCTCCTTAAAAGCCCCCAAAGGACTGAGTTTGGAGAGCTTCTGGACTGGTGAATGTGTAGTGGTGTAGGGGAATGGTGGACCAGGAGAGGAATTGGAAGCTCTGTGCCCTTTCCACATGCCTTTCCTGTGTATCTCTTTCATCTGGATGTTCATCTGTATTCTTTACATTTCATTGTATAATAAACTGGCAAATGTAAGTAAACTATTTTTCTGAATTCTGTGAGCTACTCTAGTAAGTTAATTGAACCTGAGGCAAGGGACCATGGGAGCCTCAATTTGTAGACAAATCCAAATCAGATAGAAGTTATGGGTAACCTGAGGATGTACTGTTTGTGACTAGTATCTGAGTAGGGGGCAATCTTGTGGAACTAAGACAGGGAAACTGAAGGGACCCCGTTTAAAAAGTTGTGGGTTTTTTTGTTTTGTTTTGTTTTGCTCCTTTTCCAGTTTCTCTTCTTGCTGGGACCTGTACCATTGTCTGAATTTGCACATGCCTTGTAATGGAAATAGCATATGTCCTAGTAAGGGACAAAGAGATTATGATATCTTTGGAGACTTCTAGCACTATAGATAACATCTAAGGAGTGACATGGTGGGGTCCTTATAAATGTTCTCCAAGACCACTGATTCCAAACATCTTGATCCAAGACTCGCTTCAGGGAATGCATGACTTATGAAGGACACCTGGGCCTTGCCCTTGTTAGGGCCAGTTCCTGGATGGCTAAAAGGACACATACACAAGACCACAATTGCCAGTAAAAATCCCAGATACCAAGCAAAGAAAAGATTCATGTGTTTTTTTTTTTCCAAGTCCCTTCGACACCCTCTACCTCTCTCTATGTATATATATATCTGTATATATATACATACATATACATGTATGTCCCTTCAACACCCTCTACATCTCTCTATGTATATATATACAGATATATATATATATATATATATATATACACATATACATGTATACACACACACACACACACACACAGAGGGAGAGAGATCTTCAGTAATTCAGTGAATTGCTTTTACTTCTTGTTGGTTCACATTTGATCTCCATACTGTTGTGAAGCCAAGGACCCTCTTGGCTAACCTATGGAACCCCTCTCTGGCTTGTCAGACCCAGCCTGCCTGTATCAAAACTAGGCCCTTAACCTCGGGGATCTGATACTGTCTCCATGTAGATAGTGTTAGATGGAATTAAATTCTAGGACACTAACTGGTATGCTAAGTATTGCTTGTTGAAGGTGTATGAACCCCACCCCCACACACACATTTTGGAATTGGGTCCCAGAATTGTAAAGACTACTTCATTGACTTGTCTTAGCTTATTTTTTAACTTTTTTAAAAGCATTTTTAAAACATTTACTGATTTTTTATGTCTTCTATTAAGGATTTTATTGTCCATTTTTAATTCATTATTTTCAAGTTAAATTCACTGGTTTATAAATTACATTCATTGAAATTTATACCCTTTAAATGTAGAGTTGTATGAGTTTATGAAATAATGGAGCAGACACTACCACAATCAAAGTATAAGGCATTATCATCATGCAAAAAGCTCTCTTATGCCCCATTGTTGATCAATCTCTTTTAGCCACCCACTGATATGATTTTGGTTTCTGTATTTTTGCCTTTTCCAGAATGTTACATAAATGGAATCAAATTACAGCCAATATTTTGTGTGTTGCATTGGTCAATAGCAAAATGGTTTGAGATTCATTTATGCAATTGAATTCATTAAGAGTTTATACCTTCTCAATGCTGAGGAGCATTATATTCCTGGTTATACAATAATTTTATAATTTACCCATTAGTTGATAGACCTTGAGTTGTTTCTTATAAACAACAAATGGACATTCACATTCAAATCAAGTTTTTCTGTATGAAAATGTGTTTTGTTACTCTTGAGCAAGTGCCTTAGAAAAGGTATTATTGGGTTGTATGACAAATATATGTTTAACCCTCAAGACACTGCCAAAAGCTTGTCCAAAGAACCTGTATTATTTTGCATTCTCACCAGCATTGTATGAGATTTACAAGGGCTCTTCTCTACATCCTTGCCAGTACTTGATGTTTTTTTACTTTTTGTTAGAAACCTCTGCAGGCACTTGAGTTTCAACTTCCACTCTTCCATTCACTTTCAACCTTTCAAAAACGTGTTCAGACTTTTCCTTTCAGAAAGATAAAATATATGTACTTTCCTCTATTCCTTCCACTAAGAACAGCCTAAAACATTGACATTATATATATATATATATATATATATATATATATATACAGCAAATGTTAAGAAAACCCCAAGAGGTGGAGAGAAGGTAGGCGGATGGGCTAGGGACCTTGGGCCCAAGGAACTACTCTGTGCAGTCCCTGGGTTTTTTGGGTTTTGGGTTTGTTTGTTTGTTTGTTTGGTCCTTTGTACTGGAGCGTGGAGCTGAAGAAGTCATATAACTAGAAACACCCACAGGCATGATAAAAAGTCTGTTCTCTCCAGCCAAAGGATCAAGAAAGTGACAGCCTGGTAAAAACAGGGAAGTTTTAGACAGTAACTTCTCTACTCTAGGCAGTCATCACAGAAAAATTATGAACCTATCCCCACCCATGCCACCAAAACCCAAGTAGGGGAGCTTAGACTTACACCAATACTAGAATGTAATAAAGCTCCTTACTATCTTCACTGGGATGGTTACAGAAAAACACAGAAGGAGCTGGGATTTTCATCCTGTTGTCCAGCAATAAGCCATCCATACCCTGGTGTCATTGGAGACCCTGACCTTCCGCCCCCCACCCAATAGTAAGAAGGTCGGTGGTACAAAAGGAGGTCCAACAGAGGATCTAGATTTTCACTACCACCCAGTAGTACTGAGAAAACTCTCACCACAGTGTCCATGGGACCATGAAGTGAGCCAGAACTCCCACTTCTACACAAACATAACAAAAAATATCCCAACTTCAGGTGTCAATGGAAGCCCAGTAAGGAATGCAGACTTTGACTTCACCTGGTAGTAATATTTTAATGCCTGCCCTGTATGTCCCTGATCTGGCCTTATATTATGTGATTTATACTCTATTTCTAATGCATTAATTTGCTCTGGTATAGTTTATTAGGAACAAGTTATTTTTTTAACAATAGCTATCACTTACCTTATTCTTAATATTTTCTTTTTACATACAGTTCCAAATTTTTGTGTCTTCCTTAATTCCTTGAAAAGTATAGCTACTGTTGAAAATTTTTCTTTTTCTATTTCCTAGTGTGTATGTGTGTGTATGTATGTGTATACACACACACACACACACACATGCACACGCACACACACACATATATATATATTCCAGATTTGATTCTCTTTTTCTTTCCTTTTTATTTTGCCATTTCCATCTTTCCTTACTCTTATTATTTGATCGAGTATTTTTGTATTGTTGCCCTGCCATATCTTCTTAGGCTGTTTATTAATTAAATAGGCTGCTTCATCTGTATCTTACATTTGGCCAAATGTATTTTGAGTATGCTATTTTTAGCTCCCTTCAAACATCAGGTGAGCTCTGTGTTTGGGGTTTTGCATCAGAGCTTCAGATCAAGAATTGAAGATTAGGCTCCGTTTTATATTCTATATTCCAATTTTCTATTAACTCTTGATGGTGGTAAGAGGGCATTAAGGGTTTTATAGCCAGTGAATATTTTTCACTGCTCTCTCACATTTTCAATTTCATACTGCCTTGTTAGAATGATATAAAGTATTGTGGCCAGTGAGGATGGGAGAGCTTTGATTCATATGGTTACCCTAGTTTCATGTGGTTCTTTTTTTTTTTTCCTCCCAAAGATCTGTTTATCTTTTTTTTTTTTTTTTTTTCTTATTTTTTAGAGAAAGAGTGTGGGGAGGGCAGAGGGACTGGGGGAGAGAGAGAATCTTAAGCACACTCCCTGCTGAGTACAAAGCCCCATATTGGGTCTCCATCCCACACTCCTGATAATCATGCTCTGAGCTGAAATCAAGAGTCCGATGCTCAACTGACTGAGCCACCAGATGCCACTATGCTGGTTTCATATGGTTCTAATATTTGAGTTCACAGAGCACATCCATTTCTATTTCCTTCTAAGCCAGTGTAACAGGGGACCCATGTCATCCCTTCTTGTGTCATTCACAGTGAGTAGATGGCCTTCATTTGGGATACTGTGCTTGCCCCTTTCATTTGGGAAACTATGTTGCCCCTATGTTTGGGATATTATATTATTATATACCTGTAGGCATTCACATTTGCTTTACATTTTATTTTTTCTTACGTCTAACAAAATATTTGATTATTAATTATTTAATTATTGGGGATAATTGGTATTGCCACCTTTCTCCCTGTCAGAAGGAAACTGACAAATTCTATTAATGATGTCAGTTTTTAGCAAGTCACATTAATGAAGAAGTGTATTCTATTTCCTTTTGTTTATTTTCCAACCTCACTTCCTTCCCATCTGGCCCACCGCTGCTTCACTATCCCTTCCTCTCAGACCAGTCATCAAAGTCCCTTCTTAAATTAGTCAAATTTCTCTTAATTCCTCGCTTCTCATTCTCCCCACAATGCTGAAGTCTAGTGGTGAGTGGTGAGGGTCCCAGTAGAAGGTGGTGGTACTGTACTGGTAGAGGAAGGCATTCCTGTCGATTACTGCTGCCTGCTTTCAATTTTGATCTGCTCATTCTTTTGCTACTAAGCAGTACTTTTCAAGATTTGTGATACAAAATTTGGTTCTTTCATAAGCTTGAATGCTATTAGTTTTTTTGTTGATATTTTTATTATTTTTAAATTTCCTTTAGATGTATGGTAAGGTAGGTTCTGTGAATTTCTTAATATTAATTATTTTTATTTATTTTTAAATTTTAAATTAAAAAATTTTTTTTCTTAGGAAAGTTTAATAAAATTAATAAATTCCTAGCAAGAAGTAGAGAAAGTGCAAATTATCCATACCAGGTATAAAAGAGGGAACACTGTTACAGCAACTACATATCTCAAAATGACAGCGTTATGGACAAATTTATACCAACACATTTGACAGTTTAGGTAGAATGGACAAATTCTTTGAAAAATACAATGTAACGAAACTAATGCAAGAAGAAACAAAATCTGAATAGTGGCATATCTAGCAAATAAATGGAAATTATTACTGAATGTGTCCCCACAAAAAGATTTTATTTATTTGAAAGAGAGAGAGAGAAAGAGAGAGGGAGAGACACCTGGAGGGGAGGCCAAGGGCAGAGGGAGAGCAGCTAAAAGACTCCCCATGATAAGGGAGCCCAATGCAGGGCTCAATCCCAGGACGCTGAGATCATGCCCAGAACCGAAGTCAGAGGCTAAACCGATTGAGCCACCCAGGCACCCCTAGGTTCTGTGAATTTTTATTTAACCCTCAGTCTTTCAACCACCAATATTTTGTCAACAACTTACTTACGATTTTGGCTGCCCTTATGGTAGTGATAGAACTTGAGTTGATTAAGATAGTTCACTCAGGTGTCCTTTTAGTAAGGGCAACAATGGTAACCCAGGTTGCAATTTCAAGCCCTGTGTATAGCTACTACCCTAATTCTTGACAGTATTCTTAGAAATGATCACTTTTATTAGGAGTGATTGGTGACTAAGGACAGACACTTGACTGAACCCATCATTCAAATGTAAAGCCAGCTCCAAGTTCAACTCCTATCAATGGCAGTTGAGTTGCAAATGACCCACATAAAGGATCTACATAAAGGATCCATTGTTTTTAAGCTGCCAGTGTTGACCAGGAACTATTTGACCTGTTGGTGATAGTCCCATGTTTGTTTGGTTCTTAACATCAAGACAAGTGATACAAGTGGACACTCATGCGTGCACACAGCCCTAATACAGAAATCTTAGCTTTTCAAGCAATTTGTCATGACTTTCAAAGAAGTGACTAACGGTCAATTTCTAGAACACATAAGGATCTTTTTGGCATTTTCCATCTGTGAAAAAGTCACAAATACCAAACTATGACCAAAAGACAAATAAATTAATAAATTACTTGCTGTTCATTTACATTCTAGGTTTGTCATGGAAGCGAATGGCCACTGAGAACTCATGTCAAAGTCCCAGGCATGTCTCTCATACCTTGGAATAATTTTATTTCATTTGAAATGCTTCTTCTACCTAGGAAAAATGTTGTCATGTCTAGAGTCCTCTGGTAGAAGAAAGAAGGATCCAACTTTTCCAGAAGTTCAGGAAATATGAAAGCATGTGTCAAACAACAAATATGTAGAAACATATTTCACATTTCAGTCACTCAAAGTACATGTCCTTCAACCAGATTTTCTCTTCTTTACTTGTCTGCATTTGGTGGCATTTGGAACATTAACCTTCAGACTGCAGTTTCCTTATTCTGCTTTCTCCTTTCCTAGCTAGGATTAATTTTAATCAGATGGTAATTAAAATAGGTGCTGCATAACCAACTCACATTTCTGCAGGTAATTAAAGCTTCTAGATTCATGCATTTTCCCCCTCCCAGCTCTGTTAGAAGCAGTGGCAGATAATTTGTATTTTTCCTTCCAGCACAATTCTTATTGCAGTAATGTCTCAAGTTCTAATAAATCTCTTGCAAATAACTTGTTGAGGCTTTGTAATATAAGACAGAAATTATCAATTGTTCATTTGTTCTTCCTATTCTTAAAAAATGTATATAATTCTCAATTGTATGCTGTTCATTCTAAAAACTATAACCTGCCATTGTTTCATTATGAAATAGTTGGGAGTTGTGTCTCAGAAAACCCTAGAACAAACCCTAGAGTAAAGATGGCCAACATTTTTATTTCTATTTTCATCCTTACTTCTTTCTCTGTCACAGTTACTGAGCATGATACAAAGGATTTTCAAGAAAGATTTCTCCATATGGAGAAAAAAAGATAGCCTTGGGAATGTGCTTACATTTCTTGCTCATTTACCAATTCCCATGTTGTAAAAACAGACCATCCACTTACCCATGGTGAATATCTTTTTTTTATGAAACATTTGCCCACCATCATTACTTTTTTCAAAAAATTTTACTTATTTATTTGAGAGAGAGCTTGAGAGGGGAGGTCAGAGGGAGAAGCAGACTCCCCATGGAGCTGAGAGCCCAATGTAGGACTCGATCCTAGGACTCCAGGATCATGATCTGAGCCAAAGGCAGTCGTTAACCAACTGAACCACCCAAGTGCCCCTACCATCATTATTTTTAAGATTTCTACATGCACGGGGCACCTGGGTGGCTCAGTGGGTTAAAGCCTCTGCCTTCAGCTCGGGTCATGATCTCGGGGTCCTGGGATCGAGCCCCGCGTCGGGCTCTCTGCTCAGCGGGCGGGGGGGTGGGGGAACCTGCTTGCCTTCCACTCTCTCTCTGCCTGCCTTTCTGCCTGCTTGTGATTTCTGTCAAATAAATAAAATTTTTAAAAAAAGATTTCTACATGCACTCGTTAGATAAGATGCAGCATCCACAATGGAACTGCTGTAATCCATGATTTAAAAAAAAAAACAAAAAACACAAACTCTTCCTTCCAGACAGGATGCCATGTTTCTCCCAGCTGCTGGTATGTCTATGGCTTCCATCCTGGAGCTGCCTGAATGTCCCTGGCAGTCCCCAGCTTGGAGCACGGGATCACTTGCCAGGGGCATGACCAACAAACAGCAGTCCACCAAAGCCTCACTCCTTGGGACAGGGTTGCCTGTTAGCTATTGCCAAAGTCTCTGGTGAGCGGCTCACTATGCATCTGGTGGTTATGAAATCTCATTTCATTACACTACTAATTTACAGGGAATGAAATTATAAACAAGGTGATTACTGAGCGTAATTTATGGTCCATGTAATTATATAGCTGTCAAAGTAGTGCTGGCAGTGGAATTGCGCAGAAGAGGGCTGCACTTTTGCCTGGTCTACTGAGTTTGTTAATTGTCCACAGCTGAAAATATTTTTTTGTACTGCAAGATCAGCAACCTTCAGTATAGAGAGCCCAGCTAGAGCTGGTTATAATTACCTGCCTGACTGGAAATGTTGGCTGTTGGCTTGGAAGACCTTCAGGTGATGGAAAATTATCCTCTAGCCTTTTGGTCAATGGAGAAGAACACGTCCACCTTCCTGGGGGGAGGGAAAAGACATAATGAAATAGTAGCAAGTAATAAAATACAGAGCCAAAGTATTCTATCTGTAAATATCTTATACCTGTTATACAGACTCATACTTAGATGCACACAATAAAAGTAATAGTGGTAGAAACGTAACTTAGTATTGCTATAATGAAAAATAAACAGAAAACATCTACTTTTGCCCTTTCTCAATAAATTAGACTTTTAATTATGGCTTTGCTAAGCACAACCCAGCATGTAGGGCTTGTGAGGGAAACCGTATCTGCGAATAATCAGAAGGGGGTGAAACACTCCAGGCTACCTTCACCTCTTGCCAAAATCGGTGAAAAACAAAGCACAGAGTGGGCCATTAAACCAAAGTCTTTGTTTACACAGCTACAGTCTGATTTGATAGGCTTGCAATCCTACCCACCCACAGAAGCACTAGTTGTTTTGCAATCTTCATTTTGTAGATGCTACCTGGAAAGCCTAGACAAGTGTTTTTATTTACCTGAATAGCTTGTGCTATAGAAAACCTGAAAATTTAATGCGCAGAGGCATGTAAACTATGCGGCCTGTTTTTAAAAAAATATTTTATTTATTTGAAAGAGACAGAGAGAGTGCACAAACAGGGTAGAGGGGGTAGAAGGAGAAGCAGTCTCCATGCTGAGCAGGGAGATCAACAAGGGGCTGGATCCCAGGACCTTGGCATCATAACATGAGCTGAAGGCAGACGCTTAACCAACCGAGCCACCCAGGCGCCCCTATGCTGCCTATTTAAACACATTAGAATCTCTGCAACTTTGGCTTCCTCTCATTTCACATGTTATTGAAAATGAGTAGATAGAATTATTGTCCCCTGGTCCTTCTCTGACTGCTATTTCTAGAATCAGTTCTATCCGGATCCTGAATGAGAAGTTCTCCCGAACGAGACCATATTTGTGGTATAGTCACTATTTTTCTTAGAACCAGGACAGAGAGAGCAGAAGGTTCTGTTCCTGAGACTTGAGACAGGTAAATGTTAACCACGATGATAGAAAAGTCATTGATTTTTTTTTTTCATTTTAAGTTAGAATAAAAACTCTAATAAATGGTATTAGAGTTAAGTAAAATTTTATGTCCATCAATAGGACACAGAATAATTAAAAAAAAAATGAGCTCTTGCCATCTGCCAAATCCATTCTGTGATTTCCTAATAGGCCATAACATAACATAGTAACCTGATAGCAGAACAATTAGTCACCAGAAAATCATATTGCTGGAAGGAGTCCATGGGAAGTTCTGCATATAGGAAAATTTGCCTTTGTGTTGAAATTGATAAGATCGTACACTGCTAGCAACCAGTGCACATTTTTCAGAAAGCAATTTGTCAATTTCTCGAGGTCCTCTGGTCCTTTAGATTTAACTTAAAGAAGTACGTAGAGATTTACAGTCAGAAAGGTGTTCACATACAACATTCTTTTTTAGTATTAAGAGATTAAAAACATCTAAAATTCCATTTTGTGAAAGATTATTTTAGTAAATCACGATACATCATTAAGATATAAATCGAAGTAAAGTGAGCTTGGTGTAGCGTTGTATCTACATTGTAATGGCACTTTCAAGCTGGGTAAACTTACAGAATATTAGAAGTAAGTATCAGAGAGAAAAGTAAGTGGTTGAGGCACATAGGTTGGTAGAATCATACATAGCTTTACTTTAAAAGTGCCATTGTGGGATGCCTGGGTGGCTCAGTGTGTTAGAGGACTGACTCTTGATTTCAGCTGAGGTCATGCTCTTAGGGCTCTGAGATCGAGCCCCACATCTGCCTCTGTGCTCAGTGTAGTCTGCTTGGGATTCTCTCTCCCTTTCCCTCTGCCCCTCCCCTTCCTCACACTCCCTCTCTCCCTCACTCTCTCTTTCTCTCTCTCCAAAACAACAACAAAAACCACAACAAAAAAATTAAAATAAAAGTGCCATTGCTACAGCAGTATCTGTACAATACCTATTGCAGGATACCTTAAACTAAAGCAAAAGTTGCTTCCCCTCCCCTTCCCCCTACCCAGTTCCCTGTTGAATTCTCCTGTTCCCAAAGACCCTATCTGGCTAATGACAGAACTCTGCTTCCCCAGGAAGGAGCCAGACCTCTGCATCAGTTGGCAAGCTTTATAATGGCCAGAATATCCTTAAGATTCATTTGCTTGACTGCAATCTGCTGCCAACTCAGATGCATTCAGGCAAGGATGCAGAAAATGTGTGTACTTGCTGAAGTGTGCTTCGTTCTCGGCAGCAGGACGGCCAATGGCGCAGAGTCTGGGAGGGAAACACATTTGTAGTCAGGGTGCAGGGATTGTTTGGTGAAAAGGAGACAGTCAGAACCAGCATTTCCTCTAAGTTAATAAAAATTCACAGTGGGGAACCCCATCTAAAGAATCTCTCTTGTCTTTGTGATCTAGGGTGACTGGAAATTCAGCCCCAGGTTCGCAGGGCTCTAATGCAAACTGATTTCCAGGCAATGTGAGTCATTGTATGGTGGAAAGCTAAAGAAAATAAATAGAAAGCAAATGGAACTTAACTTCGCAGAGAAAAATATCAAAGCATGATGGCAAATAATTTACTTTGTTCTTAACTGCCAGGTGAATCTATGGAGTCCTTTTGTATTCAGTTATCATGTATCTTATTTCAAGATAAAATTAATACCCATTTTCCACTACCAGTGTCCAACCCTGCGAGTCTGTGTAAAGAGGGCCAGTCCCAATACAGAAGCCTTTAACTGACTTGACATTGGTTAATTTAATCTAAACACACACACATGCACCTGCACACTCCTTTTGGTTACTTCCCTGAAAAAAAAATCACCACATATTTTTATAATTCTGCATTTCTCTCCATGTTTTTTATCTCACTGGACGTGGAAAAGTTGCATCCCAGCTTTCCTATCTCAGAAACAGTTTTCTCTCCCCTACTCCATTCTCTCCCATCTCATAAATACACAAAGATATTTCTCCATTTTTGACAAGATTTCAGATGCAGTTGCATTTCGGTAACTTCTTTAGCATCCTGTTTCATCACCCTAGGTCTTCCAAAAATGGAGGGTCAGACTTGCTTCGGGAAACAAAAATGTGCTCCCTTTAACCTCTCATGCTACAAATCAAATTGTAATCAAATTATCTCACTCTTCCCACTTAAGTAGAAAAGAATAGAGAGTAAATGTAGCTGAAGTAACCTTACGAGACTTTTTCTGTTAAAAAAAAAAAAATCCTTATCTGCATGCTTTACTCACTATCTTTCTTTCTCCCTCCAGTGGCTCTCTGAAAAAAAGATTACTCTTAATTCCCTTGATATGCGGGATACAAATGTGTGTTCACATGAAGCATTTAAGGACTTTTTTTTTTTTTTTATCTGCACTCTAGACTTTGGCTCAATCTTAGGCTTTGAGAGAAGTAGCCACTCCCGCCTTCTCTTTTGCCTCGAATGTGGTTATTTATGGAATGCTTTTGTCATTGTACTTCTCAGACTCCCTCCTCCCTCTGGTTTTTGTTCTAGAGAGGTAGGGTGATATTTGAAATTATGCTCCAGGACCTTAGGTAAAAGAGCACTTTGCTTCTTAGCTATCATATCCTCTCTCTCCCTAATGGGGTCGCTGTAAACTTTTTGATTGCCTTCTTTCTCAGTTACTGAGGGGGATTGGAAAAATCCTTTTTAACAAGGGGTGTTGATCTGAATATGCAGAGCATTTTAATTGAACAGTTTTTGCTATACTATTCTTACAAAAAAAAAATTAAGGTCCCAGCTGCTAAGAAAAGAGTATTTAAACCTAGACATGATTTTCATAGCAATCTAACTGGATGCATCCAAACCAATTACCAAGTAAACTGCAAAATACATGATTTGGGCAAAGCAGGTCCCTTAAAGGAAGAAAACCATTCACCGGAAACCCTGCTCAACAGGATGCCGACTTTGTACATGACTTTCTGATATGTGGATGTTTCAAATCTCCCTTCGCTTCAGGCTAATTGGCAGGGATTCCTGCGTGTGTCAAATGTCATGGAAAGGAATAACAGCATTTATTGCCCTATTTCAAAGAAATGCATAATTGTTCTAATTTTTATTTTCTACCTTATTTTCTTTTTTCTTTTTTAAAGATGTTTTCTTCCCCTGATGTTTATCTCATTAACACGATGTTGAATTATTTCCATCTGGCAAGCTGGGGGAATTGGCTAGTATTATGGAGACCAAGCCAAAAACTAACATGATAAGTTATTTATTAGTTCTGGCCCTCTGGTTCCTCTACCCTAATTAGGAATGTGAAGATAGTTATTCATTGCTTATTTGTAATCCTTTTATTTAAAGGGAAAGCAAATGTTGATGTTTCTGCATAGAAAAGCAATAGTGATATGCAACCAAATATAGTACGAGTATTCATGCCCAGTTTGAATATTCAAGTCCAGCCTTGAAGCTGGTTGTGATGGATGGAAATGTCCATTGAAAGAAAAGAACACAGAGTAGAAGTTTTATAACTGAGCACCATTACTAATAAGCGAGTCAGTGGAAATACTGTTCCTGAGAGAAAGAGCACCAATGAATAAGCTGAAAGCATGTCAGCAGCGACCAGTACTGTACATAATCTGTTAGGTTTAGGCTGGGAGAAAAGATGCAAGGGCATGAACAAAGAAAAGAGTGAGATTAATTAAGCCGGAATAATATAACTAAGAAGCAGTTATATTATTATATTATATAACATAATATATATAATATAATATCTATTATATTATATTCTCCGATTCTGATATCCTTTAGGGGAGTCCTGGTGTAACAGGATAGGCTGAGATGTTAAGACTTCCAAAACACAAATAACATGGTGATGAAGAGCCCCTTTGGTGCTGTATAATGATCACTACAAAGGAAGCGAATGGAACGCATGCATGTGTCGTGAGAAAATAGACCTGTCCCCAAAGTATTAAGCCATGTAGTATATATAGTATGCATATAGAATGGTCAGACAATTGACTTCTCCATACTGCTGATGCCCGAAGGATATTTTGCTGGTGCTAGGTAAGAAGTGCTGGGGTATCCTTGTCATTGTTCTCTAAGGAAAACCAGTGAGAGTTTGAAATGTGCAACGAGGATTATTAGATGTCTTCTGTGGAATATCTTCAGAATGGGTTGTCTGTCAGTCTTTGAGCCATTCCATCGCTCTATTAATTGTAGAAAACTGATAGTACTGCAAATTATCCTTGTCTAGAGGAATGCAAATAGGTTTTGTCTGGTTGGGCACAATTAATTTTTTCCTATAGATAAGGACCAGCTTTGCCCCCTTTAGCACACTCATTTTAGTGTTTGTGATCACTTTGTGTGTGTGTGTGTGTCTGAATTTTTCTTTGACCAATTATAATATTTTACTGGTTTCTTCTTAAAGAGTTAAATCTTTGGCATGTGTTAATGTTATATTTTTATGAGGATCTTAGTGTAAGCCTTTCGGCAATTTAATGAAAGAATCTGCTTTCACAGAACCTGTCTTCTATAGAAAGTTTGACATAGTCAGGAAAAGAGGTTAGGAAACAAGGTTCCTACATAAGGAAAGTAAACAGAATCTGTTCCTGAAATAATAAATAAGAAAACTCCCAGAAAAGAACTTTATACAAATCATCTTGATAAAACCAGTACTCAGGGCTCACTTTATTTTTTTTTCAAGATTTTATTTATTTATTTGACAGACAGAGATCCCAAGTAGGCAGAAAGGCAGGCAGAGAGAGAGGTGGAAGCAGGCTCCCTGCTGAGCAGAGAGCCCGATGCAGGGCTCTATCCCAGGACCCTGGGATCATGATCTGAGCCGAAGGCAGAGGCTTTAACCCACTGAGCCACCCAGGCGCCCCCCTAGGCTTGCTTTAAATAGTTGGTTAAGCAGACATTGAACTAAAAGTTCAGATATAACAGAACGATTCATCTAGCCTGGATGAAGCATAAATATAAATGATACAGGGCATAACAAATAGCATGGAGGACATGGGGAGATGGAGAGGAGAAGGGAGTTAAGGGAAATTGGAAGGGGAGGTGGACCATGAGAGACTATGGACTCTGAAAAACAATATGAGGGGTTTAAAGGGATGGTGGGTGAGAGGTTGGGGGAACCAGGTGGTGGGTATTAGAGAGGGCACGGATTGCATAGAGCACTGGGTGTGGTGCAAAAACAATGAATACTGTTATGCTGAAAATTAAAAAAAAAAAATGATATGGGGCACACAAGAGGATATAAACATACACACACAAGAGTTCAGACTTAGCCAGGTAGTTAATATTTCTTTAGCCATGCTTACTATTAATTATTTACTGAGACAATTAATTAATTAATTAATTAACTTTATGTTTGCATATACCTATTTTTGCATATATAATATGTTATGCAATCCTAATTTCACAGTATCAGTTCCATTATTTCCACTCTATCATCCTGTTGTCCAAAGCTCTAAATTAAATAATTCCTCCATAGGTTACGATAGCTACTTGAAATAGATATGCTTTTTTTTCTAAATATGTGTTGTTATGACCTGCATGAATAAACCTGATGTGTTTTTAAAATCTCATAAAAATCTGTCTCAGCAAAAATCTGTCTAGCTATCCAGGTATGCTTCATTCTGCATCAGCATTTATTGTATCTTCTTTAAAAAGGAAGTAAAATGACTGAATACTGCAAAATTACAGTAGTTCTCTGATATTTTGGTGTTTTTAGCTGTCAACTCTATAGACAGAATTTGACACGGCCAATTATTATATTTCATTATATATTTTCAAAATGTCAGTTCACATTCCAATTTACTTTGTCCCATTTCATCCCTTGGCTAATGAATTGTCTTCTTCAGACTTATGAATATGAATTGGCAGTGCCATATCCAGTAAAGTTTTTGGCAAAGGTGAATAATTTATTTGTCTCCAGTATTTTCTTCTTTCAGTGTCTCATTATTAACCAGCTGTTATTCTCACTCCCTGGTACATCACATCATCTTACTCCTCTGTAAATACCCCCATAAAAATTCTCATGTCTGTACCTTCACTGGGGCCATTCATGGCAACAGACTTGCCTCTTTCTTTGTCAGCATTTGAAATTCTCGTTATGATGCAAAATTCAGGTTAAGTCATTCCTTCAATTATTTATTCCTTTAAACTTTACAAACAATGAGTGGTAAGACTTTGTCAAGTATTTTGGTTGAATATCTTCTGATTTCCCCACTCCACAGAGTCCTTCACAGTGAAGACTTTATCTTTCATTGGTATTTCAGGAAATAAGACAGTAAGACTTCGGTGAATATTAGAAAAGGCTTTCAGTAGGCATTTTAAAAAATATCGTAAATATTGTATAGTCAAAATTTTTATTTCACTGATGAGCAAACCAAAGTTCAAGAACTGAAGCCACTTACTCAGTGTTATTGAAGCAGATAGGAAAGCCAGGAGTCAACTCTGAGTTTTTGACTCCAAGTCCAAAATTATTTGTTGTACCAGGCTGCCTCATAACTCCTGCTGAAGATTTAAACAAAAGGATTTTGATGGAGAGACATGATAATCTAGCTGTTGTGAAAAACACAATGGACTGTTTCAAATACCTTTAAATTAGTTTTCTATTGCTGTGTGGCACATCATCCTGAAACACAGTGGCTTTAAATTACAGTTCCCATGAGTCAGGTATCTGGGCACAGCATAACTGGTTATCTCAAAGTCTCTCAGAGGGTTCATCTGCAGCTTGGGCTGGCAAAAGAATTTACTTAAAGGCTCACTGTGTGGTTGTCCAAAGCTCTTGGTTCCTCACCTGCTGGTCTCTCCCCAGAACTGCTTCACAAGCAGTGGGGTTTTTCCCAAAGGGAAGAGTCTAGCAGAGAAGAGAGAGTGAGCACCCAAAGTGAAGCCATTGTTGTTATCAGCTGGTTTTAGAAGTGATTGCTTATCAGTTCCGCTATTATTTTCTTTGTTGTAGGTGAGTGAATAAATCCAGTCTACACCTGAATGAAGGGAGAAAATTATACAAGGGCATGTACACCAGGTGGTAGGGATCACCGGGGGGCTGATGGGGGGTCACTTTAATGGCTGAGTACCACACAGTATTCACAAGGAGTGGGATATTTAAAGCACAGTTACTGTTAAACAACTGTCATTGTATTCTCTAATTTTTAGTTTCTTAGATTGCTGTAGAAATTGGCAAGACATAATTTACTAATCAACTCAATGATACATTACTGATATTTAAAGCACAGTTATTGTTGAACAACTGTCATTGTATTCTCTAATTTTTAGTTTTTTAGATTACTGTAGAATTGGGCAAGACATAATTTACTAATCAACTCAATGATAAATTACTGACAATACCAGTGTATCCTCATGGGACAAGGTTAAACATATGACAAAGTCCTTGATTAAAGATTGAGGTTGAACAATTTGCAGTTAAAACAGTAATAAAATTAACTTTTCTTATTAAGAGAAATAAAAAACAGAAATGAAAATTGTTACTCTGAACTTTGTCTACATGGGAGAAAAACATTTTATCTAAATGAAGTTGAAAAAAAGTCTAGTTTATTAACTATTGGATTTAAATTATCAGAAGAAAGCACTAGTTTATTATCCTAGTAAAGTAGTTTTGAGGAAGTTCAGCTAGTATGGTTAAATTAATAGCAGGTCTGAACACAAGAAGGGGTTCAGTTCTAGCTGAAGGTCCCTTGAACTATCCATGGGAATTTGGGGTGGTGAGCACAAATGAGGTAGAGGGCAAAACAGACTCTTGGCATCTTTTAGTCAGATGAAGAAAAGCATTCTGAAAGGTCTTTCTAGCTTCTGAAAGAACTTCTGGACACTTAAATATTATTTTTAAAATTATTCATGTTCCTATTTAAAGAGTATGTGTTTTAGACCAGTAGGCCATGATTCAAGTAGGAGTTCTCTTTCAAACTATCTCTGTGTTGTGCTCGCTTCGGCAGCACATATACAAACTATCTCTGTGACTTTGGTCTAGTTATTTTATTGACCTGCAATTCAATTTTTTAAGGTATAAAGGTGGTATAATAATAGTGCCTGCCTCACATTTTATTGTGCAAATTAAATGTGACAGTCATATATGGGATATATTTAGCATATAAGTGCTTAGAAGTGGAACATATTGTTATCTATAGATACAACTTCACTTGTGTCAAGAATTCACCATTTCAATGAAATTTTCTTACTTGTTGGGTTGATACATAGTTACTGTTCAGCATATTACTCTTGTTGCTCCCAATGTGCAGAAAAAATATAATACATAATAAACATTAAGATGTAAACTAATAATAAAATTCTATAGACTTTATTGCCAATATATATGACCACAGTTCTAGGTGTTCTATAGACTTTATTGCCAATATATATGACAACAATAATAGCTAACATTCATTTCATTTTGTATGGATTTTGATACTCATTTTATATTCTTTATACTAATTTATCTGCATAGCAACAAGAAGGGTAAATAAAAGTATTGTCCCACTCTAAAGATCTGGCAACTGAAATTCCAGAGGACACACATTTTCTATGCAGGGACATAGAGGGTGAACACACACAATATGGGAGAATTGCCTTGTGATACCTGTATGATGAATAGTCTGCATATGAAAGAGCAGACTAGTTCCTTAAGAATAGGGGCACACATATCGCTATGACAAAGACATCAAGAGTTATGAAAACATGGCTAAGGAACCTGTGCATTGTTAAAAATTACTCAAAACACGGAGTTTTGTAGGTTTCAGAAAGGCTGAGAATCCTCTGTAATTGGTATAAGAACACTCATAAAAGTAGGCCCCTTATAGAAGCCGTTTACTTCGGTCACAGTGTAAGGCACAGAAAAGAATTCTGGGAGGAAGATGAGGATGTGGATACTGTCAAGGCAGAGGGTAGAGACATTTCTCTCAGCCACATGGAATCAAAAGCTTTTGATAAAGAGGGATTCAGTTAACAGTGTGTTATTTACAATTAGTTAATGACTGTCATTTGTAACTTAATTTGAGTAAATCTGCTTATGTTTGGAAAAGTAGTTCATATATCTGTACATTGTAAGATTTCATTTCAGAGTAGTCTTTTTACCTAATTCCTTTTATATGTCCTTAAAAATAGATATTTATTCTGGAAGGAATTTTCAGTCATTATACTTTGCCCAGAATGAGAAGACCAAATTGTACGGTCAAAATACCTGCACAAGAAATAAGCTGTACTTCTTGGGTAGGAAATTTCTTTGTCACCATCATATATCTACTCATTGGACATGCTTGTTAATCTCTCATCCCTTCTGAAGGGCTCTAAATCACTGCCTTAGAAATTAGTGTGTAAATAAAACTTGCTACCTTTCAGGTGTACCAATATTAGAAAAAAGCATTTCCAACAGAGTGGTTTATATACTTATCTGCAAATACATGAGCTTATCTCTTCACCAGTGGTATTTACTGCCCTGTAGCATGTCCCTTCCTTGGGAACTTGGTCTTGTTTCTTTTCCTGGACTCAATACAACAGAAACAAAGGGTATTTTTATAGAACTCTCTTATAATCTTTGCTTTATTTTCTAGCCATATGGGTCTTGCCTCTAATACCCCCAGACACTGGTTTTCCATCTCATCCTTTGCTGACTGCCAAATGCAAGCTCCAGTTGCTCTGGTCTTGGTCCTGGAAAACAGGGTGATCTTTTCCATTGAATCAATGTTTGCCCCTCCTTATCTTATTCTTCCTTATCTCAGTATTAAACCACTCACACACTGGAGTATACTGCCTTCATTTAGTAAACCTGAACAGATTTCTTTTCTACTACTTAGTCCAGAATCCACATGACCTCCTCCTGCTTCCCTTCACACAACCCTCAAAAAGAAGTCGTGTCTTATTCTGTATTCTAATTTGTTGACCAGGACTGGGACAGCCTACTTACCTCCTAAGAAAATAATCCTCTCCCTTGGACTGGACCCAGCCCTCATGACCTCCAACCAATATTTTGCCATCTGTCTTATTCTCTAATATTAACTGATTCCAAATGTGCCCAGTGTGGCTGGATATGTCAATTAAGACCATTTCTAGAATTAGCATTGACATATTTTCACTGTATCATACACTGGGCCTGAATTAATTCCCTTCTGGAGCTAACTATGGTAGCCAATTCTCTGAAACCCTGTCCAGCCTTAGCCTGTATCAGATGGTCCTACCACAATAATCACTTTCTGATTCATCTCTTATGTTAATCCATACTCACAGATATCTAAAAGACAGTTGCTCTGTAGTCTTTTTAAGATTTCTTTCCAAAATTTCAGAAGGCGGTAAGATATTGTAAATGATTATTATAAGTCATTTTAGTCATGAAAAGTCATGAAAGTGATTAAGATTCTCTTTCATGGAGAAGTAGAGGAAAAGCTTAAAAGTTGGCTCTTTGGGTTTTGGGTTCTTTTTGCCTAATTAACATCATTCTTGGCAAACATTCGAACCAAGATGGTAAAGAAAATGGCATTTCACCATGGCATTGGAGTACAGTTATCAAATCTCATCTTGGCATTGATTTTATTTTGGCAAAGCAATTGGAAAATGATGATCAAGAATATCCATAATGAAGTCTTGCAGATTTACAGAACATTTCATTCTTATGATAGTGGAAGTACAGGCCATTTTATTTCAAAGGCTTTGTTTGTAATTGGCAAAAAACTATCCACCAACCTTAATTTTTACCAACTAACTCTCCTCCAACAAGCTCAACAGTTTGATTTGTTTTGAACTTGTGCAAAACCAGGCTACTCTCAAGTTTCAGGATTCTCTTTCATAGACTCTGGAGGGGTTTTAGAAGTCTCTGACTCTCCAGAAAGTGCTAGGTTCTCACTCATTTATGTGCCTCATTTATTTGCCCATGTCACTTTGTACATGCTTATGTTATTAGGGTCACAGCAGGAAGCTAATAGGATTCTGACTCAGTAATTGAAGACAATTTAATAAAACACCCACTTTTAATGATGTGGATGCAATTTAAGGAAACTAAAGTGATACAGTACAATGCCCTAGCACTAGCATTCGTGAATCACTCTCACCATCCTAAGGTTTAAAGAAATTATGAATCATTGCTAAATCTCTAAGAGAGTAGCAATATGGAGTCAGCCAAAGCACAACCACTCTGAAGCAAGTCAGCCAGAGGAGTCTGGGACAATGATACTTTAGTTGCCTTCTACCCTCCTGTTTCTTGCTAGTGATCCCATTGGTTCAATCTCTGAAGTTCAGCCTCCCAGGAAGAGAGCAGGATGAAGAGGGTTAAGGTGTGGATCTTTAAGAAGAAAGAGACTATATCAACCATGGTATGTTTGAATATACTCTGTTCCTGATCATGTGTTCTCTTAAAAACTATTTTTTAGAGAAGTTTTAGGTTCCCTGTAAAATTGAGAGGAAGGTACAGAGGTTTCCCACATACCCCTTTCCCCCAGAATTGCTTAGGCTTCCTTATTAACATCACCCCACCAGAGCAGTACACTTGTTACAACTGATGACTTTTCACTGGCATATCATAATCCCCAAAAGTCCATAGCTTATCTTGGGGTTCACTCTTGGTGTTGTACATTCTTTGAGTTTGGACAAATGTATAATGACATTATAGTATCATGTAGAATATACCTAAATATATTCTATTTTTCTTATATTTCTATTTTTTCTTATGTCCCTTATGATTTGTCTGTTGCATCTCCAAACATATTATGAGATCTCAAAAATAAGAACTGAGACTTATGTTACTTAGGTATCCCTAGCACTTTGCATTATGTCCAACACATAGTAGGCAATAAATAGTTGTTTTCTGATGAATAAAGACATATTAGTTTTTATTTTTAAAATAGTATGAGAGTTTTGATTCAAAAATCAGTACAGGGTCATTTTCAAGATACCTGCTATCCTCTTTCCATTTTAAGGTATTCAGGTAAATATTATCTTCCAGGTGATAAAAATCAATTACATTTCCTAAATTCATGGGAGGGACTTTTAGTATATGTGCTCCCGAAGCAAGCACTATGGGAGGGACTTTCTGAGTAAAATTGCATTATTTCACACAGTACTTTAGTGAAACAATTTACTGATTGAACATGCAAGATACTTGGTTGTTAAATTACATTCATATAATGTTGAAAATAAGATTTTTTTTTTTAGGCTTATTGACTCAAAGCTATTATCTTTGATGATGATCTTTCCACTCCCATTGCCTGAATACCAAAAAAACCCTTTGTGTATATTACTTTTGAGAAAATAACTAACACAATTCTTGGTTTGTAATATAAAGTACTATAATTACAATTTAATGCTTCTCATTGACTGTGACTTTCTGTCTGCAATTATGTATTCAGTACACTTACATTTTCTATGAATTCTAATAGGCTGAGACTATTACTTAAAGAGTATGTGGTTCAGTTGTCCTATGAAGATTCTTCATTTTTTTCATAAAATATGTAAAATTTAAGCTGAAATTTGACATTAAAACTTAGAACTAGAAAAAAAAAAAGAAGAAGAAGAAGAAAGCTACTGCCCATCAGTGACTTGACTTTCTCACCTGGGGAAAAAAATAACAACAAAAATATGTGGTTCCTTCCACTAGACACTGGGCTTAGGAACCCTTAGTTAACCCATTGTTGAAAATTTTCTAATTGTATTATCTTGGCAAACTGCTCATCCTCTCTGAGCCTCAGATATTTCATTTTTAAGTGAAATATAAATTTCGTTTGGAAGGTTACTAGCTATAAGGACTATGAGAACTAAAAGAGATAGTGAAGTGCCTTATTGCTTAGTAGACCCTCAAAGTAGCTTGATTATTTATAATATGCTTTAATAGGAGTTTCTTGGACTGTGAGGTTTTACTTTGAGATTTGTGGGAAACAGTTATTTTGTATGAGCTCTGAGAAGTAGTCCCTCTGTTTCTGGAGATTCTTTTTCCAGTCTTGATTATTTTCCTTGTATTCATGTACTGATTGGTTTACAGTTAATGATTTGAAAAGGCAACTATCCAAAGATCTTCTGTGTTTCTCTCTCTACCCTTTCCTAAAATCTTAGAATCCAAGATCTGTTTTCTCACCTGAGTAAAATTACTAAACTCCTCTTGGATTTCCCTTTCCAAACTACAACTTGTCAACTCTCTGTAGGCAGTAATATAAGGCAATGAATTGGCCATGCTTTGTTTTCCCTATCTCAAAAATCACTGTCCTGTGCTGCCTGATGTCCAGTCTCTAAAAAAACCATTGCTTCATGTATTTTGTCCAATTATTTTAGTTGTTTCGGTCAGTTGTATAAATTTGATCCCTTTAAATTCATCTTAGCTTTAAGAAAAAGTCCTCAGATATAAGATAGAAGACTATATACAAGATAATGTGCTCAGATACAAGATAGATGGTCCTTCATAGCTATATCCCACTAACTGGTTCTAGATCTTTTTTGTGAGAAGAAATAAGACTACTTTGTTTTGCCAATGAAATGGTTTAATTTGTTAGGCAACATAAATTACTCTTTCCTGCTTAATTTACATGCTCTAGGGAAATGGTATTAGTTGCAGGTGCATTGTTTCTCATACACCTTTCAGACATTGGGAAAGTAGTGGGGGGGGGGTGTCATGATTAGTCTCTTCATTCCCTATATACAAATGCTCATTAAATGTCAGTGATTTCTCCTGGTATTTCATTTAGTTGTTAAAAAGATCTTATTTATTTTATTTGAGAGAGAGAGCATCCACAAGTAGGGGAAGGAGCAGAGGGAGAGGTAGAGAATCTCAGCCAGACTTCCTGCTGAATGGGGAGCCCAACATGGGGCTTGATCTCATAACCCTGAGACCATGACTCGGCCAAGATTCGGCCACTTAACTGACTGAACCACTGAGGCAGCCCTCTTCTGATGTTTTTATGTTACCGTTTTCTATAATAAAACCTTCACCAGATCTAGTGAAATTATCCCCCTGATTTCTCTCTTTTTATTCTCACTCTTACTTCCTAAAAGGAAATGTACTCAGCTCTCAGGAATATCTTCAGACTAAACACTACTATAAACCAACCTTAAGAAAGATTAAAGCAAGGGCACCTCAGTGGCTCAGTTGTTAAGCTTCTGCCTTCAGCTAGAGTCATGATCCCAGGGTCCAGGGATTGAGCCCTTCATGGGGCTCCCTGCTCAACAGGAAGCCTGCTTCTCCCTCTCCCACTCCCCCGCTTGTGTTCCCTCTCTCACTGTCTCTCTCTCTGTCAAATAAATAAATAAAATCTTAAAAAAAAAAAAAAGACTAGAACAAAGCCTTGAGAGGATCAAGCTTATTGTCCAGTAATTTAAATGCTTTCCAACACAAAGGTTAATCCAGTTGATTAGAATACAATAAAATTCAGAATCTTATTAACAGTACCCATAATGTACAGCCAAAAATACCAATGCATATGAGAATACAATGAAAATTGAACCAATATCAGAAGCAAAAAGTCAATTGAAATAGAGCTAGATATGACATGCATGGTAGAATTCATGGAGAGAAACTAAATTTAATGTTATCAAAGATTTAAAGGAAAAATTGACATAATGAGTGAGCAGATGGAAAAAACTAGTCAGGAAGAAACACATTTATTTAAAAAGACATATAAAACATAACATAAATATAAATATAAATATAAAGTCCTTAGAACCTTGCCTAACATTTAGTTAATACTAGCTGTTTGTGAAATGAAATATTCAAATACTTTTTTTTTTTCTGCCATTCATCAAAATATCAGACCCAGTACTTAAACTTGATAAACACAAGATATATATTCTGCCTTGGTCTGGTTTCCTTTGTTATGTGGTCTTCATGATTTTTTTTTTTTTAATTTTCAAGACCCAGTTTTAAGAGCATACTGCTAATTTATAAACCAATATTATCAGTCGGAACACATTGTTCAGAATTTATTCACTCACTCATTCAACAAGTATTTATTGATTACCAACTAAATACTAGGCACAATAGTAGGAACTGGAAATTCTGTAGGTAACAAGGCTGGTTGCTCTTAAGCAGCTTACATTTTATTGAAGGAGAGATGAGCAAATATGATAATTTTTGGAATTCATGGGAGAAGTAAGCCTAAAACAAGGGGATGCGATTTAGACTAGTAGGGAGTGCTAAGCGCTATTTTTTATTGGGTCATTAGGGAAGTCCTCTTTCAGGTGGTTATCTTTAAGCTGAGCCTTAAATATTACGAAGAGCCAGCATACATAGACCCAGAGGTAAAAAATCCCAGCAAAGGAATAAGCTTGGTTCATGCTAAAAAGAAAAAAGAAAAAGAAAAAGAAAAAGAAAAAGGAAAGAAGACCATTGGCTCTTATTTTTCTTACCAGTTAGGTTCTGGTCAGGTTCTAGTCAAACAGAAAACATTCATTATTTTAAGGACTATAAAGTAGTTTTGAAATTGGTTAGCCATGTGGTAGAAGACAAAATAGGCCAAAAGTAATTGCTGTTTTCTATGACAGAGTTACTTATGGTAAGACGCCAATTCTACTCTGAGAGCTGGGGAAGCCAAAACACTGGGCTTCTTACAAGTTCCAGGTGTGGAAGAGTGGTCTTTTGTAGCTGAGGCTTAGAGTCTAAGGGCAGGTCACTCTATAATTAATATTGATATCTCTGAGGGGCATACTAACAATGGTTCTGGGAATACGGATAAACCCTGGAAACTAAAATCAAGTGTCAGTGCTATGGTGAAAAAGCGTTGCTGGGGTGACACTGACAAGAAGTGTAAGCAGATAGAAAGGATTACATCTTTCTAATCCTTCCGTTCCCACTCTCCCTATTGCACCCCATATGGGCAGAGTGTAACTGGGGTCCAGCCTGTCAAGTAGAAAAGGAGTTTGAATATCCTCAGCTTCAGCTGAGAAATGAGCTCCCTAACCAGAACAAGGCAGAAGCAGAGTGAGCATAAGAGGACTTGGATGAAGCAGATGCAATGGTAGATAATCTGCAGAAAATAGAGATTTTTTTTTTCTATAAAGATAGGATCTGTGGATAACCAAGAGTCTTGAGTATATTCGACTTACAGATGGAAAAATATTACTCAGGTTGCTACATGAACATTATGTTGGAAAATGTTAAAAGGAAAAGCAAGGGAATTTAGTTTAGAGGCAATTTAAGTAATCCAGGGTGAAAATGCGGATGGCTTCAACCTGAGAGTTAGCAGTGGGAATGAAGAGGAGTGGATAGCTTCAGAATTACATCCCAGAAGTGGCTGTGAAATTAGATTGAGAGGTTCATGAAGGAAGAGCATGAAGCAAGGATGGACTCCTTGATTTTTAATTGAGCAGTTAGTTGGAAGGAGATGACAAATAGAATTGTGTGACTCTCCAGTTAGATCCAGTTTCTTGTGTGCAAATAATATTCATGATTTATTATGGAACAATACTTTTGTGTTCCTCAGTTCCATAAATAACACAATCATTCAAATAATTGTTCAGGTTAAACACTTAGGAATCAGTTCTTTCCTTCCTCCCGTCCACACCTAAAAGGGTCTTACATTAAAACTATCACAAATCAGAGACACCTCCTTCCTTCTTCCATTGGTGTACAACAGAGCAGTCAGAGTAAGAGTTGAGTTTATACTAATGAGATAGTATTATTCTATAAGGATCAAATGCTGTAAAAGCTTTCTGTTATACTTAAAACAAAAGTGGAACTTCTTGCTGTTTTTTTTTATGGTATTCTTTTTTTTAAAATTAAATTTATTTATTTTCAGCATAACAGTATTCATTATTTTTTCACCACACCCTGTGCTCCATGCAATCCGTGCCCTCTATAATACCCACCACCTGGTTGCCCCAACCTCCCACCCCGCCCCACCCCTTCAGACCCCTCAGATTGTTTTTCAGAGTCCATAGTCTCTCATGATTCACCTCCCCTTCCAATTTCCAACTCCCTTCTCCTCTCTAACTCCCCATGTCCTCCATGCTATTTGTTATGCTCCACAAATAAGTGAAACCATATGATAATTGACTCTCTCTGCTTGACTTCTTTCATTCAGCATAATCTCCCGTCCATGTTGCGTTTTTAAAGCCATATGCTATATACCTTCTGCCTATCCCGCCTGTCCCTCTGCTTATCCCATCCACTTCAGCCTTCCTTGTCCATTTAATTGTACCTTCTCTGGTTCTCATGAGCTTTCTCAAACACTATGAGATCAGTCCAGCCTCAAGATCTTCAGTTTTGCCATTAAATCTGCCTATAATGCATTGCCCCTGAAATCTTTTGATTTGCTCACTTCATTCAAATTTCTGTGCATCTGATAACTTCTCAAAAATGTTTTCTCGGATCTTTTTATATAAAATAGTCTCTTTCCACATAATGCTGTCTCCTTGATCTACTTTAATACTCTTTTTAGTCTATTATTATTTGAAATTTTTATTATTTATTTGCTTCCTTGTTAAAGGAAGGGCTCCTGGGTGGCTCAGTCAGTTAAGTGCCTGACTTGGTCTCAGATCAAGCCTTGGTCTCAGGGTCATGAGTTCAAGCCCCAGGTGGGCTCTATGCTGGGTATGGAGCCTACTTTAAAAAAAAAAAAAAAAAAAAAAAAAATATATATATATATATATATATATATATATATATATATATATGCCCCAATGCAATGCAGCACTCTAAGTCAGGAGGTCGGGAAGGACTTTTTCAATCCTGTAACCCCAGTGGCTACAAGTTACCAGCACATGGGTCACATTCAAGACAATTTTTTACATTGATTTATTCAAGTAGATGTTCTTCTCATTATATGATTCAGGTTCTTGTTAGTGACAGAGCTGGAATAATAAAATAGAAGTTTTCCTCATTTCTTTTAATTATATTCCATTGGCAGATTATCACAATTTGTAATCATACATATAATTATTCCCTGTGTGATGTTTTTGAAATCCACAAGGAAAAGGAACCTGCCTGTTTTATTCACTGATATATCCTCCTTAATTTCCACTATTCCTGAAGTATAGTATATGCTTAATAAATATTTATTGAATGCATGAATAAATAAATTCAAGAACATATACATGAAAATTTGATCTTTCTCAATTTGTAGGGAAACAAGAAAACTGAATTAGAATGAGTTCCCTAAACTGCTGTCCACAGGTGGCTCTGCATCTCTAAAGCTAACTATGAATACACTGCCCTCTCATGGTCCACTTCAGATTAAATTAGAAAAGGTACTCGGTAGCCATTCCATTATTATGTAAATTTGATTCTAAAGGGGTCTCTACAAAGATAACTATGTAACCAAAATTTACCAATAGGGGCTTTTTAGACTTGTGGATGAAATTCCCATTGCAATGTACCAGGTAATAACGCTATACATGAAAATACAATTGTAACTAAACCTATTGTGTATATCTTTTAGCCTGCATGATTTTTAAAATGGTTTCAGGATTAAAAAATAAAAGGACCTTGACGGCAGAGTTTCAATATTAAAGATGGTCAGAATAATACAATAAATCCCTAGGCACCTGGCTATCAGCACCACTCCCTGCTTGTTTGAAATATCTTTGTTTGCTTTTCACACCAACACCAACCTAACTTGGAACAATCAAAGAATCAATTCTACAAAGGTGACTTTTTAAAGAACACGGATATATTTGAGCTCTGGGAGTGGAGGGAAGGATGTGGGGGTAAAGAAAAACTCGAAGCTTTTGTGCTTTCTGGCTGCAATGCTCTTTACCCAGGGGGAAAGGTAGTGCTTTAGTTCTATTCTTCCATTTCTCAGTCCAATAATGTGACCTGCATTAATGGTGGTCTCAGAAGGGAAAGATGAGAGAAAACAATGGTAGAAGGAGCCAATTTAGGAATAAAGTAATTTGCATTTGTGTAGCATCGGGGTTTTTTTCTCCCTAAGTAACCAAGCACTTGCCTGACACAAATTATTTTCGTGAAAAAGATAATTTTGTCTTTGGCATCACTGGTGTCTTCTGAATTCTTCTCTCTCAACCCCTTCGTGCATTTGGCCTCCTGCAAATTCTGCCTTTCCTCTCGCCTCATCACAAACCTAGTCTAGGATAGGTAAGCTAATTATAGAAATTCTGAGTCAGAAGGGATTCTTAAAGGAGTCATCTGGTCCAAAAACTTGTAAGCAGACTCCCTCTTAATTTCTAAGCAAAAATAAATGGCAGAAACTCTGTAAAAGAGTTTTTATTTGTGTAACCCATTAAATGGTTTGCTACAACTTAGATTCCTAAGTTATAATCAGATACTCTTACTATTGGGAATATGGAAATGCTGAGGCTTGGGGTCAGAAATGCATTTTCAGCAAGCATTCCAGGTGATGGATATTCCTCAATCCTTTCCATTTTATTTATTAGCTGTTTTCATATTGTTAAACACAACGTTTTAAACATTCAAAAAGTCAAGAAATAATTAGAAAGAAATGTTAGCTCACGCAATTATTCAGGTTAAGCACAAGTAAATTTTTTTTTGCCATATGAGATTGATTTTAAGGAAAATGTTATAGATACATTTAAAACCTCATGACCAGTTTTTGATGTTTTTTCCCTCCTTAGAGTGAACTACTCCCCTGAAGTAGTTGTATATATTTTTATAAAGATTTATTTATTTACTTTAGAGGGAGTGCATGCACATGAACAGCGGGAAAGGGCAGAGAGAGAGGGAGAGACTCTCAATCTCACTGAGTGCGGAGCCTGACACAGGATCCTGATCCCAGGACCCTGAGATCTTGACCTGAGCCAAAAGTAAGAGTAAACCACTTAACTGACTGAACCACTCAGGCACCCCAGTCCTTGTATATTTTATATTCTATTATTTCATTGTGAATATTTTATTCAAATGTAACATTATTCATAAATTTTCAGAAATCACGAGTGTAGACCTTGATGAACGTCACAAAGTGATCTACCTTGTAATAGAACATTACCAGCATTTCCATGAGGTCCTCTCCTGGGGCACAGATCCCTAGTGTCCCAAGTGACACATTGGAGTGTTTATTCCTAAGCCCTTCGTGGAAGGGTTTTAATGTTTCTTTTTTGTTTGTTTGCTTCCCTACTATATATAGTAAGACTCGAAAAAGGTGTACTCTGCTTTTCAGGAATATTCTACTTGGTGTCTTGTCTTTTCACCATTATCTGTTTAGTTATGTATCTAGAGATTCAAAGGAAAAACCAATATGTGGTGAACTCATTTGTTTCTATCGTTCTATGAGCCTGGGATTTTGTTCCTCTCAAATCCTGCCTGTTTCAGACCCTCTACAAGGTCATTACAGAGTCTTTGTGTGCATATCTAATTTTATTTTTGAGAAGTTTTAGGTTTATAGAAAAATTTAAAGGAAGGAACAGGGAGTTCCCATATAACCTTCTCTCTGCCCAGGTTCCCCTATTATTAAATCTTGTGTTAGAGTGATACATTTGCTAACATTGGCGAAATAAAAAAAACTTATTAACTAAAGACCATAGCTCACATTAGGATTGACACTTTGTGTTGAAGATTCTACGAATTTTAATGTATGAATGGTGATATATATATTATATATACTATGTATTATATTATAGAATATGTAATATATTATATATGTATATATACATATATAGACATGTACATATGTATATTAAATGACATAATTTACATACTCTGTGTGTGTGTGTGTGTGTGTATCATTACAATATCATACAGAAAAGTTTCACTGCCCTAAAAATTTTCAGTGTCCCACCGATTCAGCCCTCTGTCACTCTAAAACCATGGTCTTTTTCTTTTATTTTAAATATTTTATTTATTTATTTGACAGAAATCACAAGTAGGCAGAGAGGCAGGCAGAGAGAGAGGGGGACTCTCAGCTCTCTGCCGAGCAGAGAGCCCTATGTGGGACTCGATCCCAGGACCCCAGGATCATGTTCCAAGCCAAAGACAGAGGCTCAGCCCACTGAGCCACCCAGGCACCCCAACCATGGTCTTTTTTTTTTTTTTTTTGATTCTATTTATTTATCTGACAGACAGAGATCACAAGTAGGCAGAGAGGCAGGCAGAGAGAAAGGAGGAAGCAGGCTCCCCACCAAGCAGAGAGCCCAATGCAGGGCTGGATCCAGGACCCTGAGATCATGACCCGAGCCGAAGGCAGAGACTTCAACCCATTGAGCCACCCAGGTGTCCCCAACCATGGTCTTTTTAACATATCTCTTCTTTTGCTTTTTCCAGAATGTCATATAGTAGGAATCATACAGTATGTAGCCATTACAGATTGACTTCTTTCACTTAGTAATATGTATTTAAGTTCCTTCCATGCCTTTTTAGTAGTTTCATAGCTCCTTTCTTTTTACTGCTAAATAATGTTACATTGTATGGGTTATACTTTATTTATTCGTTCACCTATTGAAAGCCATCTTGGTTGCTTCAAGGTTTTTACAATTATGAATAAAGCCGCTGTTAACATTTATGTGCAGGTTTTTGTGTGGATGTAAATTTTCCGTTCAATTGAGTAAATACCAAGGAGTGCACATGGTGTGAGTGTATTTCATTCTGTAAGATATTGCCAGTTTTTGAAAATGGCTGTATGCCATTTTGCATTCTCATTAGCAATGAATGAAACTTACTGTTGATCCATATTCCTACCAGCATTTGGTGGTGGCAGTATTTTAAAGTTTGGTCGTTCTAGTAGGTTTAGTGGTGACATAATGTTGTTTTAATGATTTATAATTCTAAAAAAACAAAAGATTTATAATTCTCTAATATCATATATTGTGGAGCATCTTTTCACATTCTTATTTGCTGTCTGTATATCTTCTTTGGTGAGGTATCTGTCCAGATTTTGTGTCCATTTTTAAAAATCAGATTATTATTATTGAACTTTCAGCCTTCTTTGTGTATTATGGATAACAGTCCTTTATCGGATGTCTTTTGCAAATATTTCTCCCAGTTTGTGACTTGTCATTCTCTTGACATTGTCTTTCACAGAGCAAAAGTTTTAAATTTAATGAAGCTGAAATTACCAATTTTTTCTTTCATGGATCATGAATTTGTTGCTCTAAGAATTCATTGCTGAACCCGTCACCTACATTATCTCCCATGTTACGTTCTACACACAGTTTAGTATATTCCATTTTTATCTATGGCCCATTTTGACTTATTTCTTGTGAAAGATGTAAGGTCTTCGCCTAGTTTCATTGCGTTTGTTTGTTTGTTTGCTTTGTTTTACATCTAGATATTTTATTGTTCTGGTGTCATTTGTTGTAAGACTATCCTTTCTTAAATATATTACCTTTGCTCCTTTGTCGAAGATCAGTTGACTACATTTGTGTGGGTATTTCTGGGCTCTCTATTCTGTTCCTTTGATCTATTTGCCTATCTTTTCACCAATGCTACGTCGTCTTGATTACTGTAGCTTTAGGTCAGGTAGTGTCAGTCCTCTAACTTTGTTCTTCCCTTTTGATATTTCTTGACTATTCTGGGTCTTTTGGCTTCCCACATAAGTTTCAGAATCACAAAATAACTTGCTGGGATTTTGATTGGGATTGCATTGAATCTATAGGTCAAGTCGGGAAGAACTGACATCTTTACAATATTGAGTCATCCTAGCCATGATCATGGATTATCTCTTCATTTATTTAAATTTTCTCTGTTGTCTTTCTTTAAATTTAAATTTTCTTTAAATTTAAATAGTAACGACTCTTTTGGATGTTCTCAGCAGGATTATTGGTGTATTGCCTTTTGATACAGCTGGAAGTGGGTTAGTATCCCAGATTATACTTAAAGGTCTCTAAAGCTTGAGATCAATTGTAATGCAGAAATAAATTTGAATTTAATATAAAGAACCCACATTTCAGGGGGGACAATAAGTTTAAGTCAAGTGTGGAACGTAAAATCAAATGCTCTGGAGTTTCACGACGTGGGCTCAAATCCTTGACCTAGTATTTGCTGTAAATCTCAGGCCAGTTATTTGATGTCTGTGAGCATCAGTTCCCTAATGTATGCCCAAGGATATAAACATTATCAATTCAGTATCGTTTGCAAGGATTAAATGGCGGAATACATTTAAACGGTTTAATGAATGACAGGTGGTACTCAAAATATTATTTTTACCTTTATTTCATCATTGAGTATGGATTTAAGTAAATCAAGCATTTGGATCACTCAAGCATTTTGTCATCGACTGTGGATTTTTATAAAGCAAGCATAAATAAGCAAATAAGAAATATTTTTTTCAGCAGCACATCTTTGCCAATGAGATCTGATACTATGCCAGGGATGCAGAAATTTTTTTCTGCACAGTCACTAAAATGAACCCGTAAGAGATGTCATGGAGACTTTAAAACATCACAGTCAAACATTTACTCATTTCAGGAGTCCACTACTCCCAAACTATTTATTTTCTGGTCTTCAAGAATTTAGATAATATGTCTACTTTTAACACTATCACTAAGTTATATAATAATCTGTGACTCTCCACATGCACTGTTTCCAGTGCTAGTAAATATATTTTGCATTAGAAATACTCTGGAGACCAGCCCACTTTGGCATTTCTACTCTGTCATCACTCTACCATCATGTTTTACCTGTTAGTTTTCTAACAGCTTGGACTCTTGTTTTCTCCCATTCCAGGGTATTCTTTTCATAGTTGCTCAACATTTACATTTATATAAAACGTTAAAATAGATATTTCACTCATCACCTACACTATTTAATTGTCTCCTACCATGTCTGTCATCTTAGTTCTCACATATTCTGCATCAGAATTATCTAGAGTCCATCTCAGAGTAATACTTTTTAGTTCTAACCCTGTCCAATGACCAATTCATCCTAGTTTTAACACTTACTGTCGTATCCCAGGAAACCCTTTATTGCCAGGAGAACTGGCAAGATTTGTCACCATGGATATACTGAATCAGACTCTGGTAGTAGGTCCAGAAAACTTTGCTTTTGAACATGAACCCCTAGTGATTCTTACTCACAAAAAATGGTGAGCCACTGGCCTAAAAAAATATACCTCAGACTGTTTTGTTTGCATTATATAATATAATTTTAGACATAAGTTTATTACAATTTCTTTGTTTAGTATTTCCTCACACACAGAAAAATGTGACCTCCTTGACAAAAAAGACATGCTATTTATTTTTTAATCTACAATGACTAAAAGATAGTTGAATCTCATCTTCAAAAATAAATATATGAATACAGTATGTACTTTGATTCTTCTATAAGGGTAGTTTTCTGTTTCTTTTCAAGCTTTGCAAAATGAATGGATTGTGAGGGTTACTGAAATTCAGTATTGAATAATTTAAATTTTCTTTTCTTGATTTCCACATTTCCACTAGTTATGTTGTTAATCTGGTATTTATAATGAGTCAATGTAACAAAATGTCTTTACCCATTTTCTAGTCTGAGGCCTATTTGAGTTTTGTTGAATGAATCAACACACAGAAATCATGAATACCAGGCTAGCGATATGTGCATACACTACTGAAAAAGCAGTATAGTCCTCAGACAAAGACATTTAGAAGAGAATGTATTTTCATTTAAGTGCTACAATTAGGATATTCTTTTTTGAAATATTAAGACATTATTCTTCTTTAAAATACCACAATGGTTAAACAATTGAACATGATTTCTGAGTTATTTTGGTAGCAAATATGAATTTATAATATCACAAGTGATCATCAAACTCATTTTTTTCAGCATTTGAGCATGGGAATACTAAATTCAAAAGAGTTACTTTCTTTGGGGTAAATACTACAAAAAAAATGCATACACACACACACACACACGTAAGTAAATAAATAAAATAAACCCAGTGTTTATTTTCAAGCATAATTTTGGCTTAAAATCACAGAAATTTAGATTTGGATGGATCATATATTTAGGAAATGGCTAAAATCATCTTAAATCCCCTGGCAAGTCCTTAATGGATATATACTATAAGGTTTTTCTCTTATGACAATTGCTCATGAGCTATGTATTGGTCTTGCAGAAATAATTTGAAGATTTGGGAACCAAAAGCAGTGATTAAGTCAAATCTTATTCAGCAATGTCTTCACGGTGTTTCAGACAGCAGTCATTTTCATATAACACATAAGTGCCTCCATTCACAGTGGCTCTTAATAATATGAATGAGTAAACACTGAATGGGCTGCCAAAGTAGAAATGGCCAAATTTAAGTTGAATAATTCGGCAGAATAATTTAACAAACATTCACTGTGGGTGGGTTTTTCTTTCTTTTTCCAATTTTGTTTTGTTGTTGTTATTGTTGTTTATATTTTGAGAGAGAGAGCAGGGGAGAGGCAGCAGGCTGGGCAGAGGGAAAGGGAGAGAAATAATCTTTTTTTTTTTATAGATTTTATTTATTTATTTGACAGATGGAGATCACAAGTAGGCAGAGAGGCAGGCAGAGAGAGAGAGAGGAGGAAGCAGGCTCCCTGCTGAGCAGAGAGCCCAATGAGGGGCTGGATCCCAGGACTCTAGGATCAAGACCTGAGCCAAAGGCAGGGACTTTAACCCATTGAGCCACCCAAATGCCCCGAGAGAGAAAGAATCTTAAGCAGGTTCTACACTCAGTGGCACTTGATTTCATGATAACATGATCTGAGCCAAAATCAAGCGTCTGATGGTTAACCAGTTGAGACATCCATGCACCCCTTTCCTATTTTGTTTTGAGCTTAGGGATTCAACAGTAACTATAGCTTCGAACCTGTTGTGAGAGATAAAAGGAGAGAGATACTCCCAAACACGTGAAACCCATATTTCTCCGGGATAACAATAAAAGTAAACACTTCTTGTTCTTAGTTCTGCTTCACTGTTAAAACTCTACTTTCTCCTAGTATCTAGATCTAACATGATTATGTAATGTATCACCCACACTGGAATGCATTGTTAGTTAGACCTACTAGGGACACACATACACACATACGCACACACATATACACACATATATATGTTCAAGAAACATTTATGGTTTAAAATTGACAATATTATATTGGTATATTTTTAATAATTCTATTAAAAACAATTTCAAAAATAAATTTTCCTTAAAAATTAAATAATTCTATATATTTCATACTCTTGATTATTTAAATTATGCATGTCTATACATTAAAGATTCTGTGAATTATCTAGATATTAACATAACAGAAGCTGGAAAGTTATTTTGCTTACTTATTAGCATTCTTAAATTGGTTCCTTAGCTATATATATCTGTCTCCAACACTGTATGGCTGGATTTCCTTTTTCCTGAAAAGTATTGAATTTTTCTTTCAGTACTATCTTATAGTTTTTAAAAATTTCTCATAGAATGCATTCTGATTGACTTCAAAGTTGAATGTTTTTTCAAAGTTGAATTTTTTAAAAATTTAAAAAAAATTTAAACTGACCCTTCTCTATAAGTAGACAAGAGTATTTTTAGTTCATTATTTGCAAGTGCTGAGATACCTTGTAAATTTAGAGCAGATTCTGTAAAGCAAAATGTAGTCTCAATCCTAACACTGTGTTTTGAACTATAGAAATGCCTCAGCCCAAATATTTTCACATGTACCATCTTTTGCATCCCTTCCAATATTTTTCTTTTCAGGAGTATTTTTACACAAACCACCTATTAAATAAACTATTTCTATATCTGATATGTTGGCCCTTTCACAAATACGAAATACTATGATATATCATAGACCTAGTTCATTTTAAATGAACAATAACTTTATCCAAATAAAAACAGTAGCTCCCTGAATCAAGAGAATCAAAAATTTATTTCTATAAACCTAGCCATTTCAAAGCAAATTGTAGAATAGCAACATTTAAACTTTTATACCATTTAATCTTTTTATTCTTATTTCCTTTTTATTCAACTATGGTTAACATAGAGTGTTGTATTAGTTCCTGGTATACAATATAATGGTTCAACAATTCTGTACATTACTCGGTGCTCATCATGGTAAGTGTACCCTTAAATCCCCCTCACCTCCACCCAACTGCCCTCTGGTGACCATCAGTTTGTTCACTATATTTAAGAGTTTGGTTTTGTTTGTTTGTCTTTTTTTTTTCTTTGTTCATTTGTTTTGTTTCTCAAATTCCACATGTGAATGAATTTATATAGTATTGTCTTTCTTTGACTGATTTATTTCTTTTAGTATTATGCCCTCTAGATCCATCCATGTTGTTGTAAATGGGGAGATTTCATTCTTTTTTATGGCTAATATTCCATACATATATGGAATATTATATATATATATATATATATATATATATATATGAAAGATATATATGTGTGTATGTGTCTTTATCCATTCATCTGTGGATGCACATCTGGGCTAATTCCACATTTTGGCCTTTGTAAATAATGCTGCAATAATCATAGGAGTGCATATATCTTTTCAAATTCATGTTTTCATATTCTTTGGGTGAATACCCAGTAGTGAAATCACTGAATCATACATATCCAGTACATACCCCTTTTATTTGCCCTGATAAATTTCAAATTTCAGTTAAATTTCAGTATATTTCAAACGTTGTTATCAGTAATTGGAAGTGGCTAAAATTCTCAATAGCTGATTTTTTAAAAGAAATTTCATTTATTAAATGCTTTGCAAATGTCTGCTGATCTTAAGCCAAATAGTACCAAAACTTAAAAATCTAATTTGCAAAAATATCTAAGATCATTTGATTAACAGAGCAGTTATTCAAGGGGTCAGGCTAAAATATGTCAAAAATCTAATTATGTGGGATAAGGAGAAAACACATGTTCATATTTGTCAGGCTGAGAATATTTTGGCTTATTTTATTCAATATCATTTCAGTGCAAAAATTGTATAGTTCAGCTATTCTGTGTTTGATTATCAATGTACAAATATACATTTGAGTTTTTAAGAAGCACAGATTATTATTATTCTATTTCAATTGGAAAAAATGCTTTAGTTTATTTGAATATTAATGAATTAAGTTTGCACCACAGCCTATTCCAATTTATTAATTTAAAAACATTTTTTAACCATTATACTATTCTGTACTAAAATTTACATCCATATTATCACTGCAAACACAAATATTAAAGATTTTATCTTTAGTATTGAACTTTTCTTAAAGATTTATTTATTTGTTAAGCAGAGATCACAAGTAGGCAGAAAGGCAGGGGGTGTGTGGGGGGTCGTGGAAGCAGGCTCCCTGAGATCATGACCTGAGTAGAAGGCAGAGGCTATAACCCACAGGCATCCAGGCGCCCCAGTATTGAACTTTTTAACAGATGTTTTTAAGTATTCACAGTAATGTTTCATGCTTCAGCTTCAATAAAATAAATTTTCTAAAACTTTATTCTGGGTGAAAAAATTGGATAAAAAAAGTGAACTGTTATTGCAATTAACCAATTTTCTCTTTGAAGCATTTCTGTTGTTGATAAAAATTGGCATCATTTACGAGTTTAAGAAAAAAATAAATAAACAAAATTGATTTAGAATAGTTGTTTAACCTAAATATAAAGTCATGTCGCAGAGGGTGATATATAAATGTATTTTCAGCAACTACAAATGTTAAAACATTGTCTTCTGGTACTGTTCTTATGTGCCCATGTTTTGTTTTTAACAAAGAAATACAGTGTATTAGTTTGCTCTCTTCACAAAATGGAACTGATTTAGGGAGGTTTTTCTACCACTCTTCCCTCCTCTCCTCTCACTCTCTCTTTAATTAATTATTGCTCCCAAGGAAAATCGTTGAATTGCTTTGAGAAAAAGGTCCAAGTTATTTTGTGGTTGCTAGGGTTTAGTTACGCGAATTTCATTCACCACTGTACCTTTTGCATAATTTCCTCATCAGAAAGGAATGCCTTTACGTTCACTGCTCTTTTTGGTGTTCCAGCCAAGATTGGTGGCAGAATCCCCTTGTAGAAAGCGAACGATGCTTCTATTTGGAAAGTCGTTCAAAAGCTGCTCCCAAGCTTTTATAACTGTTTGGATCATTTGCACATCTCTGAATCTAGAACTTGGTTTTCACCACGTCAAGGGGTGCATCAGGCAAATTTCCACACAAGACCTTCCCAAAAGTGGTTCCTTTGCTATTTGTAGAATTGCAGCACTTCTTTTCTCAGATCTCTGATTGATTTCCTAGGTGTTCAGAATGATTTAGTAACTACCTGTGTTCAAGAAACCAGATCTACTTGTCTGTCCTGTGCCCATGCTTCTTTAGCAGATCTGTTTCTTTTGCATTCCATGTCCTATGATTGATATCCTATGACTGATACCCCATGAGCCGCATGGGAAATGGTTAATATTAACAGATATTCTGTACATGTTGTGAGTTCATCGTTGTACACATTATTAAATTAGAAATCTGGTGCTTCCTTGTTTTTAATTTAAAAAAGGCTATATTTCTTAAAAAATATTTAATTAAAAAAGAGGCTAATTTCTTAAAAAAATAAAAAATAATTTAAAACTAAAATATGAATGAAAAGTTTACTTTGTAAATTTACATTGTTGTGTTATAGATTTGCATCAGACATGCTAAAACCACTCAGCAAAAATACTCATTAACTACTGTGTCTTACATACAGTCTGCTCAGTCTCTCTTTCTGAGCATCCATTTGCTCATGCTTCCCACTAACTCTTGAATGGTGGCCTAGTGGCTCCACACATTTCAGGCCTCCCTGGCATAAGCCTTTGGGACAACTGCTTGGTAAACAGATAAACAAGTGGCTGATAGGAGCAGTAGCGTTAAATGCTTCTTTACCAGCGTTCAGTATGGGAATGAGTTAGCTGTTCCTAGCCAGGTGTTTCTGAGCACATTTTGCTGTATCAGAGGGTTATCTTGCATACGGCCCTTAAAAGAAAGGACAGTACGCCTGCCTTTCTGCCTACTTGTGATCTCTGCCTATCAAGTAAATAAATAAAAAATATTTTTTTAAAAAGTTCAATACTAAAGATAAAATCTTTAATCTTTGTGTTTGCAGGGATAATATGGATGTAAATTTTAGTATAGCATAGTGTCATTGTTAAAATGTGTTTTTAAATTAATAAATTGGAATAGGCTGTGGTGCAAACTTAATGTAGTACAAACAAAGGAATATAGGGAGCTTATCCTCCCAAGGTGTGCCTTACCTTGTATATGTAAAAATTATCACTTGTTCTCTTTCAGATTTCACCACATGTGAAATTAAAAACTTTTTTTTATTGTACATGTATATCGCATGATGATATTTTAAGACCATAGCAGAAACTGAAAGCTCAGTGTGGACTTTCATGAATTACATCTCAGTTTATTTTAGTGCAATTAATAATAAGAATGTTCAGTCAAAAAAAAGTAAAAAAAATCCAGGGCATTTGCTAAACTTGATGGAATATGGGACAACAGTGAAAACTGGGACATGGAGTTACCATATCCTTGACCCACAACCATATCACTTATTCTCATTTAAGAAGTAGCACACCTAAGTCCCTGTGAATCATGAATGATGTTTCCTTCTGCTTTATATGGTGATTCTCCAGTTTTCGTGCTAACTCTTTCCAGCCATGTGTTACCTCCTTTTTGTACTGGAATCTGTTCTCTTGCAGCAATTTCTGCTGCTGTCATTCCCTCTCAGCGGTACCCACGTTGACATTGCTATAAGCAATCCCTCGTTGCCAAGTTTTAGTGAGAAATACATACCTTCCTCCCAATTATGTTAAACTTTATTATTAGACTGGCAAGCAGTCAGACTCACACTGTAAGTTTCCAACAGTGCTTTATTTTTGCCCATTTATTCAGTTCATTATATTTCTCCTATCTTTAATAATTTGACACGAATTCCCTGGAGATATAAATCAAGAGATCATTTGAATGATTCCACTTTCTTATTTTTAACCTGAATTTCCTTGTCCTTCCTTTGGATACCTCCTTTTACATGAGCTCTGCCTGGAGATGAAGAGTTAGCCAATGCTTTCTGACTTCTTAATTCATAATCCTGGAGAACAATCATCACCCAGTGCATCTCATCCTATACCCTCCAATAAAAGCAAATGATGACTTATGCAAATCAAGTTTCAAGGAGGGAAAAAACTCAGGTTATGTGGCTTAAATTGTTGACCCAGAATCAACACGTATACATAAATAATGGCAGTTAAACATAAAATTGTTGTAATTTACATTTCTATTTCAGTGAGAAAATGAAGATCGAGTCAAAGAAACTTATACAAGAAAGATAACATTTGAGGTAGATTATCACAATTCCTTAAGCAAATAGAAGGAAAGATACTTTAGGGAGAAACCACATGTTTCAAGGAACTGATTTGTGAAATTTTGTCCCTTGTTTAAAAATTAATAGATGTTCTGGCAGATAGAATGGAGACTTATTGGCAGGAGTTAAAATATTGTCAAAGACTTTGTCACTTAAATCTGGACTTTATTTAGTTGAAGTAGCAGGCAGACCCAGGTTTGTTAAAATGGAGAGTAGAATATATACTTAGATCTATATAGTAATAACTCTTATAACAGTTTAGTTAATGAGTAGAAAGCAGGTAATCTTACTTGGAAACAGCTATTCTGAAAGATAATCTTATGTTAGGATTGTGGATTTCCACATGTCTGAAAATTCTGATTAAGGGGTCTGACCACATGTGTTTTTAAAAAGAATGGTCAGGTGTCTGTTGGCCATCTGGAGGTCTTCTTTGCAGAAATGTCTGTTCATGTCCTCTGCCCATTTCTTGATTGGATTATTTGTTCTTTGGGTGTTGAGTTTGCTAAGTTCTTTATAGATTCTGGAC
>NC_081572.1:27699045-27734708 GCF_022355385.1 Mustela nigripes
GGGGGGTGGGGTTATGGACATTGGGGAGGGTATGTGCTTTGGTGAGTGCTGTGAAGTGTGTAAACCTGGTGATTCACAGACCTGTACCCCTGGGAATAAAAATATATGTTTATAAAAATAAAAAATTAAAAAAAAAAAGAATGGTCAGTAGGTCAGAAAACTACATAAGCATCCTTTCAGTGTTCAGGCTAAGAAGACCAAGGTATTAATCTCTTCTTTGTTGGTTTGAAAGACAGTAAATTGAGTCAGAACGTAGTGTTAGGAAAGGGTGGCAAGGTGACTTCAGGGTAGAAAGAAATGAGACTACGAGGTCAACTCCTACAATAAGTCAGTTAATCAAATGGTCCTTTTTCTGACTCAGCAAATGACAGAATTTGCAGTGACAGCCCTTCTGTGAAAGCCCTAAGGCTGTAAACAAATAGATAATTTTTTTAAATCTGAAATACTTATTAATATAATAACAAAAGAATGTGGGGATTTATCTTCCCTTACATCATAAAGACCTAAGTGGTTGAGAAAAGGGTCTAGGGTCAAGAAAGTACAAAATAAACTAACCCTTTGGAAAAAGGAAAGCACCCTGAGAAATACTTGGATTATTATAAGAAAGGGGAAGATAGCATCCATGGACAAGAGATTCTTCTGGTGATGGATATTATGTGGACTGGAGTCAGTTGACTGGAGTGCTTAACAGAATTACGACTTCATTTTTCCCCCAGAATACAAATTAATGATAATGATGGTGATATAACAAGAAAGATAATAAGAGGGAAGCCTTGGTGGCTCAGTTGGTTAAGCGTCTGCCTTTGGCTCAGATTGTAATAATCCCAGGGTTCTGGGATCAAATCCCACATCAGGCTCCTTGCTCAGTGGGGAACCTGCTTCTCCCTCTGCCTGCGATTCCCCCAGCTTATGCTCTCTCCCTCTCTCTGACAAATAAATAAATAAATAAAATCTTAAAAAAAAAAAACCCAATGAAACAAAAGAATGATAGTAATATCTTAAGTATATATATAATAGGTGCCAGAAACTGACCTGTGTTTAATAAGCATGATCCAATTCAATTTTTGTGATAAATAAATACCTTTGTAAATACATAAATAGTAGATAGAAGATAGATAGACGCTAAAACAGATTACCTCCGTTAACCAAGTTTTTGGTTAGCTGATTTTTTAAGTTGACTAAATCTAACTATTTAGTATACTGTCAGCCATGATCCTATAGTCTGTTTCTTCTGTGCCAATGATCTGGGTTTAATCTTTAAATCTGGTCAAATATGTGGAAGTAATGATGAGGCCAGCTGAGACTATAAACTCTCCAGGGAAAATCAAAGCAACGCTTAAATGTGTATTTAATTCCCATACACATGGGGGCTTCTCTAGAGCCTTTCTGCATTTGTTTATAGCTTAATTCTGCTCTGATGGAAAAACTACATTATATGGTGTCGGGCCTTTGGAATTTGTTGAACCCTGTTTTATGACCTAGCATATGGACGATTTTTAGGAGTGTCATTTGTATACTTGAAGCAACTGTTTCAGTTGCCGTTGCCAATTGTTGTGTGTATATATCACTTAGCTCAAGCTTGTTTTGATCAAATCTCTGCAAGATTTTAGTTTGTTTGGTCAAGTGGTGAGAAAGGTATACGAAAAATTTCCCAGATTAGCTTGTATGTGATGGTTTTCCTTCCAATTCTGTTACATGTTATATGTTCCGTTTATGTTATTTATATTCTTCATGAATTCAAACATTTAACATTACGAAACTTTTTTTCTTTTTTCTTTTGGTATTTTTTTTTTTTTTTTTTTTGCACTGATACCTCCTCTATTTCTTAGATACATAGGCTTTCCTTTTTGGCTATTGTTTATGTCATATAACTTTTCTCCATTATTTTTTGTATCCTTTATTTAAGATGTTTCTCATATACACAGCATATTGTTGTGGTCATAGCAGGTTGTTTTTTTTTAAACTGGAGCATTAAGTCAGATTGTCATACTATTGTGATTTCTTTTGTGATTCAATTTACTATCTTACCATTAGTTTTCAACGCGTGTTCTTTGTTTCTGTTTCTCTCCTTTTGCTTTGGTTTAGTGTTTTAGAGTATTTTCCTCCTTTCCAATATGGGCTTGTTAGTTAAACATAATTTTACCATAGACCCTAAAGATTACAAAACACATTCTTGCCTCAGGGCTTTAGAACACTTGCTCTACATTATTTTCCTCTCCCCCACCATTTGCGTGCTTATTGTTTCTTAAATCAATATAAGCTTGAGAGCAAGATTCAACTGAAAGCAATTTGTTTTCAAAATAATGGTTATGTGTTGGTTTTTTGATTTTCGGTCTACATTTACTGATTCCACTTGTTACATATACAACACAGTAGAATGAAGGGTTATGTCCCTAGAACAAAGTACTGACAGACACAAGGCAAAGGACCTGACAGTAAGAAGAAGAATCTTGTTGGTTTTCCTTATCAAGTTCAGTTGTTAAAGTGTATTGATTGGGGCTTACTCCATACCAGATACTGTAGTGGACTTTTAAGATTCAGTAGGGAGCAAGAAAGACACATTCCCTGCTTTGTATATTACATTCTAACAAGGAAAGAGATAGAAATCAAGAAGATGCACATATAGTCTAATCCAGTTATTATATTTCATTGGCTTATTCCAAGAAACAAGTCAAGGGATGCAGTAAGGACCAGAAATATGGACAGTGTGGCTGAGGGAATGCCAGGGTCATCACAGAAAGTAGAACACTAACCCCCTTATCTCCAGGGGAAAAAAAAAAAAAAAGCTAAGCAAATAGGCAAAGTATGGTTCATTTGGGGAAAAGAGGAGTTATTGCTTATTTTCCAGACTACATGATTAATGAAGATAATCATGCCAAACTTGGGTATTGCATGGAGACGATAGCAGAATTCAACACTGAGGAGCCTGAATTCCTGAACAAACACTTGCAGGAGAGTCCCCTTTCCATTAGCAAACAAATGTTCTAGACTTTACTGGAGCAGAGAATAAAATGGTCCTATCTTTATGCTATTACATACCTTAAAGTTCATTTGTTAGAATCACTTGCAACATTCTACCTAATACTCACAGGGAAAATAATGATTTTACTCTAAGTATAGGGCAAAGCTTTGAAGCCTTCAAGTAATGACATGATATGATCATAATTACAGCTTAGGGCACTCTGATTGAGCTATGGAAAATGGACAGAAGGAGATGGGGATAGAAGTAAAAGTATGGTTAAAGGTTGGAAGGATGTTCCCGGCAAGAAATGATGTTCCAGACTGACCCGATAATCTGGGAATGACAAAATTGTAGTGATTGAGAGCAGGTCAGTGGTTACCAGGAGTTATAAGTGGAGGAAGGTTTGACTGCAAGACAGCACGCAGGAATTTTCAGGAAATGAGCAAACTGTCTGTATCCAGACTGTGATGGTAACTACATGAATTTATACATGTGCTAAAACTCCACATTAAAAAAAACTGAACTGTACAAAAAACACCTATTTTATTGTGTGTAAATATAAACATAAGAATGAAAAAGGTGCTTTAAAAACCACAGAGAGGGGCACCTGGGTGGCTGTCAGTTAAGCATCTGCCTTTGGCTCAGGTCTTGATCCCAGGGTTCTGGGATCAAGCCCCACATCACTTGCTGCTCGGCAGCAAGTCTGCTTCTCCCTCTCCCTCTGCCTGTTGCTCCCCCTGCTTGTGCTCTCTCTCTCTCTCTCTCTCTGTGTGTGTGTGTGTGTGTGTGTGTGTGTGTGAAAAGAATAAATGAAATCTTAAAAACAAGCAAACATACAAACAAAAAGAGAGACTTCAGAACTATTGTCTTTAACCCATGAAATGTGGTCCATAAGATCTAATTCAATTTGTTTATACAGGTTCTCATTGATAAATTACTCAAGTCATAGAATGCCCTCTATGTCCTTATTTATTTTATAGTAAAATTCTAAACAATATTGAATTAACACCTTGGGAATCAACAATTAATTGTGTATACATAATTTTTATTAACGTATAATGTATTATTTGTTTCAGGAGTACAGGTCTGTGATTCATCAGTCTCACACAATTCGCAGCACTCACCATAGCACATACCCTCCCCAGTGTCCATCACCCAGCCACCCTCTCCCTCCCACCACCCTCTCCACCAGCAACCGTTAGTTTGCTTCCTGAGATTAAGAGTCTCTTACGGTTTATCTCCCTCCCCAGTACCATCTTGTTTCATTTTTCCCTCACTGCCTCCCTATGCCCCTGGCCCTGCCTCTCAAATTCCTCATATCAGAGAGACCATATGATAATTGCCTTTCTTTGATTGACTTATTTCACTTAGCGTGATACCTTCTAGTTCCATCCACGTCATGTCAAATGGCAAGATTTCGTTCTTTTGATGGCTGCCTAGTATTCCATTGTGTATATATACAATTTTTAAAAAAGGAATATAGGAACTAATTTAGGAAACTAGTTTTGGTATGTGGTATATAAATAAATTCATAATACTATTTAGTAACTATACTGAAAAGTTTCTCAATAGTTTCATGGTAAGTAATTTACCTTCTCAAGCAAGCCTTTGTGTTCCTTTGATATGTATTACTTTTTTTTGAGATTGTATTGTATATCATATTACATTTATAACATATATCATATGTATCATACTACATACCAGTTCTTTATGAGAAAGGAAAGTAACAGTTCTTTATTATCTTGCTGTAACTGGTTGGTAGTTTATTATTATTATTTTTATTTTAAGGTTTTATTTATTTATTTGGCAGAGAGAGAGAGATCACAAGCAGGCAGGGAGGCAGACAGAGAGAGGGGGAAGCAGGCTCCCCACTGAGCAGAGATGCGGGGCTCGATCCCAGGACCCTGGGATCATGCCCCGATCCAAAGGCCCCAGCCAGGCACCCCAGTTGGTTGGTCATTTAAAGATGGTTCTGAATATGGCATGTCTGGGAGGATATATGAGTGGGGTTTCTATGCAGACACTGAGTGCTGATTCAGCAAGGGTCTCAGATAGGCCCCATGCTACAAGACAACAATTTTATTTTCCTGCTTGACATACTATAAACATAAAAAATACAGATCTGTAAACATATCTGTATTGCAAATTATTATTTACAGATCATTCTCAACTACTAGTTTGTGTGTTCCATGAAAAGAGTACGGTTTTTACTTGTTTCCTTATCCTCAACACTCCCAGATTATTCATGTATTGTATGCTTTCAATAAATGTATATTGAACTGAGTGGATGAATGGATGGTGAACAGTTGAATGGATGGATGAAGTAATTAATTAGTTACAAGAGTAGTAGTTTTCCCTGTTCTCACTTCTTGTTTAAAATGCCAGTCAGCTAAAAAAAAAAAACAAAATTAGTAGGCTTAAATTAATCTGGGTATAGTATGGAATATACATTTTGGGAAATAAGTAGGTAGGTAGATATATAGATTGACAAATAGATCCCACTATGTATGTCCTATAAGAATTTAATAATTTAAATCTTTATTTAAGAATAAGTGAAGCCTTAGTAGGAGCCTTGGGAAAAATATGAATGTATTTTCATACATTCTGTGTGTGTGTGTATGTGTATATGCATATATATATATAAACATATATATGTGTATATATATTCATATCCATATATATTCATATATATACTTATATATTGTATTTTCACATTTTCCCAAAGCTTCAACTAATACCATTTATTCTAAAATATATTGAACCTGTATAAGTCATCTTCTAGAACACATCAACATTTACAATGAAAATTCTGCTACTAAAGCTACTTAGAGCCCCTTCTCTATTTTTTCCCCCATTTTCCAGTCTATTATCTTTTGTAATAAGTAATTTCCTTCCAGGTACAGGTGACTCATTTTATCTGAATCAAAGTGATTTCAAGGTTCAGTCTGGATTTTGCTGATGTGCCTGGTTTCAAATATTGAGTCATTCACTTTTTGGCAGAAGAGCCTTGCTCAGTGCCAAGTAATTTAGAAAGCTAGAAGGAACTCCAGTTGGAAGTCAGGCAGAGCAGAATCAGGTGCCAAGTTTTCTTTCTCCATCAAACAATAAAGCTGGTAAGTGAAAGTGAATTTTGCAGGTCTTTACTAGTAGGAACAAACCCGATTCAAAAGACCCAAACCAAAAGCCTCTCCCCGGCAGTAGGCAAAACACTCACTTTTGTAATTCCAGCCCCTAGCCTGGTGCCCAGCTTAAAGGAGGTGTCAGGTTAGGGGTGTCGTTCAGCTCAAATGGTATGTGCCTCATTAGGGTATTTTATTTCTTTTGCCGCCACATACAAATCATTGTATCCGATAATCTACTTCTTAGTTGAGCTCGGTGGCCCTTCTTGCCATTTTCTCTAGAATTTGCTCTATCTCTTTAAACTCTTCTTGCTAGTAAGTATTTCTGGCTTAATTGTTGGCAGTTGAGTTCTACAAGAGCTGCATAAAGTTGGAAAATAACTAATTCCCAATACATATTCATCAGTGTGATTTTATTTAAAAGCAAATGAATAGCATCAGATCATCATGCTTTCTAGAATCACGGAATTAAATTACAAACCCTGATTTAAATTTTGACAACAAACAAGACAGAAAGAAAAACAGAAAGCAGTGTGAATCGATCCATTATTTCATCTATGATTTTGCAGTCACAGCGAGTTGTTTGGATTGCAACAGAAAGGCTGTAGGTAAATTGCCTTTTAAACCATCTCTTGGCATTTTAAAATAGTCTTATTTAATGGTGATGGAATTCAATCAAGACAGATGTAGAAAACTGTATTTTAGAAGGACAAATATAGTCCATAACTATATCATGGAGGAGAACTGCCTAAGCATCCCCTTTGAATGAAAGTATTCTGAGACAAGTGGCACATTATAAATTAAGCATGTTAAGAATAATGTTCGATGCTCAAAAAGCAGCCACCTTGTTGAGAAATTCACAGCCCTCTGGGCTGTAAGCACCACATTTAGTGGTAGTTCTAACCTGGACTTTGTTGCTACTTGGACTCGATTCCAGAACTGTGCCTCAGAACACAGGGAACAGTTTTAAAGCACACTTGGATGTTAAACATCTAAGATCTGATGCCTTGCCAAACTGCGCAAAATATCTCTCAGGGAAAAGTATAAAGGTGCAGCCTTCAATTATCATTGGCTCCAAAATGTGTTATGTTCTTTCCTGAGGCACAGGTTTTATGCATTTCTGGGCTTACTACAGGACATACCAAGCACCCTCCTTTCAGAACATAAGAGACCTTCCAATGTCTTTTTTTCTTTTTTAAGAGTTTATTTATTTATTTGAAAAGAAGAGATTGAGAAAGAGAGAGAAAAAAACACCAGCAGATGGAGAGGGTGAAGGAGCAGCAGACTTGCCTACTGAGGAGGAAGCCTGAAGTCAGGCTCTGTCCCCAGGACTCTCAGATTATGATCTGAGCCAAAGGCAGACATTTAACTGAGCAAGTCACCCAGGAGTCCCAGAAGCCCCTCCGATGTCTTGAAGGCCCACTTGACATCAGCCTTTTCCTTGAGCTTTTTCACATAGAATGCATGCTTCCTGCTCTCCGTAGTACGCATTCATTTGTGAGGAAATGAATGTCACTGCCTATGGTAGGTGTTGAATGGCATCATGGATCAATTTTGAAGTTTTCTATAGTTACTATGAAATGTGGTGTCAAGAAATGAGAATTAGGGACGCCTGGGTGGCTCAGTTGGTTAAGCAGCTGCCTTCGGCTCAGGTCATGATCCCAGCGTCCTGGGATCGAGTCCCACATCGGGCTCCTTGCTCCGCAGGGAGCCTGCTTCTCCCTCTGACTCTGCCTTCCACTCTGCCTATGCTCGCTCTCGCTCGCTCGCTCTCTGACAAATAAATAAATAAAATCTTAAAAAAAAAAAAAAAAGAAATGAGAATTAGGGTTTATGTAGACAATCAGGGCTTTGGATGGTCTACTTCTAATAGACAGGCAAGCTACTTAACCACTCTGGACTTCTCAACAACCTTCTAAATAAGAATTTGGTGATGCTTAAATGAAATCATATAACAAAACCACTTATAACAGTGTGAGAAGTGATGGAGAGGTTGTGGTCGGGAGTCAGACGGCAAGCATTTGGATACTGCCATGTAACAGCTGCCCATCTAAGGGGGGTTATGCTACCTTTTAGATCTCAGTTTCTGCATCTGTAAAATGGGGGTGAAAATAACATACAGTCCACAGGCTGGTTTAAGTGACTATCACTTTTTAAATTTTTTTAAATTAACATATAATTTATTATTTGTTTCAGGGTACAGGTCTGTGATTCATCAGTCTTTCACAATTCACAGCACTCACCATAGCACATACCCTCCCCAGTGTCCATCATCCACCCCATCCCACTCACACCCCCTGCCCTCCAGCAACCCTCAGTTTGTTTCCTGAGTTCAACAGTATCTTAGGATATGTAATGACTACCACATTTAAAATGTGTGAAGCACAGTTAATTATGATACCTAGCACTTAATACGTCCTCAAAATTTTATGATTATTCTTGCGACTTTTTTGTGTGTAGGGGTGGGTGGGTGTATGATCTTGCCTCATGGGCTTCCTTGTTTACTTCTTATGGGTAGGGGCTCATAAAATAGTGGCAAACACTGTAAGGTAATGAGGAGAATGCAGGACTTAGCTAGGGAAAAAGGATAGTGTCCCTACTCTCTTTTCCTAGGTAAGTGCTCTGCCTCTAGCATCATCATTATTACCACAATTAGGTTAATAGGAAGTTACAATATAGGGTTTTCAAATGGCGTTTATATGGAGATACTTAACCAAATGTCAAAGGTTTTCTAGGACCTCCATTTAACCAGCATTCAAACTAGCATTTTCAAGAGATGAAGGGCTCTTGGAGTGGATGTTTTGATATAGAAAATCAATTAATTAGTGGCAGTTTTGGCTCCATCTGAGTAAGCATTCATGTGTGATTCCCTTTCCAAGAAATCCTCTCTTTCGGGTTTGCAAAGCACTTCCTGTTCTACTCGAGCCAGGTGCCAGGTGCGTCTATCAAAGGGAGGGCAGAAACCGGCAACACTGGGCTGAGGGTCTGCCTTTTGGGATGGAGGCTGGAGTCCCTGGATTTTGTCAGTTCTAAACGTGAGTAGTTTTCAGATCACTGCTTTATTGATCCCAGGTTCATCCCTATTGCTTCTGTTTAAAAAAAAAAAAATTTTTGGCTTTAGATTTGTCATGTAGATGTAGCTTAAATCTCAGACACTATGGAAATAAATATCACAGTAGCTAACAATACTATTAGTTGATTAAGCAATTTAATACCTCTCTCAACTAACTGGCTGCCCTAATGTTGACACAAATGTAGGTCTAACAAGATGTCCTTCCTTTCTAGTAATGCAAAAGTGGGCAATTTCTTCTCTTGGTGACATGTCCAGGAATTTTGGCATTATACCAATGTTTAGTGTACTTAACTGATTATAAAGGAAATCAAATAATCTAGGCTGTATCCATATGGTAAGTATCAGTGCTTACCATATGTCAGGAACCTTGTTAAACTCCTTGAAAGCATTAATATAGCCTCCAGAGTCAGCGTCGTGACTTTAAGTCCTCATCTGTAAATGCAGGCAATAACAATAATACCAAACTCACAAGGTTGCTATCACGAATAGATAAGACGCAGAGTAGAACCTGGCATTTAGAAAAGTACTCAGTACACATTAGGTATTACTGTTATGACTGTTATGCTGTACCATATTATAATAATCTGTAATTTCCCATTATATGACATACTATAAAATACTCTATTTAAATATATATGTATCTATGGATGTACATATACATATACATATAGTACACTATACTGTGATACTAATCTCCCCATTTCATAGGTGAAGCAGTTGACATTTAATGTAGCTAAGAAACTTTCCAGTGTCACAAGGGATGTGGGACTCAAACCCAAGCGATTAGCTGGTTATGATGCTCTACCACCTTGACTGTGCACACGTAATCTATGAGGCGGATTCTTTCTCTAATAGACATAACTTATAATTCAAAGACCCAAGTAAATGCACAGATGATATTTCTAGTTTAATAAAGCCAAATAATATTTTTAAAAGAAGTGGGAAACTGAAATTGGTTAACTGTGGAATTAACCCAAAGGCTCAATTGGCTGGAAGATAAATGAACACAAATGTGTAAAACAGAATAGGCATAAGAATGAGGGGGCTTATGAGTAACTAGAGAGCACGGGCTTTAATGATACTGATTCTTGTCATGTAGAAATGTGAGTATACCATCACCAATTTCTCACAGAGGGCCTGGCATCCATATATTTATGGGGAAACACTCTGATTTAAAAAATGGGAATTATTCCAAAATGGTTTAAAGCACTGTGAAGTCTAAATAAAGTAGTTCCATAGATTGAATTTGGCCAATGGGCCACCGGTGGGCAATCTCCATAAAGTAGATTGTGAAACCACAGACTCCTGAGTGATGAATTTCTCATAAACAGTTGTATTCCTAAAGAGCTGAATACTTCGGAACAGCATCTTCCCATTAATAAGTTCTTCGTATGTGAGGAGCTGCACTTACTGAAAAATTCCATTTGAAGACTCAGCCTCACTCAGGTAGTGAACACATTGCCGTGAAGCCTGGAAATGGGAAAGAGCTGTGGTTGCCCGGGGCTGTGAACACTCATGTAGTCTTGTATTTCAAGTGTACACGTGATTAGTCTGAAGCAGGGTCCTGGGCATTCAATAATACTTTGCCCCATCTCATCCCCCCAAAATATCTCCACAAATCTTTGGAACTCTATTTTGTTCTGGTTTCTTGATTTGCCTGGGCTGGAACATTGCAATAACATCTTCCTATTTAGGTGCAGTCCTGATAAAAATGTTAATCCTTGCCTGGTCTTTTGCCCACTGTCTCTAGGTTTTGTTTTGTTTTGTTTTGTTTTTGCGTCTTACTCCATCCTAAACAGATATCCCTGGGGGAAAGAAAATTGCGTTATCTATCACCTCACTTGATGACATTGATCCTGCCTGGAGACTTCCTACAGGTCAATCCCAATACCTGGTTGCTTATCTCAGCACTGACAGTAGCCCACTGACTCGGCCTAACACACTTAGAATATACTTAATACATTATCCTTATTACTATCACGTCTTTGTTTTTCATTCTTGTACATGTTAGTCTTGAGCTGTTTGCTGAGATGTATATTTTCTGTGCATGGGGCCCGTTATGTCATGTAAAAGAAACCACAGCATTCTGCTGAAAAAAGTTTAAGTGACTATTCTTGATACGTGCTCTGCCTCTTTGCCACTTATAATTATTACCATGGGGTTCTCACCAGCAAGTTAAAACAGAGATTTCTGACTGAAGTTGAATGTTGGGAAGTTTCCCTTCTAATGGTTATAGGCTCTAAAGTGTGATTAGAACCCTAACTCTAGTCATTTTTACCACTCCATTTTTCAGCCCCCACATTAGGTTCTATTTTCTTCTCCTTCCCCTGAAGTAAAAATTCTTTTATATTTTGCAACCAGAGCCAGGAGCTTCACAGGACTATCCAAAGGAGGAGGTGAAATCACGTCATTTGAAGTGTGAAGTAAAAGTTAGACAGACCAGACCACATAATGTTGAAGCTGTAGAGCTAGATCTTACCATACCGTATCCTCTAATTAATCTAATATAATGAATTTAAAATACTTCAAAAAACAGCCTCAGGAATTTATTAAAGGATTTGCCAGTATATACAAAGACTCTTCCATTTCCTAAAGGGAACTGCCATGATTATAGGCCAAGATGGAAAACATTTTTAATCGTGGTATAAAACATCAATTCTCTTACCAGTATAATCAGCAACATAGCTAGAATGATAAATCGAATTCAATTTATTTTCATATGTCATCTTTTATAACAGATACCTTCAAATAGGAGGGACAAAATAATGAGGTAACATTTGTCCAGTATTTTGAAGCGAAATATCTAACTCTTGGGTGTCCCAGTGGATTGATCTGTGATTTCTCTAAAAACGCAACAAGAAAGATAAAGTTTATCCTGCCCTATTTTTTTCCATTTCCCTTTGCTTTTTGCTTTTCATTTCCAATCACACGGAATTTGTTACAAAGAAAACAAGGCAATGCAACAACAAGAAGATGGCAATGCCAGGGGGAGAGTGATTGCACATCTTTTAGTTACAGCTAGGAACTAAAAACCCAAGATTGAGTCTCAGTGCTTAATTCATTGAAGGCTGGCAGTGGCATTGGGGGGAAACCAATGCTTTGTGTGTGTCTAGATGGATCTCTATGGAAAAGTAGTGAAGTTATATTCTAGTTTTTAAAGTACTGTCAGATCAAAGGGGTAATGTAAGTGTATTTACCCCTATTTAATGTCCGAGTTCAGAATACACAGCATTCTAGTATCCTTTGAAGTGTGATAAAGAATCTGTTGCAGTACCCTAGAGAGGTCAGTCGAGTTACAGATAGCTCATTGTGGGGGAATTTTGCATTACTCCAGCGTGCACTGATAAATGATAAATTTTGCAGTCCGTCGGTAGGATATGTGAAGGTCTGTTTCTTAACTGTTTAGCTGGTAACTGATTGACAATTTTCAACAGCACCCTGCCCCCACTGCCGCAACCACAGTTTAGGAAGGAGAAAAAAGATCTCAAACTGTTAGAGCTCAACTGCCACATTAAAACAGTTACTATGTGGAACATGTGAGGTATTTTTCATTGTAAAAACACAAGCCATCTTTTAAAGCATATAGTAAACTGTCTTTTGTTAACACCTTTTGTCTTGTGATTAAATATTAGACATGGATCATTTTAGCATTTATGTCACTTATAAGTACTGCTTTCACCTTGAATCTGATCCTGATGTTATAGAGCACTTTTCCTTGAAGTCAAGTAGCTTGAAATTGTACAGGTATTGTTGGTATAGTCAGGGAAGGTAAAAATGGAGAACTATTTTTATGCCCCAGACACACCATCTAAGAATTGTAAGCATAGCAACTTTTTCCTCAAAACTTCTTCAAAGATTATTCCCAGTTAAGTCTGGTAGTTAAATATTTGCCATTTATTCCATGTACCTTTAAAAAACATTTTTGTGTAATACTGAACTCAATTCTTATGTTTGGACTTCTTTCTCTTAATGAATGCTTCAGCACTAACTATTGAAAAGCAATTTATTTTTATGAAACTCTAAGGATCAAATCTCAGAAGCCATTATTTATATGATGAACCTATGACTTTCCAAATTGCCTTGAAGTGCTGCACAGAAATGCTCCTTTTGTCTTCTGTATTTGCTTGATTGCTACATGGCATGTTGCTATTTATTGCGGAAAACAAATCTCAAAGCAAAAATGGTGTTATTAAATATTTCTGTGCACATCCTTTAATTTTTAAAATTCATTAAATTTTATTATTTATTTTAATAAATTTATTAAACTTTATTAAATGTTTAAAAAATATTTTATTTACCTACTTGACAGAAAGAGGAGAGAAAGAGATTGAGAGAGACAGTGAATACATAAGCAAGGGGAGTGGCACATAGAGGGAAAGAGAGAAGCAGACTCCCCACTGAGCAGGGAGTCCGACATGGGGCTCCATCCCAGGACCCTGAGATAATGACCTAAGTTAAAGGTAGATGCTTAACCAACTTAATCACCCACGTGCCCCCATTTTTTTTTTAATGTAGTAACAAAGATACAGATTTTGAGATGTACGTAAAGCTTTGTCCTTTTTTCTTTTAAACCGTGTCTAATGAAACTCTCTTGAATAAATGTGTTTATTTGACACAAACATAGAGAGGGAAACGTTTTTAACCACATTATTAATTTATTTGGTAGAAATGGGCTCTGTTTACCTTAAAGAGTATCAAATCTAGTCCACATTTAACTCTTAGAAGGATTTTCAGTGTTGACAGTTATCACAATTTACAGAGTAAAATACACAGGAAGCCAATTACCCAGAATACCTTTCTCAAATGTACTGAGAGTATGCAATTGGCATGCTTTGCATTTCTAGTAATTAGTTGCCTTACATGAGTACAAGGTGGATTTACATGTGGTAGAAACGTAATGACCAGATTGCCTAAACTGATTATATGGAAATTCTACCTAACACATGGTTTCACAATAGGAAAACACACTTGAAATAGGATCCATGCTGAGATATCTGGAATGTAACCATAGTATATAGACTATAACATCATATCATTATGAAAGTCAAGTGAGAAGTACATAGTACAAACTAAAAAAACATATAGTTTTCAGTTTGAAGCATAACCTAGTCTTTTTTTTTTCTAAAGATTTTTATTTATTTATTTGATAGGCATAGATCACAAGTGGGCAGAGAGGCAGGCAGAGAGAGGGAGATGGAAACAGGCTCCCTGCTGAGCAGAGAGCCTGATGTGGGGCTCGATCCCAGGTCCCTGGGATCATGACCTGAGCTGAAGGCAGAGGCTTTAACCCACTGAGCAACCCAGGCACCCCATCATAACCTAATCTTTTTTATGTTTATCCTATGAACTTCCTTTTCCAATAAACCTACTGTATTTGTTTTCAAGTTTTATATTTTAATACAACTGTTTTAGAATCATAGATTTTACACATTATATATGTACATACATACATATACATGTATGCGCATATATTTGCCATGTGTTTGTGAGTATGTGCCCGTTATCTGATCAGCCTGTCAGGTTGGAGCTTAACATTTTACAGATCTGGTGTTCAATCCAGGTTAAATATTTCCAACACATGGTATAAGATGGATATTGAAATTGTATTTACCTATAGAAAAAAATGTACTTTAATCTAGTAGGTTCTAAAACTAGAAGCTTCCTTAAACAGCACTCATTTTAGGGTAAGGGTGAGGAGATTAAGCCCAATTGATTATATAAAGTTCAACAGCCTTTTTCTGAACTCAGCTCCAGCCCAGGTCTCCACTCTACATCTTCATCCACCACACGACCCCCCACCACACATGAGAAAGTGTCTGCAATATAATTGCTCTTATTTATAATCAGACAGTGTTGTTATATGACTCCACTCAAAGGTAAATTTAGCTAAAATTATCCATCTGGCTGTTGGACACACACAAGATGTTCTATATGCTCCTTGATAATGGGAGTGAAATTAAAACAGTTATATTAAAGTTCCATAATAACTTAATTATGGTGATAAAATCTGATAAATAAGAAAAAGAATACTTGCTTCCCCAGACTTACCACCTGGGGGTAGTAATTTATTCGTGTCCAGAATAATTAATGTGTTGCATTAAGTTTTTCACAAATAAGAATATATCTAAGGGTGCACATCAAATACATTATATAAATATATACAATACCGATATCTTTTTAGGAAGTAATGTAAAATAATTATTTTCTCTTCATGGTTTTTTTTTTCTTTTCATTTCAAACAGTATCAGCTGTTAATTACCTTTTTCTCTTTTCTTCCAGAAACCTACATTTTTTTTTTTTTTTTTTTTTTGCGCTATGGCACATCTTTCTACCTATTCTTCCTTTACATTTTATAAAGGATTCTTTAACTTTAATGAAAGTGTTGGGGCTCCTAAGTGGCTCAGTGGATTAAGCCTCTCCTTTGGTTCAGGTCATGATCCCAGGGTCCTGGGATTGAGCCCCACTTCGGGCTCTCGGCTCAGCGGGGAGCCTGCACCCCCCCCCCCACCTGCCTCTCTGCCTACTTGTGATCTCTCTCTCTGTCTAATGAAAGTGTTATTTTTTCTGTTGTATTGACTGCTCATTTTCTCACTACCTGTGTATATTTCCCCAGCCTTATTTGAAGTTGCTTTACTTTCTGATTATCTTGAATATAGATGTTGGACAAAGTGGTGGTAACTAGGCATTTATTTCCAATTGCACAACTCAGTACAGAGGTACATAAATCCCCACTACAGAGATATTCAGAAAAGTCATGTTCATAGTGTTTTATTTAAAAATGTGTGAATCACTAACAGTGCAAGAGGGTTCCACATTCTCCACATCCTCACCAACACCTGTGGTTTCTTGTGTTGTTGATTTTAGCCACTCTGGCAGGTGTGAGGTAATAGCTCGTTGTAATTTTGATTTGTATTTCCATGATGATTAATGAGGTAGTGATATTGAGCATCTTTTCATGTACACGTTTGTCAGTCATCTGTAAGTCTTCTTTGGAAAAATGTGTATTCATGTCTTCTGCCCACTTCTAAATTAGATTATTCATTTTGGGGGTGTCGAGTTTTGTAAGTTATATATGTTTTGAATACTGACCCTTTATCAGATATATGTCATTCACAAATATCTTCTCCCATTCCATAGGTTGTCTTTTAGTGTTGTTGATTGTTTCCTTCACTGTGTAGGAGCTTTTCATCTTGATGAAATCCCAATAGTTTATTTTTGCTTTTGTTTCCCATGCCTCAGAAGACATATCTAGAAAGAAGTTGCTATGGCCTATCTCCAAGAATTTACTGCCTGCATTTTCCTCTAGGATTTTGTTGGTTTCCTATCTCACATTTAGGTCTTTCATCCACTTTGCATTTATTTTTGTGTATGGTGTAAGAAGATGGTCTAGTTTCATTCTTTTGCATGTTGCTGTCCAATTTTCCCAACACCATTTGCTGAAGAGAATGTTTTTCTTTGTCATCAGATATTCTTTCCTATTTTGTCAAAGACTAGTTGTCTGTATAGTTGTGGGTCAATTTTTGGGTTTTCTCTTATGTTTCATTGACCTATGTGCCTGTTTTTGTGCCAGTACCATACTGTCTTGATGACTACAGCTTGAGGTCCAGAATTATGATGCCTCCAACTTTGCTTCTTTTTTTTTCCTTTTTTTTTTCTTTTTTTTAAGATTGCTTTGCGTTGGGGCACCTGGGTGGCTCAGTGGGATAAACCTCTGCCTTTGATTTAGGTCATGATCTCAAGATCCTGGGGTTGAGCCCCACATCAGGCTCTTGGATCAGCAGGGAGCCTGCTTCCCCCTCTCTTTCTGCCTGCCTCTCTGCCTACTTGTGATCTCTCTCTCTCTATGTCAGATAAATAAATAAATAAAATCTTAAAAAAAAAAAGATTGCTTTGGGTATTTTTGTGGTTCCATACAAATTTTAGGATTGTTTGTTCTGGCTCTGTGAGAAACGCTGGTGATATTTTGATAGAGATTGAATTAAATGTGTAGATTGCTTTAGGTAGTATAGACATTTTAACAATATTTCTTCTAACCATGAGCAGGTTTCTCAAAAAGTTAAAAAATAGAACTACCCTATGATCCAGAAATTTCACTACTGGGTTACCCAAAGAGTACAAAAATACTAAGTCAAAGGGATACATGCACCCTGATGTTTACAGCAGCTTTGTCTACAATAGCCAAATTATGAAAACAGTCCAAATGCTCCATCTCAGCCATAAAAAATAATGATATCTTGCCATTTGTAATGACAGAGATGGAGCTAGAGAGTATAATGCTACGTGAAATAAGTCAGAGAAAGACAAATACCGTATGATTTCACTCATATTTGGAATTGAAGAAACAAAACAAGAGAGCAAAGAGGGAAAAAATAGGGAGGCAAACCAAGAAAGAGAATTTTAGCTAGAGAGAATAAACTCGTGGTTACCAGAGGGGACCTGGGTTGTGGGATGGGTTAAATAGGTGATGGGATTAAGGAGTGCCCTTGCTGTGATGAGAACCAGCTGATGTATGGAAGTGTTGAATCACTATATTGTACACCAGAAACTAAGATAACACTCTATGTTAACTAATTGGAATTTATATAAAAAAAACTTAAAAAATAAATATATGAATCATATGAGAATTTAATAATTAGATCTTTTAAAACTCCTATTTCCTTTAGTGACCTTTCAGGATATCTAGAGAGGCAAAGCAAAACTCTTTAGAAACTTTCTACATATTGATAATGTTTTCAAAGGTCCTGGGTACAAGGTTTTAAGAAAACTGAAAAACTTTTGTTGAGGTTTGTGCAGGTGGTGGAGCTGCTTAAGACAAATTATTATGGAGACTTCCTTACCAGACATTGCCGAAACTGTAATACAGTTGCTTACTACTGTAGCACTGTTGCTTCTAACTCAGTCCATTTATCAGCCGTTCTGGGATGAACCGTGAATAGTGAGTAAACTGAAGTGATCCACTGGGGTGCAACCAGATATGTAGTCAAAACTAAGTGGCGATTGTTGTGGAAATTCTCTGAAAGAAGAGGACAGACAAAACTTGGATAACAAAAAGGGAGACCGAAGATGGTCCAAGTGGGAGGAAGTCTCTGAATAGAGATGGAGCTAACGAAGACGTTATATTGGATGGAGGATGGGGGAAAGAAGCATTTAAAAGAGGGGCACCTGGGTGGCTCAGTGGGTTAAGCCGCTGCCTTCGGCTCAGGTCATGATCTCAGGGTCCTGGGATCGAGTCCCGCATAGGGCTCTCTGCTCAGCAGGGGGCCTGCTTCCCTCTATCTCTCTCTGCCTGCCTCTCTGACTACTTGTGATTTTTCTCTGTCAAATAAATAAATAAAATCTTAAAAAAATTAAAAGAAATACCCAATTGAAAGCAAGTCTAATGTGCAGCCATTTTGGAAACACAAGACCCTGCAGACCCTGCATGTGATTTCTTGTATTAGACTGTAAGAGTGAGACAGCTACTTGTGATAAGTCCCCATATCCATAACGTGCAGTATTGTGGCCACCATGTGAGTTTTCCCATATTCACTTGACTAGATGTTTTACAAGTATTATCTCATGCAGAACATTTAATAGGTATATTATTAAGGCAAAAAAAAAAAAAAATCCCGGAGATTAATGGTCTCTGGTAATTATGTGCCTGCAAATAAGAAACTCATTTCTATTGTTAATAACTATCCAGCCACAGGGGTGCCTGGGTGGCACAGCTGGTTAAGTGTCCAACTCTTGATTTCAGCCCAGGTGGTGATCTCAGTGTCAAGAGGTCAAGCTCCATGACGGACTCTGTGCTTAGTGCAATGTCGGCCTGAGATTGTCTCTCCCTCTGTACCCTCCCACTTGTGCACCTTCTCTCTCAAATAAATACATCTTAAAAAAAAAAAAAAATAGCTGTTCAACCATGGCTCTCTTCCCCTTCCTATCTCCAGATCTAAATAAAAATACAATAGCCTTCTGCCCCTTCCCTTTCCAGCATTGTCCTATCCTCTGTCCTCATATCTGCTTCTGATTTTGCCGTCTAAGATGCTCTTCGACTTGGACCTCATTTCCACCATATATCTTATTCTAACATAGACGAGACTTACTCACTCTGCAGAGCGCCAGCATTGCACTTTAAATTAATTGCTGTAACTCTTCAAATTCTCCTTTACTCCTCTTAGAATTATAACTCCTGAGAATTGTTTGTGCCCTTTTAATTTCCTTTCCAATCTAGCATGATGCCTAACAGATGCCATCTAAGGAAAGGGTTTGACAGTCACAGCCTTTACCTTGTACATTTCTAATTCACATCATACTTTTAAGATTTTTTGTATTATTCCAAACCTTGTCTACTTCTCATTTTTTAAAAATTTATTTATCTATTTGGTAGAGAGCTGGGGGTGCGGGGAATAGAAGGAGAGAGAGGGATTCTTAAGCAGTCTTCCTGCTGAGCGTGGAGTCCAACATAGGGCTCCATCCTATGACACAGAGATCATGAACTGAGCTGAAATCAAAAGTTGGTTGTTTAACTGACTGAGCCACCCAGGCGTCCCTACTTCTCACTTCCAGCAAAGTTCTATAAAGTTTTCTTTCCTATCTTCCAAAATTTAATTAATGGTGTCCATGGAATGACAACTGCCTCATGGGTCCTTATTTTTTTTTTTTTTAATGTTGCTAGCACCTCTGCATTTATTCCACAATAGCCAGTTTCCATTGAGGTCACAGTGGGACTTGAGAAACACTCTTCCCCTCTCGCTTATTTATTTTATAATTCTCCCTTCTGGGCACAGTTTCCCTACCTGATACTGTACTGAAATTCTGCAGTCATTCAACTACTACAATAAACAAGCTTCATACAGAATCTTGGGTTACAGAAGTCAAAAGGTATTTAACTCTTCATAAGTATAGTAGACTTTGCCTTCATAGACTTTATGGTCATTGAGTCAAGTATTGTTCTTCCACCTAAAGTTTCCTTCGTCCTTTTGAGCTTCATTCAAATGTCTTGTGGCCATCTGTGTACTTGTCAAAACCATGTCTCCGGCCACTCCCGACAGGTCTCAATGACAGTGCCTACACCGGTTCTGCATTCCTCCGTTCTCAGCCACTTGATTGATTTTTCCTCATTTAGGTGTACTGGATGGAAGAAGGCTGGAGAAACTGATCCTTGCCCCCAAAAGAGCTAATTAATTGGTTCGTTATTATTTTTTTTTCAATAGAGCCACATCCAGTTCCCTGTGGTGTTTATCCTCATTTACCCGAACAGAAACACTAAATATTCCAAGTCGAGATTAGAAAATTAGATGTGATAGGAAAGCCTTATCTCTGCATCATCTCCTCCATGAGGTGCCTTCCATTCTCTTTGTTTCTGAAGGTAGTCCTGAGTGTCCTATATCACAGTTTCTTAATAGGTACAGAGCACGGATCTGTGTTGTCGGGAGTCAACTGAGTTTTGGAAATAGATCTAATATGGCCTCTTCAGAATGCATACACTCATCTGTGAAACACTGTGACATGAACGTTTTCAATAAATGTAAAATTACTCTCAACTCTCTCCCAGTTGGGAACTATGTGTAATACGAAGAGAAATGACTGACCCAGTCAAACAAGAGCTTTTTTTTTTTTTTTAAGATTTTATTAATTTATTTGGCAGACAGAGATCACAAGTAGGCAGAGAGGCAGGCAGAGAGGGGGAAGCAGGCTCCCTGCTGAGCACAGAGCCCGAAGCAGGGCTTAATCCCAGGACCCTGGGATCATGACGTGAGCCAAAGGCAGAGGCTTAGCCCACTGAGCCACCCAGACACCCCAAGCAAGAGCTTTTTAAGGCAAAGCATTGTTTTAGAATCTCCAACTTGAGAAATTCTCTTCATTTTCCCTTCTTGACATTTAAACATCAGATATTCCGAAAATGATTTATACTCTAAAGAATTCTGCCTTTAATAACTAGTTTATACAGCTCCCCTTTCCTAAGCATTACAAATGGTGGCCACAATACTGCAGGTTATGGATATGGGGACTTAACACAAGTAGCTGTCTCACTCTTACAGTCTAATACAAGAAATCACATGCAGGGTCTGCAGAGTCTTGTGCTTCCAAAATGGCTACACATTAGACTTGCTTTCAATTGGGTATTTCTTTTAAATGCTTCTTTCCCCCATCCTCCATCCAATATAACATCTTTGTTAGCTCCATCTCTTTATTCAGAGACTTATTTCCACTTGAACTCTCTTCAGTCTCCCTCTTTGTTATCCCAAGTTTTGTCTGTCCTCTTCTTTCAGAGAATTTCCACAACAATCGCCACTTAGTTTTGACTACATATCTGGTTGCACCCCAGTGGATTGCTTCAGTATACTCATTATTCACGGTTCATCCCAGAATGGCTGAAAAATGGGCTGAATTAGAAGCAACCCTGTTACCATAGTAAGCGACAGTATTACAGTTTCTGAAGTGTCCAGTGTAAGGAAGGTCTCCGAAGTAATTTGTCCTGTGCTGCTCCACCACTTACACAAAGCCCAACAAGAGTGTACACAATCCATGCGAATAAAGCTGATGAAGGGTTAGAATCAGGATTCCATGTTAAAGTTCTTTGACTTTTGAGCATTGGTTGGAACATAGGTACAAGATGAGGCTTTGGAGATAAAAAGGCTACTGGGCCAGTTTTAAGCAGTGAAGAAAAGCGAAGGGGTCTGGCTCCTTTCCACTAACTCTGCACAGAGCCTACTGTCTTTCAATAAATCTTTTAATTTTAAGAGTCTCCAGTGCTGCTGTCTCAAAGACAGAACTTAGTAGAAAATACATTTGGGGTCAAGCAATTGATAATAGGATATTGTTATCAGACATCAAACCTTGGCTGAGATCCAGGAAGCCAGTCTGAATTATATTTATAGAGACTGGTCACTTAACTCAGTAAATATCTGATTTATAAACTGACTTTTAATTTGCTCTGTAACTTGAGTCCATTCTCTATTCAAATAGGAGGTAGCCATAGTACAAGTGAAAAGACATGACCAGTAGGAGATAAACAAGTGATGGAGTCCAAACTCTGATTTTGCTAGGACATACGAACTTAAAGAAAAAGATTTTTCAACTAAAAGGAAAAAAAATGGAGTAACTATTCATAACCCATAGGTCTTGTGTAAGTGTAAAGTGATTAAGACAGTGAAAGTGCTGGATAATAATAAGGTATGTTATAAATATATATAATCACTACTCTCCAAAACACCCTGGTTTATAAACTAGCTTCTTTTCTGGTTATATATTAATAGGCACTTCTCATTCCTGTTACTCTGTGATCACCCATTCCATCTCTCTTAACTTAGAATGCCACCTTGTGTTCCACTGTATAATCTGAACAACATTCTTGGCACTGATGATATGCTGTTAAGTAAGAAAGACAAGGTTCCAGTTGGCATAGATTTATATTACAGATCTCTTAACTGCCTTTGTCACATGAAGGAATATGTTCAAATCTGTAATGAAAAACCAGGTAGCTACTTTAGTCTGCTACTGAGTCCATATTTACAATCATGTCATTAATATGAAGGAGAATTTGGGAAGTTCCAGATTATGTTTATTTAGTTCTACGCATGCGTGCATACATTCACCCCGTCACTTCTTTTACGATGAATAGGCTTTCCTATTAACACCTATCTGAAATCCCTGCCAACTTTCAAGGATTGCTTTAGGTATCATCTCTCCAGACCTCACTGATCTTTTGTTTCTTTAGAATTCCCATGAAAGGTGGTGGTGTTTCTCATGCATTAATCTTGACTTTGATAATGTGTCCAGAAAGAGGAAACTAAAAGGATGTTATGGGCTTATGTGGAATAGAGAATCTGAGTTGAATCTTACAATTGAATCCTACGTGCTATATGAGCAGTGAATTAAATCTCTCCAATCTCTGTTTTCTTGTCTGTAGATAATGGAATATTAATAGATCATATTGTGTTTTTTTCAGGTTTTAATAAAAATAGATTGTATAAAAGAATCCAGCATACTGCTTAGATCATAGCAAATACTTAAAATTTTAGCTCCTCTTTATCAATCATCTATGTTTCTCTGTTAGATCTTTCAAAAATAGTAACAGTAAAGTGATAAAAAATATATACTGGCTTAATTTGAAAATTGAAAGTTGATGATTATTTTATGTATTGCAGGAATGGCTATCAATCATTGCTAAAAACTGAGTTTCCAGGTTCGGATGGGGTGCTTCGGAGTAGGGCTCAGGTTTATGAATATTAAACAAGAAACTCTATGTGATTTTGTTATCGGTCATCCACATATACTATCTTGAGATATACAGTTAAAGAGTAAGAGTTAAAAGAGTTAGTCACTATGTCACTGCATGATGTATAAAACAACAGCTAACTGCAGGTTTCACAAAATGCCATTGCATATTGTTGCCCTGTAGAAAAATCTGGGTAAAGACAAGTCTAATAGATTCCTCACATACCCACAAATCATCCTCATATGCTCTGATACACCTAATAATGTTTTCATTTCACAGCCATATTCTCCATTGAGTAGCAGAGTTATCAAGGAGTAATTAATTTGATAATGGACGGTTCTGTGGTCTATCAGTTGAATCCTCTGAGAGTATGGCACGCTTCAAAATGAACCAGCTTCAGGGAATAATCACTTTATTTTTATTTGGTGTTCCAGATTATATATTTTAATTCTCAAAGTAAATGAATATTCTCCTCTCGGAAATTGAAACAAAGAAAGAATTAAAGGACGATACATGGCTTTATTATTCGTTGCATCTTTTACCCTCAGTGAGTGGCATTTTTTGCAAGATTTCTCCTATTTGGGGGAAATAGTGAGGAAGGTATACTCTTCAATTCTGTATACTACCCAGTAGAAGTATATTGATGGCTCAGTGTTTTAGGTATCATCTTTGTAGTAATGAACAAAACATAAGTTCCTGATTTCCCGGAGCTTGCAGTCTAGGGGTGCAAACCTGAAACCAATAATTATAAGCATCTATGCATACTTCATGGGACTTCCATTTTTTTCTGTGATCAAGTAACAGGGGAACATAATCAGTCTGATTCATTACAGAATGCAAAGTTATAAGCCAAGATTTAATTTCTCTTCATTAATGCAAATATGTATTTCAGCACTGCCTCTGTGTCAGGTGCTGAGTGATGAAGATATGCAAAATCTGACCCCTGTCCTTAAGGAATTCACTGTCTAGTGGTGAAAACCAACAATTAGAGCACAGTGTTATCAGTGTTATGATAGAGGCCCATACATAAAACAAATGTATGTCTTGTTTTTAAAACCCATAAGTATTCTACTGTGCTTGAGTAGAAAACATAACAGAGACTACTCTTCGGTGAATACTACACAAACAAAGACATTTGACCTACTGTCTGTGATAGGAATATCAATAGCAGCATATTTTTCTTATTTGGAGCCAGTATTATCCTTCTGTGCCAGGCTGCCGCAGGTCATGCTCATGGTACCCCTTGCTGTCTATTGGTACTTTCCACATGGCCTTCTCATGCGGTATTCCTTGCTAGTGTGGGAACGACCCTCTTTTATACCTTAGAGTCACTGTCCATTGCATGAACCAAGCTTATGTGGTCTGGCATGCCCTAATGACTTCATTTTTTTCTCTATTTTAGTGAAAAACACTTTCAAGTTTTCTTGAGTCCAAATCATCAGGGATCCAGAGAGCACTCAGGGGCAGAAAACAGTCTCAGAGACAGACTCTGAAACTACTTTCTGTCTTTAACGAATTGAACCAAGCTGAGAGTCCAAGTCTATGTACCTGCTTTCCCTAGATTTACTTCACTTACAGGGGAATACCTTGCTCCCTCTCTCAAAATAGGTGATTCTGGCGTAGAGACATCCTCAGATAAATTTCAGTCGTCGAGTGGGTAAGTTGAGGTCTTGGCTTAGGTTTCTCTGCTGTGCCTGTCCATATGCATATAACTTGTTCATCTTCCAGCAAACTGGTCAGACTGTCCAGTCCATATCTTCATGATGTGGGTTTTAAAACAATGCTAGTTGCTTCCTTCCCTCCAGTGATGATTATTCCATAATCAAAAGTAAAGTGAGGCGCATTTCAAATACAGCCCATTTCCTCCAAGGGTGTTTTCAACCAGGTGATCTTTGTGCTTTGAGAAAACAAACAAACAAACAAAACCGTAAAGAAATTCATACGGCATGAAGGAAAGCTATCTTCCCAAGTAGTGCAGCTTCAAACATACCAAACATGGGACAATTAGTCCATCACTCTAAAGGTGATGACAAAAGAGAAACTTCTTTGTATTTTCCCCATAAAATGGGACTTTCATCTTTTCTTGACAGATTTCTTGACTTGCTTTTGTCAGTATGCAGAGGTTGAGACTTGAAAAATCTGAATTAAAAATAGTTACTTTTTGGGCTCTCTGCTCAGCAGGGAGCCTTCTTCTCTCTGCCTCTCTCCTACTTGTGATCTCTGTCTCTATCTGTCAAATAAATGAATAAAATCTTTAAAAAAATAGTTACTTTTGTTTGCTATTGGAATTTTCATCTGAGCACAAATGCATTTCTCTTCAGAATGCCATCTTACAAGGTCATTTTATATGCCATATACATTTGTTATATCACCCTAGCTTCCAGATTAGGCTTTGTTGACCTGGTTTTCCCCCACAGTGGTACATGGAGTTTTAGTGATCAGAAAGACAACTTAGGGTTGAACACTCAAGAATATATCTATTAAACCCTAGGGAAAACTGATGAGATAGTGTAGTTGCTAGTTAGGTAGAAAAATGGTTCCCAAGTGTTTTCTCTGGGCCAGCAACATCAGCATCACTTAGGTACTTGTTGTAAATGCAGATTTTTCTTTTAAAGATTTTATTTATTTATTTGACAGAGAGAGAGAGAGATATCACAAATAGGCAGAGAGGCAGAGAGAGGGGGAAGCAGGCTCTCTGCTGAGCAAGGAGCCCGATGTGGGGCTCAATCTCTGGACCCTGGGATCATAACCTGAGCTAAAGTCAGAGGCCTTAACCCACTCAGCCATCCAGGCACCCCATAAATGCAGATTCTTAGCCCTAACCCATACTTAAGGACTCTCAGGGTAGGGGCCAGGAATCTGATTTAGCAAGCTCCCCAGGTGATTCTCATGCATATCAATATTTGAGAACAACTGGAAAGAATCCAACAGAAGTCTTCTCTCAACTCCTTTCCTGCCCTTTACATCATCCTCAGGGTCTCCTTTATTCACTATCCATCATGATTGTTCATTAGACTGACACCTTAGTTCATCATCTTTATTAACATCTTATTATACTAACAGTAGTCCCTCATCCAAGGTTTTGCCTTCCCTGGTTTCAGTTATCTGTGGTCAGTTATGGGTCCAGAAGTAGATAATCCTCCTTCTGACTTATGGCCAGAAGATCCATAGGAGCCTAACACTTCACTTTACTAGGCATTTTGTCATCTCACACCATCCCAAGAAGGGCAGCAAATACAGTACAGAAAGATATTTGGACAGACAAAGAGAAACCACATTCGCATAATTTTTATTAAACTATGTTGTTATCATTGTTCTATTTCATTATTAGTTACTGTTTTGATCTCTTACTATGCCTAATTTATAAATAAGACTTTATCATAAGTATACATGTATAGGAAAAAACAGTATGTATGGAGAGTTCAGTACTATCTCTAGTTCCAGCCGTCCCCTGAGGGTCTCAGAAAGTATTCCCTGGGGGTAAATGAGGGGCTACTGCAGTTTTATTTCCCCAGAGATAGAGAATTAATCTGTGTAGTCAGATCTCCTCTTGATACCTTTCATTCAATCATGTGACAGATTCTGTGGGGTCCTGTTTCTATCTACTTATTGGTGTGTGACAGCCCTCCACCCTGATTATTTCTTCCTGTGGTTGTAATAGTTCTTATGTGAAAATAATAACTATATAGCTTTTTTGCAGTTCTCTGCTTCTATATTATACACTATTTATATAATGAGACAGAAATATATGTCTACCTTTATAGGCAGATATATAATTAACAAGAGAAAGACACCATACTTCCCCAAATTTTAATTTTATGTATGTATGTATGCATGTATTTATTTATTTATATTTAAGTAGGCTCCATGCCCAGTGTGGGTCTTGAAAACTCATGACCCTGAGATCAAGAGTTGCATGCTCTACCAACCAAGCCAGTCAGCCAGTCAGATACCCTATATTCCTCCAAATTTAAAGAATTGGTAAACAAATAAAATTTATTGCAAGTTTTTTTTTTTACCAAGTTATTACCATTTTGGTGTCTGATTATCTTTTTTTTTTAATTTTTTCAATTTATTTATTTTCAGAAAAACAGTATTCATTATTTTTTCACCATACCCAGTGCTCCATGCAATCCATGCCCTCTATAATACCCACCACCTGGTATCCCAATCTCCCCCCCCCACCACTTCAAACCCCTCAGATTGTCTTTCAGAGTCCATAATCTCTCGTGATTATCTTTTAATAGGTTATTATACTTGTTCATTCCCATCATTACTTCCACTATAACTATCTCAACCTTCAACACAGAATTTAAATTACACTAACATTTCCCTCAATATTGATGATTCTTCTCTAAAAGCCTGACAACACAGCTGTCAATCCATCTACTATAAATGAGACAATACCTTTTGACCATTTTAATACATTATTCATGTCATTGAGCTATTTATGAATTAAAGGGCATAATTTAACATCATATCGTTATTCATGGTTTTAATATAATGTCTGTGCACTAGTACATGTTCTTGATTTTTTTCTCTGTTTCACTATAAAATCACTAAAGACCACAGGCTAAAAATAATCACAGTAACACACTGTCAAATTGCCTATTTTATCGGAAGTGTGGTTTTCCTTTCAGCTGCATCTGTTATGAGAAGCTTTTTCTCCCTTTGTGAATATTTCTCTGATATTTCAGCCATCAGGAGTATAATCCTAGGGAGCAAACCCCTGGTTTGCTATTGTATCACCTCTCCTGCCTCCCCAGGTGCATAAATGATGCCTTATTTTCTACCACAGAGAACAGCTACAGTGGAGTAGTTATGAGGTGAGTTCTAGAGTGCAGTGCCTGCAGTTAAGGCTTATGTGTGCCCTTACGCGAGTTTCTACACGAGTTCCTTCACCTTGTAATACCACAGCACCCTTGTCTGCAGAATGAGGATAATCACAGCAACTACCTGACAGAGCTGTGGTGAGCATTAACTAAGTAAATGTACACAGCTCGCCTGGTACATGGGAGGCATTCCATGACTGCTAGACGTGATTAATGTTCATATGGTCAATAAGTGTATCATTACAATGGAATCATTTATGTTCATTTTGGTGCCCTAGACTAAACTGAGAAGTTGTGGTAGTCATTTCCTAGTATCTAATTATATGTTTAGTAATTGGGCACCATAAACAATGATTATCTGATACCACATGACTATGACTCATTTACTATTCCAGAACATCCCCTGGGCTCATTTGAACTGGATACCTTCTGCTCTGGGGAGGCATCCCATATTGGAGTGTTGTACTTTGGAAAAAGCCTAGATTCCATAATCCCACACTAGAAATGTTCTACTGGGCACATCTGGCTGGGGTCAAGGCTCATAATCCTACCATTAAAGCTCTTCAAATATCTGTCTTCTTCCTAGTTTAGGATATAGTTCAGTGGACGAGAAATGAGTAAGTGCCATCTTGGGGAAGCAAAACTATGAAAAAGGCAGTGGACCTTTCAAGTCCAGGTTTATCAGAAGATTGTCCACACCCACCCAATAATTCCAAATAATCATGTATTGTTTGAGGCTCCCATGATTTATCAGGGATTGTTTAATTTAAGTAATTATTTATAGAATATTATCATTTTATGTTACCATATTTTGCAAGTGGTATTTAACAGTGACCATACCTTCTGGGTCTGAACTCTATAACTTCAAATATCACAACAGCCTATATTCCATTAGCCTGAGTCTAAATGTACTACACATATCAGAAAAATCATGTTAGCATTAACTCCTTCATGTTTTACATTGGCTGAATTCATTTTATTACAACCTGTCAAATTACACTTAATATTTTTTTCTGGGATCACAGTCAATTAAGGAAAAGTTTAATAAGACATATTAAATAAATGAAACTTGCCTCCAAAGAGATTTACTTCATTATAAATGATATATAGAGGTGAAGGAAGGAGGTAAATCAGTAGCCCAGGGAAGAGAACAAGTATGTTTTTATCCTAGACATCATCGGAAGTTCTGTAATGAAATAAGTAACAAACTTTTAATAGTTGTTAAATTTAATAAATGAATTTTTAGCATGAGGATGTTAATTTGCAGTTAAACACATATAAATAGCCAACCAGAAAAATCTGAGGTTGACTTTCATTAATTCCTTCATACTGAAATCAATTAGTTATCTCCTCAAATTCTGATTGGTGCTTTATTGCTTAAAGATATAGGTCTTGTTTCAAACTTATGCCAGAACAAAATGATAATTAATGGGGGAAATGAATAACTTTTATATGTATTATTTGATTTTACGAATTCATCCATTCCACAAATACACCAGAAGGACTACTAGATACCAGTTACTAGAGCTAATTAAAAACTCACAGGCCTATAGAATTTACAGAGTGCTTACCCACCTGATTTCATTTAAATCTCACAAAAACTGAGTGGTAAGGGTGGTTTAAAAAAAAATCAACCTGAAAACAAAAACGAACCTGTTGAAACACAATATTATGCCCATTTTAATTATACAGTTCAATGAGTTTTGACAGCTTTATAGACCCATGTAACCAGCAGTAAAATCAAGATATCTCAAAATTAAGATAAATGTTCCCAGACAACATTTCCTCATCTCTTACCCAAAAAAACTACTGATTTGCTTTCTGGCACTGTATGTTACTTTTACCTTTTCTAGAATTCATCTAAGTTGAATAATAGAATAATAAGTTCTCATGTCTGGCTTCTTTGGTTCAGCATATTTCTTATTTCTTTACATTGTTACATGTATCAAAAACTGCTGTCACACCTGTGCTACCAGAGGTTAGTTCGTTTTTTTCCTAAATAGTATTCCACAGTATGGATATATCACAAGTCATTTGTACATTCACCAATTAATTGATGTTAAGCTTGTTCTTGTTGTGGGCTGTTAGAAATAAAAATGCTGCAAACATCCATGCCCAAGTCTTTTCAGGGGTATGTCCCTTTGGTTTTTGTTTTGTTTTGTTTTATAAATGCCTAGGGATGGGATTCCTGTGCTACATATTAAGTATGTATGGAACCAATTTATGAAGAACTGACAGAGGTTGTACAATGGTTGTACAGTCGCATAATCACAAATGTATGCAATTTCAAGGTGTTCTGTACCAACACTTCCAACACTTGGTATTGTTATTCTTTTCAGTTTGGGGTGGATCAATTTTTTTTAATTGCAATAAAGGTAAGAAGTAAATCATTTAAACTGACAACAGCTAAGCAAGTGAAAGAATACTTATTTCTGTGTTTTCTGATTCCATATGCATTGACCTTTCCACGACATTATGCTGCTCCTGCTTTTATACTTTTTCTCCTTGACTACATTTGGAAGAAGGTACATATATCAAAATGTACACTATGATGGATTCTTTTCCACTTCAAAGTAAAATTTAATAGCATTTAACATTATTTCAGCTACTTTCAAGCCCATGCTGAGATGTTTTTGCAAATGAGGCCTGTGCTATTAAGCCTGAATAAGCACTTCAGTTTTCCAGGTATGTTATTATGATCTGATGTACTTCCGAAAGTCTGTCTCTGTTGTTGTTGCTGAGCACTGTAAGACCCTAGTGATAAAGAGTGTTGACTATATATTCTACAAATTAATTATGCATGCCACATTTTAAAGAGAAACGTTAGTATCTTTCTTGTATCAAGTTTATAGGCATTTTTAAGCACAAAGAGAAGAGACTACATCTCTGCCTCAACCCCTTCTCTTCAGAAGCAGGTTCTGATTCAAGAGCTCCATGATAATCTACTGTAAGTGAAATGGCATGAAGTCAGAAAATGAAAGACTTGACTTGGTTCAACTTGGCTTTGTGGCCCAGTTCTGCTTGTGGCCAGTTATTTAACCTTGTTTTCTCTTTCCTGGTGAGTGTTCTGCAAGGCACTTTGCATGTTTTCCTAAGTTGAGTTCCCTAGAAGCAGTGTCTTAGTGTGATTCATGTCACTGATTTGCAATTACAGCAGTTTGTTTTATAAAGGGATCTTTATTCTCATTTGCAGTTATTCTTTTATTGAAGTTTAAATAAGATGCCTTCAAAAATGGGCAGAGAAAAAATTAATCAAGACAAGCATTAAAAATCACCTGCACCTTAGGGTACCTGGGTGGCTCAGTCCTTAAGAGTGTGCCTTTGGGGGCACCTGGGTGGCTCAGTGGTTAAGCATCTGCTTTCAGCTCAGGTCATGATCCTGCATTCCTGAGATGGAGCCCTGCATCAGGCTCCTTGCTCAGTGGGGAGCCTGCTTCTCCATCTCCCTTTCACGCTTTCTCTGCTCATATTCTCGGTCTTTCTCTCTCTGACAAATAAATAAATGATATCTTTAGGGGTGCCTTGGTGGCTCAGTGGGTTAAAGCCTCTACCTCTGGCTCAGGTCATGATCCCAGGGTCCTGGGATCGAGCCCCGCATCAGGCTCTCTATTCAGCAGGGAGCCTGCTTCCTCCCCCCTCTCTCTCTGCCTGCCTCTCTGCCTACTTGTGATCTCTGTCAAATAAATAAATAAAATCTTTATAAATAAATAAATAAATGAAATCTTTAAAAAGAAGAAGTGGGCCTTTGCCTCAGGTTATGACCCCAGGGTCCTGGGATCTAGCTCAGGGAGCGTCAGGCTCCCTGCTCAGTGGGAAGCCTGCTTCTCCCTCTTCCTCTCCCCTGGCTTGTGTTCCCTCTGTTGCTGTCTCTCTCTCTGTCTCAAATAAATAAATAAAAGCTTCCAAAGGGAAAAAAAAAATCACCTAAACTGGTGTTGCTAATATATGGTTACTCTTTGGAATCCTGGACTTATTTTGACTTACTAAATAATGTCCACCAAAGAAAATGTTCATGAATTTGCATTTTACAACCTTAGCACTTCTAAGTGGGGTGAGAAAAATCTACCAACCAAAAGTCCCTCTTCTTATAGCCTTCTCCCTATGCCTCTTTGGTCCTCAATTCCACAATCAACCCATCTCATACTAGATTTTTGTTTCAATTTGAAATATATACTTTCAGCTTCCCAGCATACTACAAAATAACATAGAACTGAGTCACAGCAGAACACAGTAGTTAACTCTGGAGTGATACCAAATGAGTTCATATACTTGCCCTATCATATATGGATGGTATGAATTGGGCAAATGACTTACCCTCTGAGAGTCCCATTTCCTCATCCTTAATATGGGATAAATCATAGCACCTGCCTTGTGGGATGGCTATGAAAAAATAGTGAAATAATTGATGGAAAGTATAGAGACTATTTCCTGGCACTTGGAAAGTACTCTATAAATATTAGCCATTATTATTTCTATTAAAAATAGAAAGTTTTTCTAAATAATGAAGAAGGAAGGGAGAGTTTATGCAAAATTAATGGACGTTGGCTGCCAGATCATGCATAAATGCACGATCCTCAAACACTGGAGCTTGATGTCTTATTTGCATGTTTGAAAGCCACCAGAGGCGGAAGAGACATTGTCAAGAATTATAATAGTCAATAACTTATATTCTATATCTAAAAAAGAAAGAACCTGGTCAGAAAACTCTTAAATAGGAAGGAAAGCTTATAGAACTACAATAGAAGGTACAAAATAAACTCTAAAAATTAGTGTTACATAATCACTAATGTATTTATATTGTAATTTTGACATTTCCAGGTGTGTACTAAACATAGGCTCAGAAGTAGAAAATGGTTAAATTAGAAAGTGATTACTCACACTGGAAGAGAATTCTTGGCTTCACAAAAAAATTCACCATAAGGTTCCATATATATCAACCTTTTCAAAATTTCAGTGGGTCATTAAATGTCCAAGAAACTACAAAGTTGAATGACCAACAGTTATTGTCAATTAAACATAACCAGAAATCAAGTTAAGGTTTCAAAAGCTATAGTAAAGTAGGACAGTGGAACTAAAGATGTATTGGGTTCAAGTTTTATTATGAAGAAGAGAAGGATGATTAATATACATTCATGATGTATTTACCTTGGGTTTCCCAGAAAACAGAGTCAGAGACAAAGGACTGGATAGAATATGTTTGTTGGAGGAGTGAGTGATGGAGTAGTTAATCAGAGCAGGAAGGAAATCCAATAAAGTAAGTAATATCCAGTTGCACACCTTTTGGGGAACCGGTATTGTTCTTTCCGGACCTTCGGATGATCCTTATGAAATATATTTTAGAACTGTCTATCTAAGGGAGAAAAAAGAAAGGCAATTATGTGTTAGTTAGTTCCTACTCCCAATAGTCAATGGGGGTGCATCAGGTATTAATTTTTCCACACTTCTGGGTTGCAGGAGCTTATGTGCTAGGTAGGTTCCTACCGGTGGACCACTGAAAGGGGAACAGAAAAACCTAGGGCAGGAAGGTAAGAAGCATACTGTGCAGCATCAAAATGTGGTGCTTTCAGGTTTCATCTACCTAAAAGACAGAGAATCATTGGCTGTATCTGTGACTAGAATAAGATTTGGGGCAGAGAAGACTTGAAGAGATAAAGGACAAAGATTAAATTCACAGCTCTTACACATCTTACAACCTGAGGAGGGAAGAAAATATACATAAGGCGTGCCTGAAAAAGAGATGTAGTATAGGTAGCTGAAACAGAGAGGCAAATGTGCTATTGTGAAAATACAGCATAGGGAGGAAGTAATTTCAATTGAAATGTTTTGTTTTGTTTTTTGTGTGTGTGTTTGTTTTGCCTTTTTTTTTTTTCTTTGAGATGGGGAATAAACTTGCTGCTGCACACAAAAGCTTAAGTAGGATTTCCTCAAGATACATGAATAATTTTTGTGTACTGTGGGTGGAGGGATGGGTGAGTTAGGTGGTGAGTATTAAGGAGGGCACTTGAGATGAGCCCTGAGTGTTGTATATAAATAATGAAGCAATAAATTCTACACTTGAAACAAATATTGCACTGTATGTTAACTAACTGGAGTTTAAATAAAAACCTAAACATTTTTAAATAAAATAAGTTTCCAAACTCCAGGGACTTGGTGTGACATGGATTTGCACTGGTCCCTTGGTGGCTGGGGTGGGGTTTCCACCCTGCTGGGGGAAAAAAGGAATTTATGAGTACTTATAAAAAGAAGGAAGGAAGAGAGGGAACAAGGAAGGGAGGGAAAGAAAGAAAGAGAGAGAGAGAGAAAGAAAAAAGAAAAGAAAAAGTGAGTGAGCCACCAGGGGCATAGAATACATTTAGAAAAGATGTAGCATATTTGACCAAAATATAAGGTGTGTTTGGAGCACAACTACAAGAAAACATGTTCATTAAGATGAAAAAAATCTAGGGCGCCTGGGTGGCTCAGTGGGTTAAGCCCCGCTGCCTTCGGCTCAGGTCATGATCCCGGGGTCCTGGGATGGAGCCCCGCATCGGGCTCTCTGCTCAGCAGGGAGCCTGCTTCCCCCTCCACCCTCTGCCTGTCTCTCTACCTACTTGTGATCTCTGTCTGTCAAATAAATAAATAAAATCTTAAAAAAAAAAGATGAAAAAATAGATCAAGGGCAGTTTGTGCAAGCTTTGGAACCATGCTGAGTTTTGGTATAATCATGGTACTTTGCCTATGGAACTCTAATTTCTTTTGGGATTTACCATTTTCCAACTTGATGACAGCCTGATGGGATTTTTCATCACTTTCCTATTAATGGTATCTTTTTCAGTGCAAAAGTTTCTAATTTTAATAAAGTTAGACTTTTATATATTTTTTTCTTTTATGGATTATGCCTTTGATGTTTTGTCTAAAAACTCATCACAAAATACTAGGTAACAGATTTTCTTTTGTGTTATCTTCTCCATGTTTTGTACTTTTACATATTTGTTGTAAGTTTATGATCTATTTTGTGTTAATTCTTGTGAAAAGTGTAAGTTCCGTATCTAGGGTTTTTTTAATTTTTAAAATTTTTAATTGTTTTGGGGTTTTTTTGGCATGTGAATATCTAATTATTTCAGCACCATTTCTTGAAAAGACTGTTCTTGCCTCATTGAATTGCTTTTATTCTTTTACCAAGAATCAGTTGTTTATATTTGAGTGAGTCTTTCTGGTTCTGTCTGTTCTGTCCCAGTGATTGATTTATATGTCTATTCTTTTGAATGCCACATTGTCTTGATTAACATAGCTTTATAGAAGTGCTAAAATTGACTGCTGTGAATTGTACAGATTTGTTCTTCAGTATTATGTTGGGTCCTCCAGATCTTTCGTTTTCCATAGAAACTTTAGAATTAATTTACAATATCTACCAAATAGTTTGCTGATATTTCAGTTGGGATTGTGTCAAATGTATAGATCAGGTTAGGAATACTTGACGTCTTTTTTTTTTTTTTTT
>NC_081572.1:27734808-27802437 GCF_022355385.1 Mustela nigripes
GATGCGGGACTCTATCCCAGGACCCTGAGATCATGACCTGAGCCGAAGGCAGTGGCTTAACCCACTGAGCCACCCAGGCGCCCAGGAATACTTGACGTCTTAATATTTAGTCCTCCAATGCATAGATACAGATTATCTTTCCATCTATTTGGATCTTTGATTTCTTTGGTCAAAGTTTTATAGTTTTCTGCATATAGATCCTATACATATTTTGTTAGATTTATACCTGAATATTTCATCTATTTTGATAGCTTATTTTTTGTTAGTGCTGAATAATATTCCATTGTCTGCATATACCATTCACCTACTGAGGGACATACTGGGTGTTTCTGAGTTTTGGCAATTATGAGTAAAGATGCTATAAACTTGCATGGGCAGGCTTTTTTGTGGACCTGAGCTTTTAATTCATTTGGGCAAATATCAAGGAACATAATGGTTGGATTTATGGTAAGAGTATGTTTGCTTTTGTAAGAAACTGCCAAACTGTCTTCCATAGTGATTATACCATTTTGCATTCCTATCAGCACTGCATGAGAGTTTCTTTTGGTCCATATCCTTGCCTATTTTTGGTGTTGTCAGTGTTTTGGATTTTAGCTGTTCTAATACGTATGCAGTAGTATCTCTTTGGTGTTTGAATAATCAGTTTCCTAATGCCCTATAACTTGTATAATGTTTCATGTATTTCTTTGCCAGCTGTATATCTTATTTGGTGAGGTGTGTGTTCAGCTATTTTGACCATTTTTAAATTGTTTTGTTCCTTTTCGTATTGTTGAATATTAGTGTTCTTTGTATATTTTGATAGGCCTTTTTAATAGCTGTGACTTCGAAAATATGTTCTCCCATTCTGCGGCTTTGCATTCTTTTGATATTTTCATTTACGGTGCAGAAGTTTTTTTTTTTTTTAATTTTTTATTTTTGATAAACATATATTTTTATCCCCAGGGGTACAGGTCTGTGAATCACCAGGTTTACACACTTCACAGCACTCACCAAATCACATACCCTCCCCAATGTCCATAACCCCACCCCCTTCTCCCAAACCCCCTGCCCCCGGCAACCCTCAGTTTGTTTTGTGAGATTAAGAGTCACTTATGGTTTGTCTCCCTCCCAATCCCATCTTGTTTCATTTATTCTTCTTCTACCCACTTAAGCCTCCATGTTGTATCACCACTTCCTCATATCAGGGAGATCATATGATAGTTGTCTTTCTCTGCTTGACTTATTTCGCTAAGCATGATACGCTCTAGTTCCATCCACGTTGTTGCAAATGGCAAGATTTCATTTCTTTTGATGGCTGCATAGTATTCCATTGTGTATATATACCACATCTTATTGATCCATTCATCTGTTGATGGACATCTAGGTTCTTTCCATAGTTTGGCTATTGTGGACATTGCTGCTATAAACATTCGGGTGCATGTGCCCCTTTGGATCACTACATTTGTATCTTTAGGGTAAATACCCAATAGTGCAATTGCTGGGTCATAGGGCAGTTCTATTTTCAACATTTTGAGGAACCTCCATGCTGTTTTCCAGAGTGGCTGCACCAGCTTGCATTCCCACCAACAGTGTAGGAGGGTTCCCCTTTCTCCGCATCCTCGCCAGCATCTGTCATTTCCTGACTTGTTGATTTTAGCCATTCTGACTGGTGTGAGGTGATATCTCATTGTGGTTTTGATTTGTATTTCCCTGATGCCGAGTGATATGGAGCACTTTTTCATGTGTCTGTTCGCCATCTGGATGTCTTCTTTGCAGAAATGTCTGTTCATGTCCTCTGCCCATTTCTTGATTGGATTATTTGTTCTTTGGGTGTTGAGTTTGCTAAGTTCTGTATAGATTCTGGACACTAGTCCTTTATCTGATATGTCGTTTGCAAATATCTTCTCCCATTCTGTCAGTTGTCTTTTGATTTTGTTAACTGTTTCCTTTGCTGTGCAAAAGCTTTTGATCTTGATGAAATCCCAGTAGTTCATTTTTTCCCTTGCTTCCCTTGCCTTTTGCGTTGTTAAACCTAACCAAAGAGACACAGAATCTATACTCAGAAAACTATAAAGTACTCATGAAAGAAATTGAGGAAGACATAAAGAAATGGAAAAATGTTCCATGCTCCTGGATTGGAAGAATAAATATTGTGAAAATGTCTATGCTACCTAAAGCAATCTACACATTTAATGCAATTCCTATCAAAGTACCATCCATCTTTTTCAAAGAAATGGAACAAATAATGCTAAAATTTATATGGAACCAGAAAAGACCTCGAATAGCCAAAGGGATATTGAAAAAGAAAGCCAACGTTGGTGGCATCACAATTCCGGACTTCGGGCTCTATTACAAAGCTGTCATCATCAAGACAGCATGGTACTGGCACAAAAACAGACACATAGATCAATGGAACAGAATAGAGAGCCCAGAAATAGACCCTCAACACTATGGTCAACTCATCTTCGACAAAGCAGGAAAGAATGTCCAATGGAAAAAAGACAGCCTCTTCAATAAATGGTGCTGGGAAAATTGGACAGCCACATGCAGAAAAATGAAATTGGACCATTCCCTTACACCACACACAAAAATAGACTCAAAATGGATGAAGGACCTCAATGTACGAAAGGAATCCATCAAAATCCTTGAGGAGAACACGGGCAGCAACCTCTTCGACCTCTGGTGCAGAAGTTTTTAATCATAATCAAGTTCAGCTTATCAAGTATCTCTTCTCTGGATTGCTCCTTCAGTATTATATCTAAAAAGTCATTTCAATATACAAATCACATAGATATTCTCCTATGTTATTTTCTAGAAGTTTAACAGTTTTATGGTTTATATTTAGGTCCATGATCCATTTTACCTAATTTTAACCAGTTAATTCAATTATTATCATTTCTATTATTCTGTTTTTCTTTAGACTTAAGTTGTTCTTCCTTGTTTCCTAACGTGGAAACATAGGTTGCTTATTCTAGATCTTCCTTCTTTTGTGAGTATGATTTTAATATCATAAATTTCCCTCTGAGCACTGTTTATATTCATCTTACACTATTTGAAAAGTTTTCATTTACCCCAGCAATTTTTTTTCAATTTCAGTTGAGAATTATTATTTGACCCATATGCTTTTAGAGTTCAAATTCCATATATTTGGGTATTTTCATACTCTGTTTCTTTCATTAATTTCTAGTTTAATTCTAGTGTAATCTAGAACATATATGCATGACTTCAGTTCTCTGAAATTTGTTACGGTGGTTTTACTGCCCAGGATGTGGTCCATGTTTATAAATGTTTCATGTGAGCTTGGGAAGTATGTGTATTCTGCTGTTGTCAGGTGCAGTATCCTATAAATGCCAATTAGATCAAGTTGATTGATAGTGCCATTGAAGTCAACTATATCCTCACTGATTTTCTGCCTGCTTGATCTATCAATTACTGAAAGAAAAGTGAAGTCTTAGGATGTAATAGTGGATTTGTGTAGTTCTCCTTGCAGTTCATCAGTTTTTACCTCATGTATTTTGATAAACCCGTTAGGCACATACATGTTTAGAATTGTCATTTCTGCATGGAGAAATGACACCTTTATCACTCTATAACTCTCCTCTTTCAGTTCTTTTTATTAATATTAACATGAAATATCTTTCTCTACTCCTTTTAGTATACTTGAAGGTTTCTATTTAAAGTCTTTTATTTCCCACCGTAACAATCTTTTTGTTTAATTGGTGTATTTAAGCCATTCACACTTAAAGTGATTATTGACATACACTTTGCTTGGTTAGACATTTGGACCAAATAATGTTTTGTGGTTTTTTTTTGAGTTACATAAGATCATCTGTTTTAACTCCCAAATATATTCATGTCAGATTGTTTTACATTCTTATCTTATTAATGAGACCATGACATCTCAGAGAAATGTATAACTTTTCCAGCAACAAGGTCCATGACAATGATGATGGTCTTGATGATGATGACGGACCACCATTATTGAACATACTTTGCTTAGTTTGAATGTGTCAAGACTACCTTACAATAATTTGGTTAGGTATTTATGATTATTTCTCCTATTTTTCAGAAGTGGGCACTGAGCCAAATAAATAAATAAATAAGTTTCACGAGACACGTATAGTAGCAAGGCCAGTGTGTGAAGCCGGCAAGTGCATCTCCACTGCCTTGCTCTTAACTAGTATAAATATTAACTATTCATGCAAAAGGAGTGTGTGTGTGTGTGTATCTCACATGAATATTATTTCCTTCTAAATGAGCACCTGGCTGTAATGTAGGAGAACTAATTTGTAACTTCAGTTCTGCTTTTCATAGCTGAGTATTCCTTTGCAAGTTGCTTACATTTTCTTGTATTATTTCCCAATTAAAAAGATGGGAATGATTGTATTGTATCCTAATCATCTTGCAGGATTGTTTCAAGAACCAATGTCAATCATGTATGTATTAGCATTTAAAAGATGTAAAAGGCTAGAAATACAAACTAACATCATGAAAATATTTATCCCTTGATGCGAAATTATACTTGATATATGGACATATGTAGTCTACATATATCTGAAAGAAATGTTCTCATAATATTAATCAATCGTACCTTACAGTCTTCCAATGTCTGCAAATATAATCATTACATTAATATGTCATACAAGTAGTACACTTGTTGAGAAATAAAAGTATCAATCATATACCTCTTGGTTATCTTTACTATGCATTTCACCTTGAAGATATATCCACACCTTATGAATAAATACCATTGCAATCATTTTAACTCCAGTAGATTGGAGCTTTCTGAATTAACTTCAGAATTAGAATTTTTTCTTGAAAATATACATGTTGAATTGTGATAGATTCTAAGAGAAGCTGCATTCATCTATGGCAATTTATTCTTAGGCTATATGAAGTGTGTCATTCTTTTCCCAAGCAGAGTTGATTTTATTCAATATAGCCTATCTCAGTGCTTTTAAAATCCGGGGGGAAATTATATTTTAAATTACTTAAGGGAAAAAAGCAGCATTGCTTGACATCAAGGATTAACTGCTTCTGCATAAGTTAATTTATTTTAAAAATGTGAAATAGTATGCTGATTTTGGCATCTGACTTTACAGCTCAAATGTTACAGGTATATTTTGTGAACATTATGCAAATGATGACCCAGAATTAATAAGTTGAGAATATTTATGAAACAAATGTAAAATTATTAATTTATCTGATAGTCTAGAAATTTTTACATGTTAAACACCACACTGTAGGAAATTCACGGTGTTTCCTATAGTAGCACTAAGCAGCAAAAGGCATATATTTAAGTCAATATCAATTGAAAAATTCTATATTGAGCCCCTTCTATATGTTAAGAAACTATGTTAGAACCATTAAGAAAAAAAGATGTATAAAAGAGAGTTCCTCTTCTCTTGTGGTTCACAGCCTAAACCTCAAACAAGGCAGGCTGTGCTGTGTGTCAACAGAGTTAAAACAAACTGCTCTGAAGATACAAAAGATAGCATAATTCTAGCTGAAATTAAGTAACCACCATTCATTCAAACACATGCAGTCTCTTTTTATTTTGCTTAAACATGTACATGAGTGACATGGACCTATGAGCAGAATATTTGTGTTCATAGAATCCTAGTTTGTAAAATTATCTGGTTTCTTACCTTGGTAAGAAAAAAAGTCACCTGTGTATTCATGCATAAAATAAGTAGTTTAGATTAGATGATTATCCTAGGTATCTTCCAGTCCTTATGTTCTTTAAAAATTAGACACTGCTGCATATTATCTGACATGAATAATTTACCATGTGGACACTTAAGAAAACAACCTTATTATTATTTTTCTAAAATATGAAAAAAAATGTCAGCCTTACTTTTACATTACAAAATCCTGATTATTATCTAAGGCTAATCAATTATCTTTGGGGAAATAATTAGTACATAGAGATATGATGTGATTATCATAAAGCAACTGAAATAATTAAGAGGACTAATATATGGATAATTGACCTGATTTTTATTTTTTATAATGATCAGTACTGCAAGAATGAATACAAACATGCTTTTGCATGATCTCTTATAGAGGAAACCAGTAAATAAAGTTCAGTTTAATAAATGACTTGCCTAAGGACAACCAGATAATAAATGCCACAGTCACAACCAAGAATTCATTCTTTTGATTCCAACTGCCATGCTATTTCCTCTCCCTGTGCTGCTGCTTCATTTGTATTCATGGAGTAAGGCTGAAAATAAACTCAATCATACATTTGTTTCTAGTCAAACTGATACAGATCCTTTACAGAAATATCAGTCTTACCCTTGTCATCAAAATCACCAAGTCACAGGTATTTAACAAACATCCATTATATGTCTGTCAACTGGGAAAAATAATTAGAAAACATCACCTAACTAGAACACAGGTCTCTATGAAATTCAGAGGAAGCAATAGTGGTGGGATGGGGAAGCTCGTAAAAGTCAGAAGAGTTCCAAAAATATGTGAATTAAAATCCTGCACAAAACCTCTCACTTATATTTTAACTAGACTTCAAATCACAATGCTGACTCATTTTTTAAAACTAAAGAAGTTTAGATAAACAAATTACCAAGGGAAGGTGAGGCTGAACTAGAGGCAAGTATCTTTAAAAAAGAAAATAAAACCAAAAAAGAACACACAAGTGACAGCTTGCTTTTGCTGCTGGAATTCCATTAAACTAACTTTAACTAAATTGAGACTGAAATGCAATCTAAAACAGGGAGTAGTTATTTTAAAAGTACAGAAACCATGGGCCGTTTTGATTATTACAACATAATATGATTGTATGTATTTATTTCACAACCCTATATATTGTATGAAATAATGCAAAACTATGTAGGGATTCTGGGGAAAGCATTTCCAGCATACCTGAAAATATTGCCTGGTAATTTTCAAATGTAAAATGTGTCTGGAAGAAAAATAGTTTAGATAGTGTGTGCTTTGCACTTCCACTGAAACTAAGGAAAACACAGGTTCTAAAATTAATTTTAAAATTATATGACAGAGGCGCCTGGGTGGCTCAGTGGGTTAAAGCCTCTGTCTTTCGCTCAGGTCATGATCCCAGCGTCCTGGGTTCGAGCCCCACATCGGGGTCTCTGCTCGGCAGGGAGCCTGTCTCCCCCTCTCTCTGTGCCTGCCTCTCTGCCTACTTGTGATTTCTGTTTGTCAAATAAATAAATAAATAATTTTAAAAAATAAATAAAATAAAATGATATGACATCCTGACAACATAATATGGAAAGGGAAAACAATATATTTTTTTATTTTTTAAATTTATTTTTTATTTATTTTCAGCATAACAGTATTCATTATTTTTGCACCACACCCAGTGCTCCATGCAATCCGTGCCCTTTCTAATAACCACCACCTGGTTCCCCCAACCTCCCACCCCCCCGCCACTTCAAACCCCTCAGATTGTTTTTCAGAGTCCATAGTCTCTCATGGTTCACCTCCCCTTCCAGTTTCCCACAACTCCCTTCTCCTCTCTAACTCCCCATGTCCTCCATGCTATTTGTTATGCTCCACAAATAAGTGAAACCATATGATAATTGACTCTCTCTGCTTGACTGATTTCACTCAGCATAATCTCTTCCAGTCCCGTCCATGTCGCTACAAAAGTTGGGTTATTCATCCTTTCTGATGGAGGCATAATACCCAGTAGTGCAATTGTAGGGTCATAGGGAAGCTCTGTCTTTAATTTCTTGATGAATCTCACACTGTTCTCCAAAGTGGCTGCACCAACTTGCATTCCCACCAACAGTGTAAGGGGGTTCCCCTTTCTCCACATCCCCTCCAACACATGTTGTTTCCTGTCTTGCTAATTTTGGCCATTCTAACTGGTGTAAGGTGATATCTCAATGTGATTTTAATTTGAATCTCCCTGATGGCTAGTGATAATGGACATTTTTTCATGTGCCTGATAGCCATTTGTATGTCTTCATTGGAGAAGTGTCTGAAAACAATAATTTTATACCTGGAGAAAAATCTAGCAGATGCCACCCTTATCAAGTGACCAAGGTTAACATGGTTAGCATCACCATAATCAGGCAGATGGTAAGGACTCTATGACATGTTGTCATCAGACAAATTGGTTTTCCCAGAAATATCATAAGCCCAGTCTATTTAGAAGAAAGCAGACAAACCCAAGAATACTTGACTATGTGTCTTTAAAAATGCCAAGCTCATGAAAACAAGTAAAGGCTGAGAAACTGTCAACATTGGAGCAGACTAAGAAGTCATTACAACTTAATACAAGTCTGCATTAGATCCTGGAATAGACAAAAGGACTTGGTGGAAAAACTGGTAAAATCCAAAGGAAGCCCCTAGCTTGGTTAACAGTGCCATAGTTAATTTCTTTGTTGAAGTACATGTACCATGATTATGTAAGATCTTACTATAAGGGGAGGTGGATGAAAGAGGTAGAGAGACTCTTTATAGTGTCTTTTCAACTCTTCTGTAACTCTGAAACAATTTCAAAATAATAGTTAAAAACATTTTAAGGTTATGACATTGACAGATATATTGTGATAGTGGGTCAGACAATGGAGTAGACACCAAAGTGCACAGACAGAATGGGAAACTAATTAGTAAATAGACTTAATCAAGATTAAACAATTTTCTCTTTAAAAAGAATTGTTAAGAAAGTAAAAAGGTGGTCCATAGACTTAGGAAAACTCTTTTGTAAAGCATGCTTCAAATGAGAGAAATACTGAATACATAAGAATCTCTTACAATTGAAAAAAATATGCAGAAACATTTCAACACTTCCCAAAAGAAGATAAATGAATAACTAATGAGCATATGTAAAGATGCTCAACATCACTAGTCATCAAGGAAATGCAAATTAAGATCACATAGGATGCCACTAATACTAGAACAGCTTAAGTGGAAAAGACTGATAATACCAACAACAGGCTAGGAATTGGGTGGAATTAAAACTCATATATTGCTGGTAGGACTGCAAAATGGTACAACCACTTTGGAGAATGGTATAGAAGTGCCTTATGAAGTTTATCATGCATTTGTCCTATGACCCAGCGATTGCCATCCAGCAGAAATGAAATTACGTACCCACACAAAGGTATTATGTGAATGTTCATTGCAACACTGTTCATCATAGCTCTAAATTGGAAAAACACATAAACTTCTTTCAGCTGGTGAAAGAATAAACACATTATGGTTTTTATATACAATGGAATGCTTCCCAATAATACAAAATGAAATATTGGGTAGCTGGGTGTGGCTCAGTCAAGTAAGCATCCAACTCAATTTCAACTCAGGTCATAATTTTAGGGTTGTGCTATTGAGCCCCTCCCCTGCTCGTGTGCCCATTCTCTTTCTCTAAAATAAATAAATGAAATCTTAAAAAAATGAAATATTAGTGCACAGAGTAACATGGACAAATCTCAGAACCCTTATACTCCCTAAAGGAAGTTAAATACAAAACACCATGTAGATCAATTTACATGAAACACCAGGAAATACAAAACTATAGTGATAGAAAGTAGATCAGCATTTCAAGATGGTACAGTTAGGGAGATTTTAGTGCAAGTTTTCTAGAGCTGAAGGACTATTATAGATCTTAACGTGGTAGTGTTTACACAATTTATACGATTACCAAAATATGTTTAATTATATACTTCTAAATGACAAAACATATACACAAAACCTTAATAATCAAAAAAGAACAAAATAATGTACACACCTCCCAAGAAAACTGATAAAATGTAGCCTGTCAAACAGCTAATAATAGTGACTTAAGTCATAAACATATTGACTATTTCTGTAGGAGACAGACGATTGGATATGGACAAGTTCAGAATTTTCTCATCAGTTCCATGATGGTGGATTCTTATCTCTACAATTCTTTTGACTTCATGATAGCTGTGGACACCAGGCATTCTATTCTCATGTGGTTGTGTAACAATCAGGAAGAGGGGTTTTTATTATTACCATAGGGGATTGTCTTATACCATGACAAATTACCACAAATTTAGTAGTCTTAACACAAATTTATTATTTTAGAGTTCTGTAGATCAGAAATCGGATACAGGCTTCATTGCATAAAATCAAGATGTTGGCAAGCTGTTTTCCTTTCTGGAGACTCCTAGAGAGAATCCTTTTCCTTGCCTTTTCTAGCTTTTGTGAAGGCTATTGGTGTCTCATGGCTCGTGCCCAGTTTCATCTTTCAAGCCAACAGTGGCACATTGAGTCCTCTTAACATCTTACCTGTGGGACCCTTCCTTCATCATCATCCCTCTCTAACAATACCAGTAAAATTTCTTTGAACACCCTTGTGATTAGGTTGATCATTCTAGATAATCTAAAACAGTCTCTCCAAGTCAAAGGCATACCCTTAATTACATCTGCAAAATTCCTTTTGTCACATAAAGTAACATATTCCCAGGTTCCAGGGAGGAGGGCAAGGCCATCTGGGGGGCGGGGGGGAGGAGGGATGATTATTTTGCCCAGGACAGGAGGTTTGCAGCTTGATGACAGTGCTCTCCTGAATTGCCTCTCTCCTCTTATCAGAGAGGAGACATATTTCCTGAAAGCCTCAGGCAGATTTTCTTTTATAGTTCATTTACCAGAACCATGCATGTGGTACCTCAAGTGCAAAGACAGTGGAGAAAGTAATGAGCTGGCTTTTCCATCTTCTGGGGTGAGAGGTGAGTAAGACCACTGTTCCACCACCACCAGGATCTATCACATACTGCTTTTCCATGGTTCTTTGTCCCAGAAGAAAATGACAGAAACATGTAAAATACTTTAAGTAGCGAAGCTTTCTTAGTTCTGTGGCATTGGAAAGATAACATACATATGTAATATCTGAGAAATAGAACGTCTATAAATTTCTCTTGAATCAGATTCTTAAAGGTGCGTTCCACCCAACTGAAGGATAAAGAGGATAACTAACAAAGCTTGAAATCAAAACCTTACTACTTGCTGGCACTGTTCAAAGCAACTAATTTAGCTAATCCTTACCACATTCTTCTGAGATAGATGCTATAACCTCACTTATAGACAAGAAGACAAAAATGCAGAAAGATTAAATAACTCCTTCAAAATCACGTTAACTATGAAGTGGTAAAAGTGGTAAAGAGACAAACCTAGCAATCCCTGCTCCAGAACTTGGGCTCTTCCTCCCAAAATTATAATTTTACATGAAAGTGTATGGTGCCTATGAAATTACCAAATGAAAACTTCTAGAAGTTGGTTGGGTATATCCAGTCTATACCTCCGAAATGAGTTCTGGGCTGGCGATACAAAACTTGAAAACAGGGAACACTTTGCAGGTCTGTGTGTCAGGGAACCTGGTGGCAAGTTCTGGAAGGAATGTGACGGTCCAGGAGCAGGGAGACAGAAGCATGATATTGGAGGTCCCAGAAAACTGAGGGAGGGTTCAGAGCAAGGAGAAGGCCTGGAGTACCAAGAGTCCAGAAAACCACACTGGATGGCTTGACAAGGCCAGAAACCACCAAGACTCCACTGTAACCTAAGAAACAAGTCTGAAACATCAGAGGGGCGGAGGGGAGTAGAGGAGCCAGAATCAATGTCAGTAATTGCACTGCCTTACATCCCTGTAGTACTTTATGTGTTTTTACAATTTCTGATTCTATTCCATTTTTTCTCATCGAGAAGACGATGAAATGGGAAATGAAAGCAAGTGCCTCCTCGTTGTTTATTCTAGGAGTTTGTCTCTGCTTCTCATAAGGCAGCAGGCTGATGTTCACAGGGAGAGTTGATTGAAAATGCCTTTCTCCGCTGCCAGGATAGTAGCTAAATAGGAACAATTCCAGAAATATGCTTTTCACTATGAGAGAAAATCGGCAACATTGAAGGACATGCCGATGTATATAGCTTTCTACTAAAAATGAGACAGAACAAAACAGAAAAGAAAACCAACAGAAAAACAAAAAAATAAAAAAACAATAAGCCCTGGAGCTTCTCTAAGTTGTGATTGCTGATTCTGTCTTAACTGACTTCTACCTCACATAAGAGCCAGAAATGTCCTTTCTGTTCACTTAACAGTAGAATATGGTCATCTCTCCATGCTGTATAATGTTGTTTCTTCTTAATGGAATCAGCACATCTAACTCCTTCTGAAAGTCCCATAGGAGAGCCCCTTTCATATTCTGGCTAATGCGTTACGAACGCTAAGAACCATTCCGTCGTCCTCCATGGGCTCATGTTTGGGACATTTCAGAAACTCTCTGGACTTCCCTGCCATGTTTTATTAACATTGACTCCCAGCATTACATTAGAATAGATTTTATTTTCTCTTTATGTCAATTACATTGACTGACAGTCTGCAATGAGTTTCCTGGTAACACCTAGGGGATGCTTAGGTTTCCCCCTTTACTGTTCTTCAAAATATTGAGAACCTGTCACTAAAAAGTCACTTTTCTTTCTTTTCTGCTGATGAAGACAGTTTTACTCCTAACCTCACATATAATTTGCCAAATACAATGAGGTTTTAGATTATACAACTGCCTGATATCATGGATTTTTAAAGAGTGCCGCCGCCCCTACTTCGTGATAATCTTGAATTCTCTATGAGAGGTAATTAAGATTTATTCGTTAGTTTAATCGTGGCTGTTTGCTCTGTCTACATGAAACCAAATAACCTTTTTTTTTAAAGTGTATGTATTAAATGATTAATCATGGCATTACACTGAAAATGCTCTTTGGGCGTAGACATACATTTCCTGGACACATAATTAAGCATAGATAATTGATCTATACAAATCTATAAATATTTACCCTGGGGGTGAGGGGAGCGGAGAAGTACACTGAGAAATTTACTTTGAAAATGATTTAGGATATTAAACTGCAAATTTATTCCCTGGTAACCTTGACTGTTCCAAGTAGGTATTCACTTACCGTTTTCTTGTGCTCTTAGAGTCTGGTCCTGTGCAACCATCCCATAACCCTCTGCAAAGCTGGTATGTTTTAGCCCTTTTGGTTGAGTTAATATGTCTCTCAGAATCTATTCTTCTGTTCTAAACTATAGACCCTTTGTTTCACTAATATGTCCATCACTGTGGTTGAGAAGCCATATAAAAGTTTATATGGAGAAAATGCATTGGGACATATATTTTAACTATTTTTCTGTTAAAAATATATTCAGATTGTCCTCAACTTTTGACGGAGTTAAGTCTCAATTCTAAGTTTAAAAAATGGTAAGTCTCGGGATGCCTGGGTGGCTCAGTGGGTTAAAGCTTCTGCCTTCGGCTCATGTCATGATCCCAGGGTCCTGAGATCGAGCCCAGCATCGGGCTCTCTGCTCAGCAGGGAGCCTGCTTCCCTCTCTCTCTCTGCCTGCCTTTCTGCTACTTCTGATCTCTGTCTGCCAAATAAATAAATAAAATCTTTAAAAAAAAAAATGTTAAGTCAAAATAGATTTAATACAGATTACCCGCCAAACATCACAGCTTAGCCAAGGCTGCCCTAAACATGCCAAATGGGCTTACATTAGCCCATAGTTGGGCAGAATCCTCTGACACAAAGCCTACTTTATATTAAAATGTTGACTGTCTCAGGTAAGTTATTGAACACTGTGCTGGCATGTTTAGGGTACCGAATGACTGTTTAAGTCATCAGCTGTTTACTCGTGATGCTGTGGATCACTGGGAGCTGCAACTTGTTGCCCTACATGAGAGCATTGTAATGTAGGTCATAAGTCTGGGAAAATATCAAAATTCAAAATTCAAATCAAGGTCTCTATAGAATGCATATCGCTTTTGCACGGTTGTAAGGTGGAAAAATCATACATGGAACTGTTGTAGTTGGACACCGTCAGTCATACCATAGACACCACTAAGACAAGTCATTTCTCCATCAGCGCTATTTCCTTTCCCCATTTTAGTTTGTTTAATGACACAGAATGTAACTCTGAAGCCAACCGCCAAGTTAGACTTCACTAGCCTTGGGAGTTTAGGCAAATTACTATAACCGATCTGTGACTCACTTTTCTCATTCAAAAGAAAGATTAAGATAAGTGGACTAATCCCATAGTTCTTTTACAAGGAATAATATATAACAAGATTATAATATACAAAGCATTGAGGGCAGTGTCTACCAAAGAACAAGCACTTGTTAATCCTTACTGCATGCAGTTAACATAAAAAAAATTTTTTTAGTCTAAACTATTCCAGAATATTTTCTCTTTTTAATTTCAAATCCATATTATTTCAAACTAAATTTGACATTTTTTGGCAAAAGGGGATATAGCTCTCTAGTAGTTTAATAATTATGTAGTCATGTTAAGATTATCACTATATAATTATAGTTACCAAATTGTAATCATTGGTTATTATAAAAAATGAAGTACATGGGGTTGCACAATGATTGTCCTGTTCTCCATTTCTCACCTGTGTCTCTCAGCAGCCTTCTCTGCCTTGCTTTGTGCAAAAGGGCATTCATTAAATACTATAGGACATTTCAATAGGACCCCTTCACAAGTTGGCTTCTACTTGGGTTCAGCTAGTGGAAGTCACCATTAACAAGTAGGAAAAATGGAGAGGGAGGGTAGGGTGTTTCCTCTCCTGCTTCCTTTCTCTTAATGTTGTCTGTGACAAACAAGGGTCTCATCAAGACTAGGGTCCTGTGCTCTATTTCTTTTGTTTCTATTATCAGTCTTTCCTTGAATGTGCTTTCCCAAATAGTTTACCAAGATTAGCTTTCTGATTTGTTCTGCAAAGACAGTTCTCCTGGACAGTAATACATTCAGATTGGTTTCAGATATATTTGAGATATATATGAAAGATCATCATTTCTCTCAGCAATACTAGCACTTATTTTGACTTAAGAAATCTGGTGAGTACAAAAGTTCATGTTCATTCACAGCATTGCCTAAAAGGAGAGGGGAAAAACAAATGTATTAGGACCCCTAGACCAGTAAATGGCACAAAAGAGAACTTCCCATTTCTAATTACATGCCAAGCAGTTCTAATAGAATGAAGACATAGGGGAAGTTATGTAATTTGTTCTTCAAAGCAAAACACCTTGAGACAGAAAGGAAATCCTATCCATAATTACAACGGATCTGTAAGCAGAAAGTGGGGCTGTCTAGAAAGCTGAGGCTTGTGCCCCAACTCATGAAAGAATTTTATCTATAGATTCTTACCTGGTTTCCTGTTCTGTTCAACCAATCATGGAGGTTCGTCTCCTGAGACAGAAGCAAACCTAATGGATCTGTTTGGCATCTTCATCTGGTCTCCATCCCAGTTCTTGATTAAACTCCTAAGCACATAGCCATGATTATAGAACCTAACCAGACCATACCAGGTTTATGAAGAAATACAAACCTCTTACAGGCCAGTAAGAGAAACACTGATGATATTGAGAGATGTAAAGAGGTCTTTACCTGAACAAAACAAAACAAGTGTTTTAGCCTCTTTATATAATTCAAGCCCAAATACTGTGCTTCAGTCTTAGGTCTTGACCCACATGAGTAAACCTTCACAGGCTCTCCTCAGGATTTGGGGAGATACATGAGCTCTCACAAAGGACTTTGCTATTAACTCCATCACGAAGTTTTGATGATACTTAGTTTTGTATATTATACATTTCTGTTTTGGATTTCTTCATTGTCACAAAGTGATGGAACAGAAAATAATTTTTAAACAAATTCCAGTGGTATTTTTTTTTTCAGCGCTATTTTTGAGTAGAGCTGAGGTTCACAAAGTGGGAGTAAGTCTATGCTCTTCGGTTTATGGAACTCTGCTATTGTTTTCTCTGTGTGTGAACACATTTATTTTTTAGATTCTTTAGGTATCTATGTATTTAAATTATGTCCTTCACATTACTCTCCCTAGTGGTGGCCGTGGAAGTGCATCACCGAGGTCTTTGTTCAGGAGAACCTAGTGGAGGGAGCACAGCTGCCACCATCGTCACCTTCATCCCTGGGCACATTCCCCCAGGCTTTTTCCATCTACTGACAGAACACAGAGGGCTATTAAACCTCGGCCATTCTCACGTGGTATGGGATTGGTCTAAATGCGGCACCTTTGGTTTGGTGACTGGTCAACTGCCTGTGGTATGAGAAACTTCTTAAACTATTTTTTTAATCCCCCTCACCTTTTACAGAAATAGAATTGTGTCACAGTCGGCAGCCCTCCCTTGAGTGAAGACTCCTGCTTAACCCTCTCATAATTTTCATAGACATCTCACCAATAAACCCCCTATAACTTTAATTCCTTCTTGGTTGTTGCCTCTTGGATGAGCAGAACTGACACTTAACAGAAAGGGGGAGGGAGGGAAGGAGGAAGCGAGAGAGAAAGAGATCCTTGAAAAACACTGTATGGCTTTATGAGCATGTGAGGTTTTTTGTTGTTGTTGTTGTTGTTGTTGTTGTTTTTAATTCCCACATTTTTTTTTTAAGTTTATTTTTTAGTAATCTCTACACCCAACATGGGGCTCCAACTCACAACCCGGAGATCAAGTCTCATACTCTTCCAATGGAATCAGCCAGGCACCCACCCTTGGAAACGTCCAATAAACATTCATTTCCTTCCGTTTGAAGGAGAGCTCCATGAAATTTCTGTCTCATTCTCTGTTGTGTCTTGGTTCACTCCATGCAGAATCAATCGCCAGCCTTCTAAAGCGAAGATCCCATTACCCTCTGTGTCCAGCCCTGCTCCACCCAAAATTGCACACATGGGCATGTACACACACCCCGGGTCCTTTTATTTATTTATTTTTATAACTTATTTATATAAATGTTATAAATCACTTTTAGAAAACTTTAATTTTTCTGCTGAATATTATGTTTTGGGAGGAGATTAATCTCTCTCTCTCTCTCTTTTTTTTTCTTCCTGACCAATATGGATTATTCTACCACAGGGATGTATCACATTTTGCTTTTCATTTCTCTTTTCATGAATCCCTAAGCTGTTTCTGGTCTTTGCTAACATAAAACTTGTTGCTCTAAAGATTCCAGGTAGTTTTTTTTCCTGTGAAAGGTGAAAGAGCTTTTCTGGGCTGTTTGGGATGCTGGTTTTGTAATTAATTATACAAAAAAACTGATTGTAATCCCCATAACCATTACAAACAGCTTTCCTAACTTGTTAAAACCCCACCAGCACGCCACGGTCCTCTTTGCTCATATCCTTATTATCACTAGCCATTTTTTTTTTAACCTCAATTTTTGCTACTCTGATGAGTAATGTATCAAACTGCATCTCTCTGATTATTAGTAAATCTGAGAATCTATGTATAAAAATATATTAGCCATCTGGAATGTCTTTTCTGTGAGCTACTTACTCATCCTCTTTATCATTTGTTTTCGACTAGATTCCCTACCCTTTTAGGCTTATACTTTCACTCCTTTTAAGTTAGTCTTTTTGAATATGTTAGTGTGGGCCTGTCATGTGGACCCATGTCAGTTTGAGGTTACCTGTTACTGGTTTATTAGGGTATAAGTGGCATATGATATATTGCACATATATAAAATGTATAGTTTGACAAGACTGACATGTGTATCCCCCCCATGAAACCACTACCATAATCAACATGCAACATGCATGCAACTCCCCTAGAAAGTTCCTCATGACTGTCATTCTTTGCCCCCACCCACTTCTGCCACTCTTTCCTCCTTCTACAGGCAGCAAATGTCCTACTTTCTGTCATGATAGGTTAGTTGGCACATTCTTGCATTTTATGTCAATGAATCATACAGCGCGTACTTTATTTGGTTGGCTTCTCTGTCTCAACATAATTATTTCAGGATTCATCCATGATGAATCCACCAGTGATTCATGCCTTCTTATTTCTGAACAGGATTTCGTTCATTTGTAAGTACCAGAGCTTGTTTTTCCATTCACTTGTTAATAGACATTGAGTTACAGTTTGTTGTTTTTTAATTGTTTTTTTTTGTTTTGTTTTGTTTTGCTGTCTTAGGTATAGCTTCTCTAAGCATTTCTGTTTGTCTGTGTATGGAATACACTTTCATTTATTTGGGGTAAATACCAATGAGTGGGATGGTTGTGTCATGTGGTAAGTGTATGTCTTAATTTTTTAAGAAACTGACAAACTACCATTTTACATTCCCAACAGCAGTGTGTGAAACTTAGTAACTGCTTATACCCCAACACTTCGTATGATCAGCATTCTAAATTACAGCCTTTCTAATCAGTATGTATATCATTTTAGTATTAATTTGCATTTCCCTAATGACTAATAATGTTGAGCATAATTCATGTGATTATTGGCCATCTGCATATCTTTTTTGATGAAGTGCCTTTTCAAATTTTTATCCATCTTTATTGGGTTATTTGTTTTCTTATTATTGATTTTTGAGAATGCTTTATGTATTCCAGAGACAAGTCCTTAATCAGATAACCAAATATTTTTATCATTTCTTTTTTTATCACTGCTAATTCACATTCCAAGTATGTTTTATCCTCTCTTTTCTTAAATTCCTTTATGTATTTCTCAAAATTCCTTCCTGAGGGATATATTGTATTCCTTAATGTTGTTAATTTTGTTGACTCTAGAGGAATATGTTTATTCTATTTCTTAGGATAATATTTCATCTAGGCTACATCCTCTAGGTCTATTTTTATTTTTATTTTTTATTTTGTTTTAAAGTTTCTCTCTCTACATAGGTTTAAATTATTTTTATGCATTTATTTTATGCATTTTTTTTTAAGAAACCCAGGAATATCTACTCAGTTTTGCCACTTGCCTAAAATTAAGTGGGATGAATATCCATGATTGCTGACTTTGCCAAGAGATTCATTTTTTGCATGTAATCTCAGAACATTTGATAAAAAATTATGCTTTGACATACAGATCAATAAATGTCAATTATATAGACATACAGATCAATGAAAAACAGTAGGGTTCAGAAACCCAGTTATATGATTAGTCAATTTCAATAAAGATTCTAAGATGATTCAGTGGAAAATAATTTTTTTCACCATAAACTGTTAGAACAGTTAGACAGTCTAAAATTTTTTAAAGGAAAAAAGAAGACAAATAAATAAAAAGAAAAACTTTTGACCTATCTTGCTCTACTCAGCAAACATAAAAATTAGCTGGTATTAGATTATAGAACAAAATGTAAATCTTACTATTAATGACATCTAAAAGATAATATGTAGGGGCGCCTGGGTGGCTCAGTGGGTTAAGCCGCTGCCTTCGGCTCAGGTCGTGATCTCAGGGTCCTGGGATGGAGCCCCGCATCGGGCTCTCTGCTCCGCAGGGAGCCTGCTTCCCTCTCTCTCTGCCTGCCTCTCTGACTACTTGTGATCTCTGTCTGTCAAATAAATAAATAAAATCTTTAAAAAAAATTAAAAAAATAAAAAAAATAAAAGATAATATGTAGAGAATCTTTGGGTCAGGGAAAGTTTATGTTTTTTTTTTATTTTGATAGGAAATAAATATAAAATGTAAAATTTAAAGAGCAGTGTTGGACTTTATTAAAATTAAGAAAAAAGATCTTTAAAAGATGTTTAAAATAAAAAGGTAAGGCACAAATGAAAGAAAATATTTTCAAAACATTTGAAAAAGCACTTCTTAATGAATATATAAAGTATAAAGAATTATATATCTAAATGTATTTATAATATACAAATTATTTTATAATATAAATAAGCTATATAAAGACATTGGGGAGGATATGTGCTTTGGTGAGTGCTGTGAAGTGTGTAAACCTGGCGATTCACAGACCTGTACCCCTGGGGATAAAAATATATGTTTATAAAAAATAAAAAATTAAAAACAAACAAACAAAGAATACACAAAGAACTCCTAAAATTAATGATGAGAGAAAAAACAACTTAAGAACATATGGACAAAAAGTATGAGCAAATGCTTCCCCCCAAGAAAGAGATGGCAAATAAGCCCATGGAAAAAAAATGTTCGACATCAGTAGTCATTAGGGAAATGCACATTAAATTCACCATGAGATTTCATGCACATTACTAGAAAGGCTGGGATTAAAAAATGAAATGAAACAGGCAATACAAAATGTTGGCAAGGATGTGACACAATTGGAACTCTCACATGCTGCTGGAGGAATGCAAAATGTGTTCAACAATTAAAAAGAACCAACTACTAACATATCCTACCACATAAAAAAAGTCCAAAAGCCTGAGGAATGAAGCCAGAACTCAAAAAAACTACAGACTAAATGTTTCTATATATTTGATATTTTGGAAAATGCAAAGGATAAGAACAGATATCGGACCATCAGTTGCCAGGGACTGGGAGTGACATGAAGGAAGCTGACTGCAAGGGGAATGCGGTAAGCTTGGGAGGTAGGGGAAAGACTTTCTATCATAATTATGTGGGTGATTATATAACTGATTGCATTCCTCAAACCTTGTGGAACTGTACCCCCCCCAAAAAAAAGGTGAGTTTTACTGATGTAAGTACGAACCAGTAAACCTGAATTAATAAACAGATATGTTTGACAAGTGTTCCAGGCATATTCTTCGTCACCTCTTGAAGTATCTTACTGCATATTCTTTTTTTTTTTTTTTTAAGATTTTATTTATTTATTTGAGAGAGAGAGAGAGAGCATGAGAGGACAGAGGTCAGCGGGAGAAGCAGACTCCCTGCCGGCAGGGAGCCTGATGGGGGACTCGATCCCTGGACTCCAGAATCATGACCTGGACTGAAGGCAGTTGCTTAACCAGCTGAGCGACCCAGGCACCCCCTTACCGCATATTCTTAAATCGTATTTTTACTTGTTTACCTGCTATTTATCAGTCTCTCTACTAGAATACAAGCTTCTCAGGGACACTCCCTGTTGGTTATGGTATACCTGGTGTGTAGAGTAGTACCTGACACCCAGGGCATACTCCTGTGTTGTAATTAGTTCAATAAATTAGCTCTCCAGATTTGAATTTTCTCTGTTCCATTGTTTTTGTTTTGTTTGGTTTATCAACAACTATAAAAATGGTAGCAGTTTTTTTTTTTTTTTAATTTTGGCTCCAACTTTCAATTCCAGAATTAAAAGAAAAGGAAAAAGAAATAAAATTAGTAAATATTTTCCAGGATGGGAATGGGGGGGATCTCTTCTTGTCTCATTTATCTGTGGTCAAATATATTCTAAATGCTTATCTTTCCAGTAAGACATAACTTCTAGGCCCTCATGCAAAACTCTGACTTTCAGAGAAACCAGCAGTTTTAGAGACTTGAGCAATGTGTTCTCAAGATCCCATTTTCTCATTTGAATAATTATCTATTATTACCTACTCTTTAGGCTTGTGGTAGGGATTCAATAAAAGAGGTAAATAATGAGCCAGATTCAATGATTGGCCAAGAAGTATTATTGAATACATATCTTTCTTCAAAAAAATATTTGGCTCTTCTGGACTAATAATAATAACAACAATAATAATGCCATTAAATATTAGAAGAGGAAATTCAGTATGCTTTCTGTGCTTTGCTAAACACAAAGTCTGATGTTATGTCTTCCAGTGTAATCAGATATTGAGAACAGTTTGCTGTAGTAAATTGATACTTTTCCTATATTATTCTTATATTTTTATTCTTGCATTATTAATGATTCCTTTTCATAAATACATTCTGTCTCCAGCTAACCACCTGCACCCCTTACTTCATTTTCTAAGCTCCTAACGGGCAAGAACTCTGCATTATATTTCTATGGATCTTGACCTTAATACTGTGCATATGGTAGGTTCTCTATAAACATGCTGACTTTTTGACTAAGCTGTGGGAAGGAGCTCAGTTATACATTCAGAAATTGATGATCACAAGAATGATATAAAAAAAAAAAAAACACTCTCACTGCCTTCAAAGTTTACTTCAAAATTCATCTGGATTAATTCATTTCTAAGATCACTTAGTAAGCATATCCAGAAAGTTTCTTCTTTAGTCAATGTAATGGTAAGTCCCCTTGACACTGTGAACAATTATTCATGCAGTGCAGACAGGTCAGCCTGTTGTTGGAAAGGGCAGCTAGCTCATTTTTCTTTCTTGCTTAGTCTAATGCTACTTTGGGCTCAGAGAATGAGAAATGGTCTTTTACAAAGAATGAAGCACTGTATATTCCCTGAAGCTCTACTACTGAAAAGTCCAAAGATGAAAGGGAAAAAACAGAAATAAATTTTATCATCGTTTCTTCCTTTTCACTGTCCTCAGCTCTTTTTTGTTCTTGTTGTTTGTTTGCTTTTAAAGTTACCCTGGATCTGATTACAAAATACTAAATTTCCAGAAGCCTGAACCTGAAAATTATGGTTGAAGTTTGTTTTCAGATAAAATATTTTTCAAAATGCTAGATCTACATGTATGATCAGTAATTATTTACCTTTGCATTGCTTCTAGGAGTCCTGTTATGCTAGGAATAACCTGCTTTAACCATTATCCTTGTCTTCAAATGTAAGGTAAGGGTTTAAAAGATGAGTATAAAGTGTATCTCAGCCAAGCACCTGGCAAGTAGCATTATTCAATAAATACCTGTCCTTACTTTCAAACCTGTTCCCTGCTGTTCTCCTAGATGTCCTTCCTCAAATGCATTTATGATCAGTACTCGAATTAGTAATTATGCAGCCTACTCTTATGTCTACCCACCTGAGAAGGTAAATACACAAAAAGAATAAAGACAGACCATATTTGATGACGGAACTCTGATTGACATTTTTGCATCAACCACTCCAGACAGCCAGAGAACTACAGTTACCAGCCCAAGGAGCCAAACTGAAACCTTGTAGCAATCAGCCAAGAAAATTAAAAACTTGCCAACTAAAGTTTGCCCCAGTTTCCAACTCAGGACTAAGTAGAGAAAGCCAAACATGCTCTTCAATCTAATCACATACACTGCTCCTTCTTGCTAGCCTGCCTCCAACTCCTTATGTCAACAACTTCTAATTAGAGCATACCTGAAGCTTTTCATGTGTTTTTTTTTTTAACACTATAAAGATTATTAATTTCTTTCATATCTTTGTGTGTCTTCCAGATGTTAGTGATAATGGCTAAATCTCTTGCTGCAACAAATTGAATAGATTTTCTATGTTTATATTTGGGTGGTCTTCATTTATTTCCACACAAACTTCATTTGCACTTTTTCATAATTTTTTACTTATTTTATTTTATTTTATTTTTTAATTATTTAAATTTCAGTTAAGTTACCATACATGTACTATTAGTTTCTGGTGCACAGAATAGTCTATATGTTTATACCTTACACTGTACTCACCACAAAGGTGGCGACCATCTGCCCCAAATGTTGCTATCACAATACCATTGACTGTATTCCTTATGCTGGCCTTTAATTAAAAAGACTTACTCATTCCAATAATTGGAAGCCTGTACCTCCCACTCCTCTTCACCCATTTGTCCATCCTCCCCCCCCCCCCCCGCCTTCTGGCAACCATCCATTTGTTCTCTGTATTTCTGAGTCTTGCTGCTTTTTGTTTGTTTGTTTGTTTATTCATTTGTTATTTTAGGTTCAACATATGCATGAAGTCATATGGTATTTGTCTTTCTAAGTCTGACTTATTTCACTTAGCATTATTGCCTCTAGGTCCATCCATGTTGTAAAAAATGACACAGTCTCACCTTTGTTTTGGCTGTGTAATATTTCATTGTGTGTGTGTCTGTGTGTGTACTGAATCTTCTGTATCCATTCACCTACCAATAGGCACTTGGGTTGCCATTGTAAATAATGCTATAGTAAACACACAGGTGTGTATATCTGTTTGAATTTGAACTTTGAATATTATGGTAACTTCTTACTGTTTTCATCTCTGATTTTTATTTGTTCTTGATTCTTATATCATCCTGTCCTTGAAGCAAACCATCTATATTTTCACCCGTTTGTTAAGTGATTTCAGCACTTCATGCAATTGTGTCAATCTCTCCTTAAATGTTTCCCAATATTCCTAAGTTCCCAAAAAGCAAATACAGAAAATTTCATCTGACCAGAAGACTCCATGATTTAGTGTCAGCTTAGATTCTTTTTCTTTTTCTTTTCTTTTTTTTTTTTTAAACCATTTCCATTTCCAGCAACACTAAACCATTTAAAATTTCATGTTTATGCCAGGATGAGCCAGTTTCTCCACTCCTTTTCAGTTGCTAAATGTTTTTCTTCAAGTGATTTCTCTTGATCTTCCACTGAACACACTAACTCATTCTTTCATTCTCAGATCAATTATCACCTTGATAATTTTAAGTATTTTTCTCCAAGCAAAATCAAACCCTATATATGGTCTAGTTATTATCATTAGAGAAAATGCCACACAATGTTGGAGTTGCTGTTTAGATATGTGCTTCTTTTCTAGATTTCAAGATTGTTAAAAGAGATTTCCTTTTCTCTTGACTTTGCATTCCCAGGCTAGGACATTTGGCAGGTGCTCTGAAAATGTTAGTCTGAAAATGTTATTTAGTTAATTCAGGTATTCAGTATTCAGTGTTTGATAGAACCAACTGCTTTTCCTTTTACTTATTTCCAAATGAAAATTTTTATCTTTATAAAATTTTAAATTTATCTTTATATGGAGAAATATAAGTTGCTCCTTTTTAAGCACACAGATGGAAAGGACAAAAACACATCATTTAGATTTGCTACGCATTTTGACCATAACCAAATTTTCTAATATCCTAAAAGGTATCATGAAAGACTAAAGATGAGTCATATTTCTACATCTTTTAACATACAACTTCTTATGGCCCCCAAAATAATATAAGGAGTGGTGTTGGCTTATTTATTTTTGGTTTATTATTATTATTATTTGTTGTTGTTGTTTGCAATGAACCTAACCACAATCCTTGGGTATGATTTTTTTATCATATTGTAGATTTATTCTAAAACTGTTTTCACAGGGGAATGCCTTGCACTTCATTATACTGAATTTAAAAGCAGTTAGCATGTTATGACAAAGTACTCCAAAACTGTTTGGGCACAAGTGTCATTAAAATTTGCAAACGGAATGCTGATTCTTTAGAGATATGGATGAACGATCTCTTCAGATTTCAAGAAGGTTCTGTTCCCTTAATAAAAAGGCAAAATGTGCAGATATGTTTTTAAAGGCTATGTGTGTATGTTTGCTCTTTCAAAACGCATATTGGTTTTTTACTAAAACAAAATAATGTAGAGAAGAACTTAAGGCAGACTTGTTGATTTATAAATACCTACAAGATATCTAGGACAATCTATCTGGCAAGTAGAGGGATATTTTAATTTGAGGCTTGAAATATAGGTTTTCAGTAAAAACATAGAGAGGCAGAGAGGTGTATTTTAAACTTTTTATGTGGTCACCTGAAGACAATATAGAGATGGTGTGGGGGCCACAAGAGATTGGCCAGTTGCTTTAGGCAGGGTGGTGAGTGAAGGCTTTTTGAGGAAGTGGTGTTTGAATTGAGATCTACATGAATTGAGATCTACAAAAGGTAAATATATCAATATATATCAAGCAGAAGGAATAGTTAATGCAAAAGTCTATTAAAGGCGAGAGTTGTAGTGTTCCTGATCTCAGAGGGAAGGTTATCAGCTTTTCCCCATTGAGGATACTATTTGCTGTGGGTTTTTCATAGATAGATTTTATGAAGTTGAGGAATGTTCCCTCTATCCCTATACGTTGAATCATTTTAATCAGGAACAAATGCTGTATCTTGTCAAATGCTTTTTCTGCATCAAGTGAAAGGACCATGTGGTTCTTGTCTCTTCTCTTATTGATTTGTTCTATCACATTGATTGATTTGTGAATGTTGAAACACCCCTGCATCCCATAGATAAATTTCACCTGGTCATGCAGGATAATCTTTTAAATGTACAGTTGTATTCTGTTAGCTAGGATCTTGTTGAGAATCGTGGCATCCATATTCACCAGGGATACTGGTCTGAAATTCTCCTTTTTGGTGGGGTTGTTGCCTGGTTTGGGGATCAGGGTAATGCTGGCTTCATAGAAAGAGCCTGGAAGTTTTCCTTCTGCTTCAAGTTTTGAAATAGTTCAGGAGAATAGTTATTACTTCTTCTTTGAATGTTTGGTAGAATTCCCCAGGGAATCTGTCAGGTCCTGGGCTCTTGTTTTTTGGGAGGTTTTTGACATTGCTTCAATCTCGTTACTAGATATTGGTCTATTCAGGTTGTCAATTTCTTCCTGATTCAGTTTTAGAAGTTTATAGGTATCCAGGAATGCAACCATTCTGTCTATGTTGCTTAATTTATTGTCATATAACTGTTGATAGTAATTTCTGATGATTGTTTCAATTTCCTTGATATTAGTCGTGATCTCTCCCTTTTCATTCATAATTTTATTAATTTGAGTCCTCTTTCTTTTCTTTTGGATTAGTTTGGCTAATGGTTTATCAAGCTCATCAATTCTTTAAAAATACCAGCTTCTGGTTTCGTTGATGCATTTTACTATATCTCTAGTTTCTATCTCATTGATCTCTGCTCTAATCTTGATTTTTTCCCTTCTTGTGTGTGGGGTTGGCTTAATTTGCTGTTGATTTCTAGTTCTTTAAGGTGTAAAGAGAGCTGTTGTATTCTGGATTTTTCAATTTGCAAATGACAGTACAGGCAAAGGGCTGATATCAAAGATCTATAAAGAACTTCTCAAACTCAACACACATAAAACAGATAATCATGTCAAAAAGTGGGCAGAAGACATGAAAAGACATTCTCCAAAGAAGACATACAAATGGCTAGCAGACAGATGAAAAAATGTTCATCATCACTAGCCATCAGGGAGATTCAAATTAAAACCACATTGAAATACCAGTTAGAATGACCAAAATTAACAAGACAGTAAACAGCAAGTGTTGGAGAAGATGTGGAGAAAGGGGAACCCTGTTATACTGTTGGTGGGAATGCAAGTTGGTGCAGCTGTTTTGGAAAACAGTGTGGAGATTCCTTAAGAAATTAAAAATAGAGCTTCCCTATGACTCTGCAATTGCACTATTGGGTATTTACCCCAAAGATACAGATGTACTGAAATGAAGGGCCATATGTACCCCAATGTTCATAGCAGCAATGGCTACAGTTACCAAATTGTGGAAAGAACAAAGATTCCCTTCAACAGATGAATGGATAAAGAAGATATGGTCATATATATTATGGAGTATTATGCCTCCATCAGAAAGGATGAATCCCCAACTTTGGTAGCAACATGGATGGGACTGGAAGAGATTTATGCTGAGTGAAATAAGTCAAGCAGAGAGAGTCAATTATCATATGGTTTTGTGGAGCATAAGGAATAACACAGAGGACATGGGGAGATGGAGAGGAGTGAGTTGGGGGAAATTGGAGAGGGAGACAAATCATGAGAGACTGTGGACTCTGAGAAACAAACTGAGGGTTTTGGAGGGAAGGGGGATGGGAGATTGGGTGAGCCCGGTGGTGGGTATTATGGAAGGCACGTATTGCATGGAGCATTGGGTGTGGTGTAATAAAATGAATTCTGAAGCACTGGAAAGAAATAATTTAAAATAAAGTTTATTAAAGGATGAGCCTAGGAGTTTCAAGGACCGGTTTGACTGGAGGAGACAAATAGGATTTCCACCTGAGGTCAGAAAGGCTATAGACTCAGATTGCACAGGAGTTCATAAGCCATGCTACATATTTATACTTAATTTAATTTCAGTAGATCGCATTTGGGGGATTTTAAGGAGAGAAGTAGAAATATTTGATTGACCTTTATTTTATTATTATTACTATTTTAATGATCAAAATGGCTGCAGCTAGGTTGCAAGTGAACAATAGGGGAAGATAAGTGCCACCCTGAGACTCATTATTCAGAAGATGTGTTGTCCAGAGCAGAGCTGGTAGCAGTGGAAAATGTAGTAAACAATGATGTCTGCAATATGTGTGACATACTTAACTAAGTGTGGAGGAAAAGAAGTGAAACAGGTAGCCATCTATTTGAAACATGTGTAGGCTACTGGAAATTAGTAGAGCGACGACTGCTATAATTAAAGGAATGTAATTTTATATATACACACACATACACACACACTTAAAAGTTGTGTTGGAGAGCTAGACCATTAGTTTCAAATCCATGTCCTGCCATTTATTAAAAATGAAATCTCATGTTAAATAACTTGTTTTTCTGAGGTATATTTTTAGTTTACAAAAAAATACAAGATGAAATATTTTAAGGCATCAGTTCTTCCAAACTTGATGTAGAGATAAGAAAATGCCAATCAAAATCACAATGCAGCTATATTGTAGATACTAAAAAACGTATTCTGAGGTTTATATGAAAACACAAAGACCTTGAATAGACAACCCAATGAGGAGGAAATGATGGAGGAAGAAGAGGATGAGGAAGATTAGGAGAAGGAAGGGGAGGAGGAGGATGCTGAAAGAAGGAATAAAGGGAAAATGAGAGTGGGCTTACATTACCCAATTTCAAGGCTTACTCTAGAGCTACAATAATGAAGACACCATGGCATTAGTGGAAGAGTAGACATGTAGATCATTGGAATACAATCAAGAACCCAGAAATAGACACACAAATATAATTGAGTTTCACAAAGGGTCAGACAATTCAGTGGAGAATTGAAAATGATTTTAGCCAATGGTGATGGTATAATTGGAAATCCATATGAAAAATATATGCATAGATAAACCAACATAAACATAGACCTGACTCTTACCACAAAAAGTAACTGAAAATAGATGATAAATCTAAAAATAGAACACTAAATATAAAATGTCCAGAATATAACATGGAAACTATTGTGTGACTTTGGAGTTGGTGATGAGCTTTTACATAGAACACCAAAATCATGAATAATGAAAGAAAAAATGATGAGCCCAAATTTATTAAAATTGTAAAACTCCTCTTCTGCAAAAGACACTGTAAAGCGAATGAAGAAACAAGCTACATACTCAGAGAAAATATGTGAACAATTCTTATTTGAAAAATGACTTCTGTCAAGTTATGCACAAAACTCTTAATACTGCACCAAAGGAAAATAATTTGAAATTGACTGGGCAAAAATTGTGAGTCAACATCTTACGAAAGAAGACATACCAATATTAAATAAGCATGTAAAAGGAGGATTGGCATCATCTGTTATTAAGGAATTTCAAATTAAGCAACAGTGAGATAACACTACAAGCTTATTAGAAGGACTAACTTCCAAAACATCGTAAGATCCAACTGCGGATAAAAATACAGAACAATAAGGACTTTTCATTGATTGCTAGTGAGAATGCAACCATTCTACTTTGGAAAACAGTTTATCAGTTTCTCATAAAAACTAACCATAGTCTTGCCATACACACTAGCAATCACACACTCCTAAGTATTTACCCAGCTGATTTGAAAACCTCTGTCCATTTGAAAGTCTACACATAAAAGTTTATAGCAGCTTTATTCGTAACTGAAAGAGAGTAACTTCAAGTGAGATGTCCTTCAGTAGGTGCATAGGTAAACTGTGAACCATCCATTTATTTCAGTATTATTTAGCAACGAAAAGAAAAAAAAAACTATCAAGCTATGAAGAGATGTAGATGAATCTTAAATGCATAGTCCTTAATGAAAGAAGTCAGGCTAAACGCTGCATGCTGTATGAGCCCAACTATATGACATTCTGAATAGCATTATAATGATAGTGTGTTATTCTCTTGTGGCTGCCATAACAAATTACCACAAACTTTGTTGACAGGAATTTGTTCTCTCAATTTTGGAGGCCAGAAGTCTGAAATCAAGGTTTTGGCAGGCTTCACTTTTTCCAGCGGCACTATGGGACAATCCGCTCTTTGCCTTTTCCAACATTTGGAAGCATCTGGCTTCCAGTATCAGCTCCAGATATCCCTTGATTGGTAAACGTGTATACTGGAGTTAAACAATTATGTAAATGGGTTGTGGATTGTGAGAGACAGGCTTCTGGTGTGGGACGTTTATAGATGAGCAAGGGGAAGAGGTTCAACTGAACCATGTAACAATAGATTAGAGTTGGAGATAACGGTTTGAACTCATGTTAACTTAATATAGTTGCAGATGGTTACAGACAAATATTTAGAGTTGTGATTATACATGCTTGTTAGTATATACACATATATTTTCTTGCTGTGTTAGCTGAGAAGACATGGAAACCATGACAGTCTGGTAGGAATGAGGAAACCTCGTACTTAGATCTTGATTTCTAAATCTATTCTTTAGTAATATGAATTGGGATTCATTGGAGAAATGGCTGATCCTAGGACTGGGGCAGGAAATTAGTATATGGAGGAGAATAGGCAAATTTCCCATGTAGAGTTCCAAATTTATATAGATACAACATTATCAAAGAGGTGGGCATAACTCTCCATTCTTGGGGAAGAGGGTATATAGTGACTTCCTTAGAGTATGCCCTTTCCAAGAAGTACACTATAGGAAAAATAATACACAGTGGAGAAATCTGACAAACATCTCATCAGTCAGGTGATTATGGTTCATAGCAACAGTGACAAGTGATGTTGATGGTATGTATCCTGGATATGGGATGAAATGGCATCTTGCCCCTTTGGTGTTTCTCTCCAAAACATGTCATCCTAATCTAATCATGAGAAAAACTTAAGATGGATGTCAGTTCAAGGACATTCTGCAAAATACCCGACCGATCCTCTTCCCAACAGTCAAGGTCATCAAATACAAGGAAAGTTCTTTAATTGGAACAGATGTACATACCAGCATAAGATGTTGGTAGTAGTGGAAACTGGATGTGGGATATATGAGAATTTTCTGTACTGTCTTCATAATATTTCTTTAAATCTAAATGTAAAAAACAAAAACACTAACTATGAAAAGATTGTTAGTTCACTACATGGATGTATACTTACTTTTTGCATTGAATAACAGAATGGTATTCAATGAATACGGTAATATTTAACATTTCACAAATGTCTTAATTTCTCATTATTGCCAGTACTATCTATCCCCTTTTACTGTTACTATTATCTTTTGAAACCTAAATTATTTTTCAAGGTCTAATAAAAGCTCATTTTAAAGGGTTTTATGGCTCCCCCAAAAATGTCTTTTCTCCCTCTGCATTATTAGGACACTCACTCTGCTTATATAAGATCACATTATATTTAGAATGTGCATTTTTCTGTCTCTGAGATAGTGTGAGTTTCTGAGATGCTGTGTTTCTTGGAATTAGCATAACACAGTAGTTACAAAATGGACACTTAATCAAAAGAATCTGGTTTTGAATCATTAGCGACTCCATTTCATTTTCCAATTGCATGATGTTGGGTATTATTTAACCCTTCTGTGTCTCAGATTTCTTATCTATAAAATGGGCCTAATAATAGTACTTACCAATAAGAATTTTGTGAGGAGTAAATGGGCTTATATATATGTGTGTATACACACATATATATGTGCCTATACACAGATATATATTATATATATTAAGAAAAGCCCTGGTAGATGGAATAAACAATGTAGGAATTTTCTATTATTATTATTATTTATCATATACGTATTATTATTTATCATATACGTATTATTATTTAAATTTTTGTTGCTGTGGCCCAGCCATAGCAAGGGCTCACTAAGCAGCTATTACTTTTCTACTTAAATTTAATAAATGGGGTGATGGACAGCAATGAATGTAGCCAATTCACTGCTCTCCATAAAGCTGTGATGGGACTTTACAAAATAAGCTTAATGAGTTGGAAACTCCACATCTCATCTGTGGAGTAGGTTTCTTCCTACTGTGCTAAAGCTCAAAGACTCCAATAAATAATTTCTCTCTGAGCATACATGATGGGAGAATGATGGAGGGCATTTTATAAACTCAGAAGATTTCTCTTATTTCAAGAAACAATATTTTTGGAAATTTGGGAAAATGTCTTTCACACAAAGAAAAAACAGTTGCCTTTAGGAAGGCAAACTTTTAATTACCTCAGAGACCCTATAGAGTGGAAATGTGATCATGGGTATCGTACTTTATAGGTCAGATGCATGATAAGTTATTTATATCAGAGTATCTAAAACACTTTAATTTTTGTTCCGTGGACCAGAGGAAATTCGTGAATGCAAGTAGTGTCTGTGAGATACCCAGAATATGATGTGTATAGGAAGGTTTGTTTTTATTTTAGGTGTAGCACGCAGATAATCATAATTATAATAGATTATGTTTTCATATCCTAAAAATTCTAGAAATATTTTCTCAGATGAGTCTATTTTTTCAAGCTTAAAAATAGTTAACTTGGCCCGTCGTTCAATTATCCACCTTAGAAAGACCAGCAAGTATATAGCAGTTAATATAAACAAACATATTATGGAAAGGACCAGAATCTCAACAAAGTAGGTGGCAGTAATACAGCAAATCAGATCATTGAACCAAGTATAGTTTTTATACAATATACACACATTTTAAATGTAACATAGACAGGGAGGCAGCGGCAGAGATGGAGACAGAGCAGCTAATTGTTAGTGGATATAAGGGGAAAAAATAACTTTTAAGATGGAGATTGATGTTTCTTGTTTATAGTTAATATAACCTTCCCTCTTTAAAAATTATCAAATCAGACTATTCCTAATAGGCACACACATACACTCACAGGCACAAACACAGATATATATACCCATAAAGTAATTTTCATAACCCCTCCCCTCCCTACAGCAAAGGAATACTTTCACACACTATTACTTTGCCATGTATTAACATGTCATTTCCAGGTGTCCCATTGCTTATCTAAATGTGCATTTAAACGTACAATAAGTAAATTACAAATACGACTACCTCTACAGGAAAGTTGTGAGAATTACCAGATCTATTTGTTGGGTGTGAAAATCCTTTAAAAAGGATATGTTATTATAATTAGGTAATTTTCCTTAAAGACAAGGAGCAATGAGTCATTTTAAACCTGGGTGTATTTCTTATATTTTGGTGATCATCACCACTCTGAAAAATTGATGAAACCATGAGTCCTCTCTCTGGATATATGAGTACATACACATACCCCTTCCCACACTATATATGTAAACAGTCAGCATGTTTATGGAACACCTGAAGCTGTTTGGGGGCCCAAAGTCTCAAAATAAGAACTCTTTTCTAAAATATTTCAACTGCCTAAAACTTTGAGGTCAGTGGAATATGGTTGATATACAGAAAGATTCATGCTGGATTCAAATATTTTCCACCTTGACCTTCGCTTCAGATGCTCCAAGTCAAAGGGCAATATTCAAATGCAAAGTTTTATTGCAGGTTAACAGCTTGACCAATAATTTCTCAGCCTCTGGATTCACTAACATTTTTGTAAGGAGTTTTGTGTTTCTCATGACTGCTATCAATTTTTTCAGCACTAAAACAATCATACAGGGCAGTTAACTTCAACATCTTCAGAAACACAAGGAGTGGGTTCCTTACACGCTATCTGTCTTTTCGAAAACACAGTGTATTCAACTATGAGTTCTTTCTTGTGACTGACTCAACTGCTGTCCTTTTGTTTCATCAGGATTTTTTTTCTCTGAAGTTACCTGCTGTAGTCTGGAGACTGTCGTGGTGACTCTTGTCATGTGTAACATGGAACTCAGTAGAAACTACTTAAAGATTTACAAAGCATTTTCAGAGCATTTTATCCTCTGATTAGATTTGCATGCATTCACATTTTGATTGTCCCAAATGTAATTAGCTTTTTCTGTTTACCAATTATCTGGGAAGATTTGCCAAATATATCTTGACAGTGTTCCGACAGGAACTTGCAGCAGTTACAAATTATTCGCAATAAGTTCATTTACACCATAGTGTAATTCTATGCTACATGAAGAATTAACACTATTTATTCATGAGATAGTAGAAACACTCTAAGGGATTTCTGTCAAAGAGAATTGGGTCATTATTTGTTGGAATGAACAAGTCGTTAGGAAATACAACACATAAATCTCAACCAAGAAAAAAAATTTTCTTTCTAATTTCATCTCTGTAACTTCCAACCTAAGATATTTTTTATCAATGCAAAGCCAAGAATGAGCAAATCAGTTCTTAAAAATTAACAGTAGTGGTGAAAAACTCATGCTAATGTTTTAGAAAATGTATATGCAGAGCTTTAAAGATGGTCTAAGGACATGTAATATTTAAATGAAATCATGAAACCACATGGCAAACTCATCATCATCCTCTTCACTTCCTGTTTGATACAGAAAATGCCCTGACAAACAATAAGTTTAAAATTAAGCAAAAGCTCCTTGCTAAGTTTGAAGGTTAGCTCTGAAGTTAGGAAAGGTCAAAATAACGCTTAAATGATAGATAATTATTAGCTAGTCTAACTCTTGATCTGTCTTAACGTGGGATTTGAAAAAGCTTAAAGGAGTAAAACTTATAGAACAGTAAAGCACATATGCACTTACACACACACACACACACACACACACACACACACAAACACACACACACCAGGAAATATGTAAGATATTAGCCAAATAGAGAAGCCAGTTCTTAAGTAAAACTATTCTATAGTTTTCTATATAAATATACTTCATTACTTGTGCCCTTTCTCTTACTCTAAAAGGCACTTCTGCATGTGACTCATATAATTATTTAAAAAAAGAGTCTCCAATGATTTTCATGTGAAAATGACTCACTGAGAGGCTAAGATGAGCACAGGCATCAAACATCTCTAGGGGATAGGTTTGAATGTGTTGTGCCAAGGGGTGGGTCATTAGGTAAAGCTTCTGTTTGGAAGCCCCCAAAAAACAATATTCCAAGAGGATAGTCTTGAAACAAAGTAACTTGAAAAAAAGCATAGCCCTGGGGAGATAGTCTTTGAGACTCTGGTCTGCTGTCTTCCCAGCGCTAGCCTCAATAAATTTTGTTTCACGCCCCCCCACCAAAATTACAGTCCTCACAAGCAGTGAAGTATATATTCAAAACATCCATTTGATTAAGATAGTCAGCATTGCTGTACCTCTAGCTACCTGAAAGAAACTAACATAATCTTCAAAGAGAGACTCCCAAGCCTAGCATAATTTTTAATTTTTTCCACAAATAATGTATGACATACTATTTAAAAGGCATATAATGAGACATTATTTGTAATGAAAATCTAAAAATAACAACTCTCACAACAAAGCCATAAAAATTATTAGAGACCTCAAAATAAATCACATTAATAACTTCAATTTTTTTAAAAAAAGAAAAATTATGCCATCAGAGAATGGGAAGCTATAATATAGCCAATGGAAATTGCAGAATTGAAAAATATATTAATTAATAATAAAAAATTAATGGAGGGGTTTGGCAATAAATTAGATGCAATTAAATAGAAACTTAGAAGAGCAGGGGTGCCTGGGTGGCTCAAGTCAGCTGACCGCCCAACTCTTGGTTTTGGCTCTGGTCATGATATCATGGGTCATGGGATTGAGCTCAGGCTCTGTGTTCAGCAAGGAATCTTTGTGAGATTCTTTCCCTCTCCCTTTATGTCTACCCCTCCCTCCATGTGCTCACACGTGTGCTCTCTCTCTCTCACTCTCTCTAAAATAAGTAAATAAATCTTTAAAAATAAGAAATTAGAGGCACCTGGGTGTTCAGTTGTTTAAGCATCTGCTTTCAGTTCAGGTCATGATCCTAGAGTCCCAGGATTGAGCCCTGAGGCTGGATTCCTGCTCAGTGGGGAGTCTGCTTCTCCCTCTGCCTCTCCCCCTGCTGCTGCTCTCCCTCTGTCACTTTTTCTTTCTCAAATAAATAAATAAAATCTTAAAAAAAATAAAATAAAATTAGAAGAGCAGAAGACATATGACAAGAAAATAGGCAGATTTAAGTTGGAGGGATAAAAGGATGGAAAATGAAAAAAGAGAGCATGACACAGAAAGGATGAAGTAAAACATAAAACATGTCCCCTGGTGGGGTGCCTGGGTGGCTCAGTGGGTTAAGCCTCTGCCTTAGGCTCAGGTCATGATTTCAGGGTCCTGGGATTGAGCCCCGCATTGAGCTCTAAGCTTGGCAGGGAGCCTGCTTTCCCCTCTCTCTCTGCCTGCCTCTGTCTACTTGTGATCTCTCTCTCTGTGTCTGTCAAATAAATAAAATCTTAAAAAATATTAAAAATTAATAAATTAAAAAAACATGGCCACTAGAGTTATAGAGGAAGAGGACAAATGTAAGGAATATTTTATATTCCTTATATAAGAGATTTAAGAAATATATCTAAAAATGTTAATAATAAAGCCTTAAAGCAAACATAAAATTGATTTCAGAGGAGTAACAATGAGACCAGAGGGTGTGAAGCCAAAATTAATGGAATAATATTTTCCAGCTTTTGGGGTGGGGGTCAAGCTCAAATTCTAGATGAAGTAAAAAAAGAAAAAACAAAACATAACAATTTTTTAAATTGTTGAAAGAAAACATTGCCAAACGAGTAAAATTTAGGTACTTTGACATAAGAAGACATGCAATAAAAGAAATACTAATGAGCTGGCATAAAAGAGAAAGAATTTAAGTAAAAATTTTAAAAAGAGAGGAGGCAGTTATTGCATATGTAAATTAGATAGGATTAAAAAGAAAAGATCCATAAACATGGGTAAAGGTAAAAGATTATTGCTGTAAAAACCAATATATATATACATGCCAGAGGAAATTAATATATATACATTGAATTAACATAACAGAAGACAATACATATGACTAATAAATGTTTCTAACATTTTCTTATGCCTTTTTTTCTTTTTTTTGGTCTTGGAAGAATTAGAAGTTTTAATTTGTATGAACTTTGATGGATCAATGAATAAGAATGTAATCTCCAGAGAAACAAATAAAAAGTAAAATAAACTATAACTTCCAACCTAACAGAGGTATATAATCAGACAAATTCAAAAGCAAGTAGCAGGATAGAAGAGTTGAATCCAGCTGTGCAAATACATTAAATATCAATGGATAAAAGTTTCTAATTAAAAGAAAAAATTTAGAATGATTTTTTAAAAAATGTGTGCTGCTTAAAAGAATCACATCTATGTTAAATGAATATAAAATATTAAAACATAAGAAAAGCAAATACACTGTAGCCAAAATTAAACAAGAAATCTGTTGCTACTGTAATATTAGGAAAATCAGACTTTAAATAAGAAAAATACTGCAAGAGAAAAAAGTCATTTCATAATTTTCTTGAAGTTTTGCTCTATTAGGAAGACTCAAAACTGTAGGGCACCTGGGTTGCTCAGTCATTAAACATCTGCTTTTAGTTCAGGTCATGATCCCAGAGTCCTTGCTTGGTGGGGAGTCTGCTTATCCCTTTCACCCTCACCCCACTTGTGCTCTTTCTCTCTCTCAAATAAATAAATAAAATCTTAAAAAAAAAAAAGAAATAAAACTGTAAACTTTTAAGCACCTAATAAAGTATCTCAAAATTCATATACATGAATCTATAATTATTCTAGGAAATACTTATAAGTATACTCAGTATTTAGCACATTAAGTAGAAATACTGCATTACTAACATAAAATATAAAATCTTATCAACCCACTTAATAGTCATCTGATATTTATTAAAACGGCAAAATATATATAGGTATTAAGTGCTCACACAACAGTTCCATGTAGGTAGTGTCTGCTTTCTATATATTTGAGAGCCTGGCTTTGACCATGTGCAAGTAGGCTAAGAATAAATAACAACAGAAAGCTAGAAAATCCCCATGTGTAGCTTAAGCCAAAAAAGAAAAGATGTCAAAATAATAAATTATTTAAAGTAAATAACATTAATTAAAATATGAAGTAAAAAACATGTGATGAAACTAACATGGGAATTTGAGAGAAATATGCTATTAAATAAGACAATATAATGGAAAAAAGATTCAAAATGTATGAGATAAGCAACCATTTTAGGAAAATATTAACTAAAGAAGAAAACTAGGAAAATATAAGGAAAATACTAATAAGGGTAACATAAGATGAATAAAATAGAAAACAAAAACAGTAAACAGCATAAATCAGGCTAATTTTCTTTTCAAAATGCTAGTAAAATTGAGGGGGGAGACAGAAAACAGAGACAGAAAAATACAGATGGAGTGAGACAGAACAAAAGAGAGAGAGGAAGGCACACATAACCAATGTTGGGACTAAATAAAAGACCAAAAACAGATACTGAAAGGATTTTGTGTCAATGAAGTTAAAAATTAAAACGAATTAGCTATCTGGAAATATGTAGACAAATATAATTTATCAGTTGTATGGAATAATGTATACTACCAAACTGGAAATAGTATCTCTCAATACAACTTACCAAAACTGACACTAGAGGAATTTGAAAAGCTTGATACTCCCATTACTAGGAAAGGAAGTAAAACTGTAATTAAAGTCCTTCTACCAATAAAACTCCTAAGTCCATAGGGTTTCATCATAGAATTCTGATAATTGAACAACTATTCCCTGGAAAATTACAGAAAAATTTTATTTAGGAGCATAAGGGCAAATAGAAAGATACTCTCATGAATTTAAGTAGAAAATAAATGCAAAATAAATACAAAGGAAGAATATCAGGAAACTATGTTTTCCAGGAACCAAGTAACCACTATCCACAGGAATGGTCCTCTGATGAGGATATTGCTGTTTGGACTTTTACCATTGCACATTCCTTACTGTATTGTAGGATCTCATAGCCCTGGATGCTTGCTACTGTGTCAAGGGGCCCCTTAATCTAGAACATCTCTGTTAGATTTTAAATTCCTGAGGAGAAGCACCTAGTTGACCACACTCTTAATACTTATAGAATCTGTACTTTGCGATGTATAAAAATAAACATAGGACTCTGATCTCAACTTTTACTTATCTAGAATGCCACGTAGATAAAAAGTATATGGATGCTGATATAAAAAGGAACAAATATCCCTTTAGCTGTGTCCAGTATCTATATGAATCCATCTTATACTTCGGACCCCTCTCCAACACACACACACACACACACACACACACACACACACACACACACGTTTCCACTTTATAAAATACAACTATCCCTTTTATAACTAAAAACACACTCACTCTTCCCAAAGGAATAAACTAAATTGTTTAAAGTTACTGCATGCAATCTAGATTCAAAATTTCTAGATCACACATATTCCTCTTTAAGTTCTATCACTCTTATATCCTGAAAATTATAGAACAATTGTGTAGTCAATTACAAAATTAACCACCAAAATATAAAATATTGAAGGAGACATAGTGACAGGGATAATTCATTAATATATATAAATATACACATTACACACTCGATCAGCTTTATTATTTAGAACATATTTCAAATTGAGCATCTGTGAGCATAGAGACTGAGCATGTTGAATCATTAGGATCCTAAGTGCAAAGTGGAAGAGATATAGCCTGGACAAGCTGAAGAGCCCTTCTTGGCATGGGGCTCTCTACAAATCTGGCCACTTGGGGAGGGAGGGACTCAGGAAAAGCATTGGGAACAGTTTCCTGAAATGTGACATATATTTCCTCCAAAATCAATCAAAAAGCCTCTCAGTAATTGAGAGCACAACTTTACAGCATCTTTATTCACTCCCTTAGAAGGAAGAACCTGGCATGTTCCAGATCTTTGGCCATTAAGAAAATTCTCTCACTATTTCCTATAATCCCATTCTTAAAATACAGTATCATAATGGGGCACCTGGGTGGCTCAGTCTGTTAAATATCCGACTCCTGATATCGGCTTATGTCATGATCTCAGGGTTGTGAGATGGAACTCAATATAGGGCTCTGCGTGTAACCAGGAGTCTGCTTGAGATTCTCTCCCCCTGCTCCTCCTCTGTCCCTTCCTCTCTTTCTCTTTAATAAATAATTAAAATTTTAAAGAAATATATAGTATCATTATGTAGTGATTTATTTTATTGACCCATTTAATGTTAAAATTCCTTGATATTGGAATGGTGCTAAAGAATTTGGTTTGTCACATGCCATTGCACAGTTTGTGGACTGCACAAAGGCACTGAGCTAAGGGAAAGAGGGCAAACTGAAATCCAGTCTGCTCTCACATCGCTCAGCTCTGTGCTCTGGAATTGGGCTGCATCTGCCTATAGAAAGGCTCACAAAAATATGTCTTTTATCAAATTTGTCCACCTCCCCTCAGAGAGCAGATTTTTCTCACTGTACTTCCCGATGTGAAATTTTTCCTAATTTGTCTGCACAAAGAGGCTTTTTTTTTTTTTCTCTAATTGAGAGAAAAAATAGTGCTTTAAAGAGTGGTGGTAGCCCTGGATAGAGGGTGAGTAATCCTGAAGCAAGTGATGCAGTTTTACTGCTGGGCTTGCTGGGTGAAAGCAATCTTTTTGTGCTTTTTTATCTTATTGCAATGGAGAAAAAGTATTTGTCAGGTCAATAGCTGCTTGCCAACTAAATTGATTTGTTCCTATAATAAGACCATATCTGGAAGAACAGCTGCATTGGAATGATGATATGATTAAACTTAAGATATTCCACTGTGTTTCTCCAAGAGACATTTATCTTTTTGCATCAGCCAAGATGAAACATAAATGGGAATGTGATAAGCACTACCATTCCTGATTCTTTAAAGTTTGGACATTGACTCCAATATCTGATGTTCCTCCAGGATCTGGTTTTGCTTTTGATTTTAATTGTATTTTTCACCCATAATAGTCCTTACTTGGTGTGTCAGTGGGCTATTGAGGTAATTCTGCCAGGTCCTAAGGATATATGTTCAGATTACACATTCTGTTTTACCAATCCTTTCATGAGGAAGTTTAGGTCAGATCTTCTTTCATCATCTTGGACTTGGTTTCCCAATAATTGGTATTAGCCAACAGATGGTGTCCAATAGTATTTCTTTCCTGTAGGCAAAGTTACCCAGTTGAGTTGCTATAGGTCTCCTTAAGGAAGGTAAAGAGGAGATGAGCGTATATAATCCTACTATTGCCATATTCCTTCTCAAGAATTTTTTTCTCAAGGAAATTTTGGCTAAAGGCAAATTAAGATATTTAGATATAAGAAAACTTTAGAGAATATACGTTTTTGACATTCAATCTCCTATGCAAAAAAAAAAAAAATTAAAAGAATTCTCCAGGCAGACAGGATATGTTGCAATTTTTAGATAGATAATGCTTCTGTAAACATTGGTGTAATGCATCCCTTTGAAATAGTATTTTTGTATTCTTTGGTAAGTACCTCATAGTGAAATAGCTGGATCATACAGTAATTCTATTTTTAGCTTTCTGAGGATCCTCCATATTGTTTGAGTGGCTGCCCCACTATGCGTTCCCACTAATAGTGCAAGAGGGTTACTTATCTCTGCACCCTTGCCAACACCTGTTGTTTCTTGTTTTTGTTGATTTTAGCCATTCTGACAGGTGTGAGGTGATATTTCATTTGCAGGGGAATGAGTGGAGTAGAAGTCTTATGCAAAGTGAAATATCAGTCAGGGGAAGACAAATAGCATATGATTTCACTCCTATTCAGAATTTGAGAAACAAAACAAATGAGCAGAGGTGCGGGGTCAGGGGGAGAGGTGAACCAAGAAACAGACTCTTTAGAGAACAAACTGTTGGTTACCAGTGGGGAAGTGGGTGGGGAGATGGGTTAAATAGGTGATGGGGGTTAAGGAGTGCACTTGCTGTGATGATCACTGGATGTTGTATGGAAGTGTCGAATCTTTATATTCTACACCTGAAACTAATACGATACTGTATTTTAAGTTACTGGAACTTAAATGAAAACCTAAATGGGGTAACTTGGGGGGCTCAGTTAAGTGTCACACTCTTGATTTTGGCTCAGGTCATGATCTCAGGGTTTTGGGATCAAGCCTTGTGTTGGGCTTCATGCTGGACATGGAATCTGCTTAAGATTTTCTCTCTCTCTCCCTCTGCCCTCCCCAAAATAAAGAAATAAATAGTACTTTATTTATTTATGTATTTTTTAATTTTTAATTTATTTTTTTTCATGTGTTCCAAAATTCATAGTTTATGCACCACACCCAGTGTTCCACAAAATACGTGCCCTCCTTAATACCCACCACCAGGCTCACCCAACCCCCCACCCCTTTCCCTTTTTGGAGAAAAACCCTCAGTTTGTTTCTCAAGAGTTTCACAATCTCTCATGGTTTGTCTCCCCCTCTGATTTCCCCCAACTCACTTCTCCTCTCCATCTTCCAATGACCTCCGTGTTATTCCTATGTTCCACAACTAAGTGAAACCATATGATAATTGACGTTCTCTGCTTGACTTATTGAATACTTAACTTTTGTATCAACATGGACGGCACTGGAGGAGATTATGTTGAGTGAAATAAGTCAATAAATAAGTACTTCAAAAAGTGAAATGTGAAAAAAAAAGTGAAATGTGAGTGGGAGACACAAGTTTTCTGTTATAGAATAAGTAAGTCACAGAAATAAAAGATGGATCATAGGAAATATAGTTAATGGTATTGTAGTAGCATTGTATGGTAGCTACACTTGTGAGCACAGCATAACATATGAAGATGTTGAATCACTATGCTGTACCCTTGAAACTAATGTAACATTGTGTGTCAACTCTACTCAAAAAACAAAGTAAATAAAATAAAAACCCATTTGAAAAGTGCAAAAAAAATTATGACTTTGGCATACTACTTATGCGTGGCCGTGGTTATATGTTGTAAAGACTTCAATATTTTAAATCAAGTGTTACATTAACGCTAGTTAGATTGCAAAGTGAAGCATACTTATTATAATCTCTAGACCAGTTACTTAAAAATACATGAGATTAAAAAAATACATGACCTTAAGTATCAATAGGTAATTTAATATAGGTGATATACATAAATTAAAATACTCCAAAGAAAATAAGTAATCAAAAGAAAAAAAAGAAAAGGAGAAATTAAAAGAGACTGACAGAGACAAAATGGTAAAATTGTAGACCTAAATCTAATCATGTAAATAATTACATTAAATATCAATAGACTATCTTCTTGATCTTGGGTTAGGCAATAGTTGTTAGATATTAACACTAATACCCCAAGCCATATTTGAAAATACATAAATAGGACTCCAAAATTAAAAATTGTGAACTGCAAATTAATACCATCAAGAAAGTGAATTATAATCCAAAGAATAGGAGAAAATACTTACAAATCATGGATCTCTTAAGTTGCTTCTATTCAGAATATATTCATTTGCTTCTCTTATTACTCAATAATAAAAAGACGTTATTCAATTAAAAAATGGGCAAATTATTTGAGTATATATTTCTCCAGAGAAGATAAATAAGTGTCCATAAGCTTATAAAATGATGCTCCATGTCAGTACTTATCATGGAAATACAAATCAAATCTGCAATGAGATACAAGTTTATACTCTCTAGGATGGATATAAGAAGCAACAGAAAACAACAAGTAATTTTAATGATAGAGAGAAATTGAAACCCTTACATATTTGTTCAGAGGGATGTAAAACAAAAATCAATTGCAATTTAAAAATCATTTTATATACTGGTAGCAGTAGTTAAAGTAAAATTTTGGGGTGCCTGGGTAACTTGATTGGGCGTCTGGCTCTTGATCTCAGCTAAGGTCTTGATCTCAGGGTTGTGAGTTCAAGCCCTGTGTTACAGTGTAGTGCCTACTTAAGAAAAATTAAAATAAATAAAAATTTAAAAATCAGTTTTATTTATAATAGCATCAAAATACTTAAAGTACTTAGGAACAAATTTAAGAAAAGATGAGGAAAATCCCTCTAAAATGAAATGTAGCTGAGATAAATTTCGCAAGATATAAGTAATTAGAAACATACTCCATTTTCATTAACTGGAAAATTGGATGTTATTAAGATACCCATTCTATCCATTTTGCTTTATAGATTCAGTGACATACTAAAGAACCCAGAACTTTTATTTAAACTTGATGGGATGATTAAAATATATATTGAGCTGCAAAGGAATTAGAATACACAAAGCAAGTTTGAAAGAATTAAAACAGTTCGAGGCTTTACATCTCTTCATTTCAGAATTAACGACCAAGCTATAATCAAGACTGTAAGATCAAACCATAAATATTAGAGAAAGGAGGGGAGGGAGAAGAAGAAGAATCAATGTAAACAGTGAAAAATCTAGTAATAGACACATAATTATATAGTCATTTCATTTTCAACAAAAGTACCAAGGTAACCCAATGGATTAATTTTTTTTTTCAAGAAATAATGCAAGAAGAGTTGAATATCCATCACAGACAAAATGGAAAAGTCAAAACTGAAGAAATACAGAATATAGTTGTAACTTGCAGTGAGCCAAGTGTTTCTTATATAGATCCCAGAAATCAGTAACTATGAAAGCAAAAGTATATGCATTAGAATGTGTATATATGTACCTATATGTGAGTATATATTATACACTCAAAGAAGACTTATACACAGGATAATATACTCCTACAAATAAATAGTTTAAAATGACTTATTTAAAAGGGGTGAAGTATTTAATAGATACTTTGCAAAAGAAGATATTCTGTAGTCATTAAGGAAATGGAAATTAAATTTATAACCCAAGAAATAGATTGAAATAATGACAAAGATTGACAGTAAAATTATTTGAAGATGTGGAACAACTGTAATTCCATTTATTGTTTGTGGAAATGTATAATAATACAGCTACTTTATAAACATTATGGCAGTGTCTTAGTCTCTTCTAAAACTGGACATACACTTAGCATATGTCAGAAATTTCACTTCTGGGTATCCATTTATAAGAAATAAAACAAATATTTATGCAAAAGCTTGCTTTTGCAAGCATATTCATGAACATTTTATTCAGAAGTGTCTTACACACACACACACACACACACACACAAAGTTTCCATCAATAATGTAATGGATAAACAAATGGGTATGTTCATGTAATGCGATGCTACTCAGCAACAAAAGGAAACAAACTACTATTTCACACAAAAACAAGAATGAATATCAAAAGCATTCATTGTGGGGAAAAAATGCAAGAGAACATACTTCATGATTTTACTTACATGGAGCTCTTCACTAAGCACAATCAATTAATGGTTGGGAAGGATTAAAAGAGAGGTTGTAGAATAGATAGGGTTTAACTGGGAAAATGTTTGGAGTCAAGTAATATCTATTATGTTGACTTGCATCTGGGTTTCACAGATGTTAGCATTTGTCCAAACTCAGCAAATGTATACTTAATATCTGTGTATTTCATTGTATGCAAAATTTGCATCAAAAGAAGAAAATCTTTAAAGAACTATTGGAATTTACCTTATAGATTACATACTATAATTTTTAGGTGAAAGTATACTGATGTTGGCAAATTACTTTGAAACACATCAAAAGCTACAATGTAATTTTGGATAAAGTGTTGTATGGGTGGATATATACATATATGACAAAACAGTGAAGTAATGTTAATGGTAGTTACAAGTGGTAAATATATTGGTGTTTACTATAAAATACTTTCAGCTTTACTATATGTTTGACAATGTCATAATAAGATTTTGGGGAAAGTGTTTTATAAAATGGATAGGTATTATGTAGATGAGCATGGTCAGATGAATTCTAGATAAAGAACCTATAGCAGATGGAAGAGATAATAGATTAGTCAATGAACTATGAATCTTATGATTAGATATTCTAGAACTTGGGTCATAAGCATGGAAATTGTTTAATTTTCAGTCCCCAGTGTGTGTGTGTATGTGTGTGTGTATACATATGTGTGTATGTGTGTGTATATGTGTGTATATATACACACATATACATACATGGAGATATTATAATTAATGTATCTGAGTTATTGTGAGCACTAAAACAATAAACACTAAAGCATTTGGCATATAATACATCCATCAGTATTTGTTAGTTTAACAACAGGAGGAAAGATCAAGAATAAACTGTAAGAAATCCAGGTACTTTCCTTTAACTGGATACATAGAACCAAGGGGAAGAATATGGAAGTAATATTAAAGGAATAGGCTAGGGAATGTAGTAGACAGAATTCTAATACAGATTCCCAAATTCCCCTCTCCTGGTGCACACACCCTATATAGTCCACTTCCTCTGGGTAGGGGCAGACAATGATATGACAGGATACCTCACCCTGATTAGGTGAAGGGATTTCACAGATAGCAATAAGGTCTGAGGAGATTGTATTAGGTGGGCCTGACTTAATCAGGTGAAATCCCTTCAAAGAGGAAATGGGCTGTCACTGATGAGAGAATCTCTTGCTGGTGTTGAAGAAGTAATCACATGCCTACAAGGTAAAGATTGACCTTAGGGGCTGCAAATGAGAGAATGACCTCCACCTGAAAGCCAGTAGGAAAACGGACTTGTCTCATAGTCACAAGGAAATGAATTAAAAACCAATATTTAGGGCGCCTGGGTGGCTCAGTGGGTTAAGCCGCTGCCTTCAGCTCAGGTCATGATCCCGGGGTCCTGGGATCGAGTCCCGCATCCTGGGGTCCTGGGATCGAGTCCCCATCATGCTGAGCAGAGAGCCCGCTTCCCTCTCTCTCTCTCTGCCTGCCTCTCCATCTACTTGTGATTTCTCTCTGTCAAATAAATAAATAAAATCTTAAAAAAAAAAACAATATTTATGCAAAAGCTTGCTTTTGCAAGCATATTCATGAACATTTTATTCAGAAGTGTCACACACACACACAGTGAGGAAGACTGCAAGATATGATTTCCCAAGTCAAGCCTCTTGTAGGACCCCAGACCTATTTAACACCCTGATTTCAGCCTTGTGAGACCCTGAGCAAAAGATCCAGTTAAACTGTACCTGGGCTTTGAACCCATGACACTGATGTGATAAACTATGCTGCTTTTTCAGTAGCTGAGTTAGCAATCCTTTGTTACATAGCAATAGAAAACAAATACAAGTAAAGTCATGCTTTTGAATGCCAAGTTAAATATTCTGGACATTTAATGTTCAAAAAGAAAAAGGAAGAACCTTACGCCTGGTAGCAGAAGAGTAGCATGATCTCTGCGACTTCCATTAGTAGGAAAGTTAAGAAGACTGAATAAAAATCTGAATAGAAACCCTAATGTCTCAGTTTCCTAACACAACAAAGGTTTATTTTTGATTTATGTAATAGTCTGTTGTAAATAGTATTTTTTACCTACTCATGTCCACAGTTACATAAGAGTCCTGGATATCTTCTTCATCTTCCAATTCTGTCATCTTGGTGTTCTTTGTCTCCCTCAGGAGAAGAAGCGAGCTATGGAAAATTCATACCCTAGTTCTTTACTGTGTGAGGCAAGAAAGAATATGCATCACTTCTGCTCAAACCCATTGGCCATAATGATTCATGTGTTCTCAGTTTATCTGCAAGGGTGACTGAGAAATGGAATGTGGGGTGAGCCCAAACTGTTTCTACCCAGAGAGGAGAAATTCAAAAAGGAAGAAGACAATGTCAAATCCTTCAGAAAAAGGAAGATGAGGGATAATTAAAAATTAACTATTACCTGCAGGCTAAATCCAGCCTGTTGCCTATATTTATGAGTAAAGTTTTATTAGAATAACACCATGCTCTTTTTCTTTTCTTTAATACGTTGTCTGTGGTTGCATTTGTGTTTCAGCCACAGAGTTTAGTGTTGTCAAGACTATTTGTCTGGCATAGACTAACATCTTTTGTTTTGTTTGTTTTTGGTAATTCTTTTAATTTTTATTTATTTATTTTTATTTCTTTTCAGTGTTCCAGAATTCATTATTTATGCGCCACACCCACTGCTCCATGAAGTACGTTCCCTCCATAATACTCACCACCAGACTCACCCAACCTCCCACCTCCGCTCTAAAACCCTCAGATTGTTTTTCAGAGTCCATAGTCTCTCATGGTTTGTCTCCCCCTCCAAGGGAGTTCGGGGAAATTGGAGGGGGAGACAGACTAACACCTTTATTGTATGACTCTTCAGAAATAGTTTGACATCTCCAGGATTACATGATTAGAAAGTTAGTCATGATTTTTGACTTGTGAGTGGGTATTATAGACCCAGTGAGGGAAAGAATGTCAGATAAAAAAGCAGGTTACTGAAGTAGATATAACTCCTTCTAGAAGTTTGCTGATGAAGAAAATAGAAAAACATGTTCTTGAGCTTCGTTACACATTTACCAATTTATTTGTTGTTTCTTACATTTTATTTTCTCAAATATTTATTTTGTAAAACCTAAGGATGTTGTGAGCCATGGTAAAACTCTGAAGATGCAGGTACATGGCAAAGTAATTGAGGAAATGAGCCCCTGGAAAAGTCAGGATAGGATGAGATTATAAATGTTAATGGAAGAACCAGCCCTGGTTATGTATGACAGCATCAAAATCCCCTTGAGACAAATTTGAAAAGAGAAGAAAGAGATAACTATGTGGCATATTTACAAAAACTACTTTTTCTCTGACTTCAAATTTAATTTTGCACATATTAAAGTTGAACGGTATAGTAATTAGAGAAAGCAAAAATCAATTTCTCCTATAACTGCGTTATAGCCCCATGAACAACTGTTGGCAAATAGCATCAGTGCTGTATTTTTCTAGGCATGCATTAACATGCAAACTTTGTTTATTTTTAATGCACATGAGATAATAAATATATATTTTGTTCTCTATTTACTTTCTTTACTATGATTTGTCAATTATGTATAGAGCTCTCTTTTCTTAATAGCTCCACACAAACTTTTTTTCTAGATACTCCAGTTTCTAAGTTACCAAATTATATGATGTACATTTATTTCTAATTTGGATACTATAATTAGTATGCCCATCTATAAGCACTTCTTATTAATATTTCTATAGAAAATGTACCAGAAGTGGAATGCATACCAATTTTATTCTGAAAAGGATATGTTAAAGGAATGTACATCAAATAGTGCTATTATTATCAGTAAGAAGCAAGCAAATTCATGAACTGCCTGTAAGAGAAAAATGGCTCTGTTCAGGACTTGAAGAGAATGGAGAAGCCCTGGAAAAACTAATACTATAAGAATTAATCTTGTAGTGTTTTTTTTTTTTAAATTTTATACTAAGATTTTATCTGCTTACATCTAAAGCCTTATGCAACTTTTGGATGTTCCATAACTAACCATAAAGTACATTTTTCATTGCCATGAAAATGCAGTGGCTGATAGTAGAGCTAATCCGACCATAGTCCTACCAGCCTTTTCTTGGTTCTTTTATCTGGATGCCATGTTACATTACTTTCAGAAAGCTATTTAGCACACACCACAAATCTGAAAGTGTCTGATTTCTTCATATTGACCTGAATGGGAGAAGTATGAACTATTCAAACGTCTGTGGCTGACATATTGGTAAACTGGACTCATGTTGCAAATGCAAATCCAGATATTTTTGCAGTGTTCTTTTAGCCTGCATTAATGCTTCATCTAACCATTACAGCCAAATGTATTCATCGGCCTTACCAGTCTTTATAAAATAGACTTCCAATACTGAAATTGTTCTCACAGTAAACACACACACACACACACACACACACACACACATTTAGCCTAATGCTAGATATTTCTGATAGTTCTTTGCCTTGTCCGTTTGTTCAGTGGATGTCCTTTGAGTCTGTGATGTGCCAGGACTAAGCTACTATGCTTGGAATATAAGGAAGGACAAGATAGAGCCTCTGGTTTCAAGAAATGTTCAACCTAGTGAAGGGAAAGAGAGGAGGTTAAAACATGTTATCATAGAGGAAGTCGGAGTGTCACAGGGTTCACGGAAAGTTAAAATAAGTCCTATGAAATCAGAAGTAGAAACAAAGTGAAAGAAATCACAGGTTGCTGATAGAGCTGGGATCTATTTCAGGAGAACTGGATATGGAGGGCATCCTGTGAAGGGGAGATAAGCTATGTAGAACAAAACTATCATGACAAAAATATGACAGAATATGACTTACTTTCATCTTATTTCTTCATCCAAATAAGGTACATATATCTAATTCTGTATTTGGAGAAATTAGCAGATTTAATTTAAACTTTAAACAATATATCTTGAATTTGAAATTAGCAAAGAATTTGTACAAATTTTCCAGGGATGATAAAAATCAATATGAGCATTTTTACTTACATTTGGCATGCACAGGCAAATACATCAATATAATTTAGTTTTTCTTCAGAGATCCATGGTGTCAAGAGAGAAAATTACAAAATGAAGTACAAATCAATGTTCTTGTTGTTTTTTTTCTGATGTCTTTGTTTAGAGAAAAACCTTGCTATTTTCAAAGAACACATAACACAAAATCCAAAACTAATTAGGTGCAGTTCATTGCCATTTCCAAACCAATAGTAAAGTTACCAATAACATTAATTAGCATAAAGAATTTGTTTGATTCCTATTGTTATCTCAAGTACTAAATTGTTCCTGTTTATACCTTTTGGATTTGTTTGGTGATGGGTTGAGTGAGATCTTATGAAACAAAAGACTTACCAACTGCATATTTTAAATATGCAGAGACTTGACTAAGGCTTGACTATTGTATATACGGAAACAATGTATAGAAAGATTGCCAGCCCATTATGTAGTCATGATGATCTGCTTTACTACCACATTTAGTAATTACTAAATGCAATTACATTTAGACCACTATTTAATCACATTTATCTATCTACTGTTAAACTGGGCATGACATTGTCAGTGCTGTAGAATCTTATAGCTGGATCTCAGCTTGCTTGTGGCGTTTGGGAATTGCAAAACAGGTTGAAAGCAATCTTTTCTGTGAATTAATGAGGTACTCAGATCATCAGCACTCTCATCTCCACTGAACAGGTGCAAAAATGGCAAAGGGATAATTGTTTTAAATTTTGTTGTGTGTTGTCTTAAAATCATAGTCTATAAGCAACAACCTGAAAGGCTAAAAGATATATCAAGAAGTCTAATACATGGCAGAATTAAAAATTTAACTCTTTGATGTGCACACATAAACCATTGAGATTGTTTCCACTAGATTTTAATGTAAAATAAAATGTTTTTGATTATTATGAAAATAAACCTATGTATTCAACATATATTTATAGTTGACCAAAAATGCATTGAATGGCTCCTCAATGGAAAGCACTGTACTAGGCCCTGAGAATGCAAAGATAAATAACTTTGGAGGAAACTGAAATTTGTTCTGTGCTGACTATACCCTACTTATTTTCCTCATAATTTTTATAAGCTATATATATATATATATATATGTATTTATTTAGTATTTCATACTCTTCTCCCTTGCAGGCTGTATTTTTTTGTTTTGTTTATTTTTTGTTTTTGTTTTTGTTTTTGTTAGAGTGGTGGAAGCAGTGCTAAAAACAACAGAAATGTATTGTTTTAGAGACTAGAACTCCAAAATCAAGGTGCAGACTCTGCTAAACTCCTTCTGAAATTTCTAGAGGAGGATCCTTCATTGTCTCTTCCTATCTCTGGTGTCTGAATCATTCCAATCTCTTCCTCCTTCTTTTTCTCTTATATCTCTGGCTCTATGTACAAATGTCTCTCTTCTTATGAGAACACCAGTCATACTGAATTTGGGGACACTGTAATACAGCATGACCTCATCTTTATGCCTTCAGAGACCCTATTTCCAAAAAAGCTCACATTCGGAGGTTCTGTTTAGGCCTGAATTTTTGGACGACACTACTCTACCTAGTACCCTTGCCATAGAAGAAATGACAGGCATAGACAACAGCACATATTAGAAGCCGTCCTATTGGAATAAACTTTGGGGACTCAGAGAGATGAGTGTTAAACAATGGATAGTTCTCTTTTAGTATGAACTATAACAAAGGGTCAGGTATGACTTGTGCTTAGATGGTTTTTTCTGTTCTTTATAGGAAAGGTAACCAGATCCTCACTACAAATCCAGTTTGAAGAAAGGCTCTATATTAATGCATGCTCTATTTTGTTCACCAAGCATACCTAATGGTGAGTAGATTCTCAAATATGAAAGGAGGGACACAAGGAGGGAAGGAAAGAAGGAAGAAAGGAAGCAGGCAGGCTCTGTTCAGTGGGACTTTCTTAGAATTTTCAAAGAGCTATTTCCTTAAATCCAAGAGAATGTATAGAAACAACATGTAGCCTACTCTGGCAAAGGTTGAGAATGTTTTCCTGGGGAAATAAAGGGTTGAGATTTTACATGTATGAAAATATGTTTATTTAGTCATCACAGTGCACAATTTTGCTAAGTATAAAATTCTAGGTTGGAGATAAATTATCCTTACATTTACGAAGATTTTGTTCCCAGATGCCTGGGTGGCTCAGTTGGTTAAGTGTCTATCTTTGGCTCAGGTCATGACTGCCAGGTCCTGGGATCAACTCACACATTGGGCGCCCTGCTCAGTAGGAAGTCTGCTTCTCCCTCTCCTTCTCCTTCTCTGCTCTCCCTTCTCTCTCTCTCTCTCTCTCTGTAAAATGAATAAAGAAAATATTTTCTTCCATTTTTTTCTGCCTCCCCATTTTGTTGTTAAGAAGTACAAGATCATTCTGAAATTTAATTACTGAGTATGTATTTTTTTTTTCTGAAAATATTTAGATCTTTGCTGCCAGGAACTTTCAAGATAAAAAGTGTTAGTATGAAGGAGTCCGAGATGGTAGAGGAATAGGAGAGCTTAGTTTCATCTGGTCCCAGGAATTCAGCTAGATAGCTATCAAGTCATTCAGAACACCTGTGAACTTAACCAGCGATCTAAGGAGAGAAGAGCAGCAACTCTACAAATAGAAAAGCAACCACTTTCTGCAAGGTTGAAAGTGCAGAGAAGTGAATCCAAGGCAGTATATGGAAAGATAAACCATGAGGGGAGGGAGCCTCCATAAGCTGACTGTGGAAAACGACATAGCCCAGGAGCACAAAATCAGAACTTTTAGAAGTCTGTTCCAGTAAGGGACATCCCTGCCCAAAACATGCTCAGGGGGGCAAAACAGGGTGGAATCCTAGGTGGGACAGTGTGGTCTCAGGAAGATTGGGGGATGCCTGAGTACAGCAGAGTTCCCAGGCATCGGAGTGGGGAAGCTGGGTGCAATCAGTTACCCCAGGAATGGGCTTTCAGCTGGGGTTGCAGTAAATAGTGCACTATGGTACATTCAGACAACTGCTCTCCATCTGAGCAGAGGCCCAGCAAGCAGTAGAACTGGTGAAACCCAGGAGGAGTGGCCTGGGTTTGAGCCACAGGAGTCTGCAGGATTTGGAGTCTCAAAATGGGGTCACGTGCCTGGGATAGAAATGCTCAGTCACAGGCTGGGTGAGCACGGAGTACAGACAGAGACCAGGGAGACAGGAGTGATTGACTCCTTTTCTCTAAAGGCTCACTGAGAAGTGGGACCTTGAGGTTTGGATCCAGGACTGGATATTGGGAAGCCGTCATTTTCATTCTCATCCTCTAAAGTGGTATGGAAACCCTTCAGGGAACAGAAGCCACACAGAGTAATTCAGAGCCACTTACTTGCCCTGGCCCCCTGGCAAGGGTGGTGCAAAGATACCTGAGAATCACTGCAATAGACCCTTCCCCCAGAAGGCCAACAAGAACATCTGGCCAAGATCAAGTTTACCCATCACACAGAACTGCAGGACTCCCGCAGGAAAATAGTATATAGAATTTATGGTTTTTTCACCCATGATTCTCTAGTCTTTTGATTTTAATTTTTTTTCTCTTTCTCTTTTCAAACAATTTCCTATTTTATCAACTCTTTTTTAAAAATATTTTTTAATTTTCATTTTTACATTTAATTTTTATCCTTTCATTGTATTTAATTTTATGTTTGTGTATATGTCTTTCTTTCTTTGCAATTTTGGAATATAGTTTCTTCTAACAAACAGACCAAAATACACCCAGATTGTATGACTCTGTCTTTACCTATCTGATCATATTCTCTCTCTCTCCCTTTATGTTAAAGTCTTATTAAATTTTCATCTTTACAGTTGCATCCCATTCGTTCATTATATTTTATGTGTTTTTATATATACATGCTTTTCTTTCTTTACAATTTTGACCAAAATACACTCAATATATAATGTATTGCTCTGTTCTATTCACCTGTATGTTTATATTTCTTTTTTTTTTGTCTTTTAATTTTCATTTTTACATTTACATTCTATCCTTTAATTGTATTTAATTTTGTTTTGTACATATCTACTTTTTTTTCCTTACAATTTTGGGATCTAAATCTCTAACAAACAGACTAAAATACACATAGGACCCAGTGTATTGTTCTGTTCTGTCATGTCCACCTGTATATTCTCTTTATTTTTAATGAATTAATCATTTTTAATTAATCATTATTATTATTATTTTGTTTTGGGCTCTCTTTTGATTTGTTTAGTTTCTATTTTTCTGGGGTGATTGTTGCCATTTTAGTATTTTTTTCTCTCAATCATCTATTTATCTCTGAACAGAATGACAGGATAGAAAAACTCACCTCAAAAAAGAGAACAAGATTAGGTTCCTGGTACTGACTACCAGGGACCTAATCAGTATGGACCTAAGTAAAATGTCCAAGCTAGAGTTCAGAATAATAATTATAAAGGTACTAGCTGGGCTTGAAAAAAGCATAGACAACACACTAGAAAAATCCCTTTCTGGAGGGAAAAAAAAAAAAAAGACCTAAAAACAAATTAAGTTGAAATCAAATAGACTATTAATAAGATGCAATAAAAAATGGAGTCTCTCACTGCTAGGATAAATTAGGCAGAGGAGAGAATAAGTGATATAGAAGACAAAATGATGAACAATAAAGAAGCTGAGAAAAAGAGAGATAAATAACTACTGGATCACGAGGGGAGAATCTGGTAGATAAATGATACCTTAAAATGAAACAATATTAGAATTGGTATCCCAGAAGAAGAGGGAAGGTGGGGTGTGGAAAGTATATTGGAGCAAATTATACCAAAGAACTTTCCTAATCTGGGGAAGGAAACAGGCATTCAAGTCCAGAAGGTATAGAGAACACCCCTCAAAATCAATAAAAACAGGTCAACACCCTGACTTATAATAGTAAAACTTGTAAAGCTCAGAGATAAAAAGAAAATCCTGAAGGCAGCTTGGGACAAGAGTAGAAACATTAGACTGGCAGTGGACCTGTCCACAGAAACCTGGCAGACCAGAAAGGACTGGCATTATATATTCAGAATGCTAAATGAGAAAAATATGCAGCCAAGAATACTTTATCCAGCTAGGATGTCATTCAAAATAGAAGGAGAGATTAAAAAGCTTCCAAGACAAAGAGAAACTAAAAGAATTTATGGTCACTAAACCAGCCCTGCAAGAAATACTAAAAGGGATCCTTTAAGTGAAGAGTGACCCCCAAAGTATCAAAGACCAGAAAGGAACAGACAATATACAGAAACAATGACTTTACTGCTAATACAATTGCACTAAATTCATACCTTTCAATAATCACTCTGAATGTAAACAGGCTAAATGCCCCAATCTAAAGACACAGGGAATCAGATTGGATAAAAAGCAAAATCCATCAATACGCTGTCTATCAGAGACTTATTATAGACCCAAAGACACCTCCAGATTCAAAGTGAGGGGTTGGAGAAACCATTTATCATGCCAGTGGACATCAAAAGATAACTAGGGTGGCAATTCTTATATCAGACAAAATATATTTATAACCAAAGTCTATAGTCAGAGATGAGGAAGGACACTATATCATAATTAAAGGGTCTATCCAAAGGAAGATCTAAGAATTGTAAATATTTATGCCCCTAACATGGAGCAGCCAATTATATAAGCCAGTTAATAACAAAATTAATAAACACATCAATAATAATGTAATAATAGCAAGGGACTTTAACACCCCAATCACAGCAATGGACAGATCATCTAAGCAGAAGATCAACAAGGAAAAGGCTTTGAATGACATACTGGACCAGAAGGACTTCACAGATATATTCAGAGCATTTCATCCTAAAGCAACATAATACACATTCTTCTTGAGTACACATAGGGCTGTCTCCAAACTAGATCACTTAATGGTTCATGAATCAGGTCTCAACTGGTACCAAAAGATCGGATCATTCCCTGCATATTTTCGTGCCATAGTGCTTTGAAAATGGAACTCAAACACAAGAAGGAATTTGGGAAGAACTCAAAAACATGGATGCTAAAGAGCATCCTATCAAAGAATGAATGGGCCAATCACAAAATTAAAGATGAATTTAAAAATTCAAGGAAACTGGGGCACCTGGGTGGCTCAGTGGGTTAAGCCTCTGCCTTTGGCTCAGTCCATGATCCCAGGGTCCTGGGATCGAGCCCTGCATCAGGCTCTCTGCTCAGCAGGGTGCCTGCTTCCTCCTGTCTCTCTGCCTGCCTGTCTGCCTACTTGTGATCTCTATCTGTCAAATAAATAAATAAAATATTTAAAAAAATTCAAGGAAACAAATGAAAATGAAAACAGAACTATTCAAAACCTTTGGGATGAAGCAAAGTCTGTTCTAAAAGGGAAGTATATAGCAATATGAGCCTTTCTCAAGAAACAAGGTCTCAAATATACAACCTAACCTTACACCTAAAGGAGCTGGCGAAAGAACAGCAAAGAAAGCCTAAACCCAGCAGGAGAAGAGAATTAATAATGATTAGAGCAGAAATCAATGAAATGGAAACCAAAAGAACAGTAGAACAGATCAACAAAACTAGGAGCTTGTTCTTTGAAAGAATTGACAAGATAAACCACTGGCCAGATTTATCAAAGAGAAAAGAGAAAGGTCCCAGATAAATAAAATCATGGATGAAAAAGGAGGGATCACAACCAACACCAAATAAATACAAACAATTATAAGAACATATTATGAGCAACTATATGCCAACAAATCAGGCAATTAGGAGGAAATGGATGCATTCCTAGAGTGTTGTTATAAACTACCAAAACTGAAACAGGAAGAAGTAGAACGGACACATAACAAGCAAAGAACTTAAAGCAGTAATCAAAAATCTCCCAACAAACAAGACTACTGTTGGAAGGCTGGAAGGCTTCCCAGGGGAATTCTACTAAACAAAGAAGAATTAGTACCTATTCTTCTGAAGCCGTTTCAAAAAATAAAAAATGGAAGGAAAACTTACATACTCTTTCTATAAGGCCAGAATTACCTTGATCCCAAAACCAGACAAAGACTCCACCAAAAAGAACTATAGACCAATATCCCTGATGAACATGTATGCAAAATTCTCATCAAGATACTCGCCAATGGGATCCAACAGTACATTAAAAGAATTATTCACCATGACCAAGTGGAATTTATTCCTGGGCTTCAGGGTGGTTCAACATCCACAAGTCAATCAATGTGATACACTACATTAATAAAAGGAAGGACAAGAACCATGTGATACTCTCAATAGATGCAGAAAAAGCATTCGACAATGTATGACGTCCTTTCTTGATTAACTCTTCATAGTGTAGTGATAGAAGGAACTTACCTTTATATCATAAAAGCCATCTACAAAAAGCTCACAGTGAGTATCATTCTCAGTGAGGAAAAACTGAGAGCTTTTCCCCTAAGGCCAGGAACAGGCAGTAGACAGGGAAGTCTACTGTCAACCACTTTTGATCAATATAGTACTAGAATTCCTAGCTTCAGCATTCAGACAACAAAAAGAAATAAAAGACATATGAATCAGCAAAGAAGAAGTTAAACTCTCCCTCTTTGCAGATGACTTGATACTTTATGTGGAAAACCCAACAGACTCTACCCCAAAATTGCTAGAATTAATAGAGAAATTCAGCAAAGTTGCAGGATATAAAATCAATGCAGAGAAATCAGTTGCATTCCTATACACTAACAATGAGACAGAAGAAAGAGAAATTAAGAGGCTGATCCCATTTACAATTGCACCCAAAACCATAAGATACATAGCAATACACCTAACCAAAGAGGCAAAGGATCTGTACTCAGAAAAAATATTCATGAAAGAAATAGAGGAAGAAACAAAGAAATGGAAAAACATTCCATGCTAATGGATTGGAAGAACAACTGTTGTGAAAATGTCTTTGCTACCCAGGACAATCTATACATTCAATGCAGTCCCTATCAAAATACCATCAACTTTTTTCACAGAGCCAGAACAAATAATCCTAAAGTGTGTGTGGAACCAGGAAAAACCAAAACAGGTGGTATCACAATCTCAGATTTCAAGCTCTATTATAAAGCTGTAGACATCAGGACAGTATGGTCCTGGCACAAAAACAGACACATAGATCAATGGAACAGAATAGAAAACCCAGAAATGGACCCTCAACTCTTAACCTTTAGTTTTTCGACTAATCTTCGGCAAAGCAGGATGAATGGAAAAAAGATAGTCTATTCAACAAATGGTGTTGGGAAAAATTGGACAGCCACATGCAGAAGAATGAAACTGGACTATTTCCTTACATCATACACAAAAATAAACTCAAAATGGATGAAACAGATGAGACAGGATTCCATCAAAGTCCTAGAGGAGAAGACAGGCAGCAATTTCTTTGACCTCAGCCGTAGCAACTTCTTGCTAGCCACATCTACAGAGGCAAAGGAAATGAAGGCAAAAATGAACTATTGGGACTTCATCATAATAAAAATATTTTGCATAGCAAATAAAACAGTTGACAAAACCAGAAGACAAATGGCAGAATGAGAGAAGATGTATGCAAATGACATATCCAATTAAGGGGTAGTATCCAAAATCTATAAAAAACTCATCAGACTTACCACCCAAAGAACAAACAATCCAATCAAGAAATGGGCAGAAAACATGAATGGATATTTTTCTTCAAAGAATAATGTATGCTGGCCAATAGACTCATGAAGAAATGCTCCACATCGCTCGGTATCAGGGAAATACAAATCAAAACCATAATGAAATACCCCCTCACACCAGTCAGAATGACTAAAATGAACGAAAGGAAATGACAGATGTTGACAAAGATGCAGAGAAAGAGGAACCCTCTTACACTGTTGGTGGGAATGCAAGCTGGTGAAGCCACTCTGGCAAACAGTATGGGGGTTCTTCAAAAAAGTTGAAAATAGAGCTTAACCTTTCAGTTGTGCTACTAAGGATTTACCCCAAAGATACAAATGTAGTGATCTGAAGTGGCATCTGCTCCTCAATTTTTATAGTGGCAATGTCCACAATAGCCAAACTATAGAAGGAGGCCAGATGTCTATTGACAGATGAATGGATAAAAAGATGCAGTATATATGTATATAATGGAATACTACTCAGCCATCAAAAAAAAGAAATCTTGCTATTTGCAGCGACATGCATAGAACTAGAGGCTATTATGCTAAGCAAAATAAGCCAGTCAGAGAAAGACAGTTATCATATGATCTCATTGAAATGTGGAATTTAAGAAACAAAACAGAGGAAAGAAATGAAAAAAGAAACAAAACAGGATCATAGGGGACGGGAAGGGGAAAAATAAAGTAAGGCAAAATCAGAGAAGGAGACAAACAATAAGAGACTCTTAATCATAGGAAACAAACTGAGGGTTGTTTGAGGGAGGATGTGGGGGGATGGGCTAACTAGATAATGGACATTTGGGACAGCATGTGATGTAATGAGCACTGGGTATTTTATAAGACAAATGAATCGCAGAACTCTGCCTCTGAAACTAATAATGCATTATATGTTAATTAATTTAAATTTAAAAGGTTGAAGAATGGTCTATTTTCATACATTGTTTTAGGTACTAGCTGTACCTTTTCAGTCTGTAAATTCATACTTTTCAATTGTAGATATTCTTAGATTATTTTTCTGATAATCTCTTCCATTCCATTATAGGGAAGGATTGATACCACAGAATCTAGATTCACAGTGCCTGATTGCAGATCTAAGTTCTGTCCATACTAGCTGTGTGGCTAGAGCCAAATGGCTTAACTTCTCTGTGGCTAGCATTTTTTACCTGTCAGATGTAGATTGTAATTAATATATCTCCTTGTAGAATTGTGCCATATTGAAATAGATTTTTTTTTTTTTTTTTTGCTAAAACATTTAGAATAGTGTCTGGCATTCAGATATTGCTTTAGAAAAGTCTGCTGTTACTAATATTCTCTTCAGAGTGATATCTATATATTTTTCTTATTTCCTTTCCTTTGTTTTCCATATTTGTTTATTTCTTTTGGCTGTACTTTCTAAGGGATTTAATCTGATTTCCTCAGCTCTATCTTCTGGTCATTTTATTGAGCCTTCAGTTGTGATATCATATTTTTAATCTTGAGCTCTTTTTCCTGTCCTGCACATTTATCTTAGCATACAGTGCTTGTTTTACTGATGCAATGTCTTATCTTATCTCTCTGAGGATTTTAATGGGAGATAATTCTATTAAGCTTGCACAGTTTACAGTGGCACAAGGCTTATTAGGAAAAAGAACTATCTCCTATACACACCTCCATTTCTCACAACCCTGAAGTAACTACTTAAAATACTTCTCATTTTTTTTTTAAATATACCCATGCCTCTCTAAATAAGATATTTATACTGTTCTTTTTTGTTGTTGTTTTAGAAATTACCTACTCAGTTCTGACATAGAGTATAAAAATTTCTTCCTCCATCCCTCAGTGGACACACATACACACACACACACACACATACACACAATTACCTCTGTCTAGATGTAGTTAGAATTTTTGTTATATTGGTATTCACTACATACATTGATATGGCTAAACAAATACTATTTATAGGTCAGCCATCCATACTTGCATACTTTTAAGTGCAAATATTTATTCTCTCTAAATATCCTATGTGTAATTGTATTATCATTTCAGTTTGCCTGCTTGGTTAAACAATAATTTGGGGGGGGGTTGTTTTGTTTTTTAATTTATTTACAGCTCATCCCTGAAACTTCCCACCAATTATCCAGATCAATTCCCAACCTTCTGGGCATATCATTCATATCATCAGTTTGATCTTACTGTAGACGTCTTTCCTGGAATCTCATGAGCTGTTCCATTCTGGAGATATTACTTCTCAGGCCTGTTGCATGGCCATTATCCTGAGATCTCCCTTCCTTCCTTCCCTTTTGAGAATTCTATTATTCTTGCAATAATCTCTTACATTTCAGAGTATGGTCAATTTCCTTTCTCTTACTTTAAAATTAAGACCAAGCTCATAAATAAATGTATGCAGTTATTGGGTTTTTTTTTTTTTTTTTTTTTTTTTTGTTTTTTTTTTTGTTTTTGACAGAGAGAGATCACAAGTAGGCAGAGACCGGGGTGGGGGCGGGGTTGAGGGGAGCAGGCTCCCTGCTGAGCAGAGAGTGCAATGTGGGGCTCCATCCCAGGACCCTGAGATATGACCTGAGCCAAAGGCATAGGCTTAACCCACTAAGCCACCCAGGCGCCCCTATGCAGTTACTGTTTTTTAATGCAACAGTCCAAACTAGTCAATTTTAAGTCATCTCCTCCTCTGTATCTAAGCTTTGCCCAGGCCCTCAGCTTTTTAGTGGCCCACTCTCAAACATAAACAAGTGGCCACGTGTCCCTAGGCATCTGAGAAAAAAGACTGTAACATGAACAAAAAAGGCCAAAGAAATAGCTGAGAAATTTAGCTGAGAAACTACGCAGAGGTAAAAATTTCATAACAACATCTCAAAGTGAAAAATCAAGACATATTACTATTCAACTCAAAAATGGATCCAGTTGGTTTTTTTAAGGTTTATTTATTTATATTACACAGAGTGAGTGCACGTGTGAGTTGGGGGAGAGAGGCAGAGAGAGAGGGAGGGAGAAAATCCCAAAGCAGACTCCTCACTGACTATGGAGCCCGATATGGGGCTTGATCCCACAATCCTCAGCCAATTGAGCTGCCCAGGTGCCCCAAGAATAGATCCATTTTTTAATGAGCCTTTAAACTTATAATATTTGAAAGTTAAAAGTATGGATTTAAAAATAGGTACAAAAGGGAATATTTACTTCGAGGACAAAAAGAAGAGGGCTTGCAAGAAGCTCTTCCAAGTGAGAGGAATTGAAGCTTCATTATCATTAAAATAAATCAGCATTTGGTGAACGTGCTATCTAGAGATACAGAAATAAATAGCATAATAAGCATTTAAAAAGCCTCAGTGTTTTCTTCCTTTAATAGGGAATGAGAATGTTTGCTTGATATAATAAATTTTTAGTATATACCTTTTAAAATGATGCACCCATTTAGTTTTTGTGAAATCCTCTGAAGAAATGATCAGAAAATACATTTATGTATACAATAATAATGATTTAAGGTAATTAAGCAAAAGTAGTCAAGTCTAGGGAGACTCACTGAGTATGGGCTAAGGAGAGCAGTCAGCCTAAATGTTTTACAAGAGAACCCTGGTGTTGCAGTCTTTTTTGTTTTGGCTTTAACCTTAATCTTTATTGACCGATGATGCTTTTAAATCCTTATCTAGGAGTGGCATAGCTGAAGTTAGAGTTCTACCCAGGCATGTAAAAGCAGAGTGTGTCCATATAAAAATCATTATAAAGCATTTCTCCTGCTCTTCTTGTAGAAGACACCAAGGGTTCCTTCCCCATGGAAGAGTTCAAAATGCAAACACTTAAAAGTTCATTTGAATGACAGTATACTGTATGTTTAAAAAAAGTCTCTAAATTATTCCATTAGTGAATTGATTCCATTTGCTCTATAAGTACAAACCTCGGAACAGTTATTTATGTCTTGCCAGCCTGATTAAAAGTTAAAGAATTACTTAAATGTACCTTCACTATTATACATATGTAACCTTGAGGGATTCAAACTTTAAAACTTGATCAGTTTCTTTCTCAAAGACATAATTACAGTCTCTAATGCTAGTAATAACTTTGGAAGAATTTAGTAATAATTTTTATAACTTAGCAAGAATTTTAGAGGCTTAAATGCATGCTTAAATTTGCAACACAAAAAACCACAGCCTTTTTACTAAAGTATATATGTTAGATATTTTGAGCTGCGCTTTATAAAATCACTCAGGTTGTGCCTAGGCGGCTCCATTAGTTAATCATCTGGCTCTTGATTTTTTTGACTCAGGTCATGATCTCAGGGTTGTGAGATTGAGCCCTGCATAGGGCTCCACTGCACATGGGGCTTGTTTAATATTCTCTCTCTCCCTCTGACCCTCCCACTCCATTCTCTCTCCCTCTTAAAAAAAAAAATAACAACAACCATAAACAAACAGAAATCAACAACAACACTCAGTCTACCCCACACTGGAAAAAAACAAAGGAAACAAAAACAAGTGTATGGTTTCCCAATTATTATTCTAATAATATCCTGGCATATTTTGTAAAACATTTTTACTGATTATTTTTCATATTAAAAAATTTGGGCTTTATTTGCCCTGTACGCAGGTATATCTAAGGTATATACTGTTGTCAGACGATATTAGCTTATGCCCTTCAGAGATGAGTGTATGGTTAGTGGTCTTTTCTTACCTACCCTTGACTCTGCCTTCCTCTCTTCTAATAGCAGAGCCCACTGAACTTTTTCCACTCAACATGTGCATTTTATCTAAAGACCCATTATATTCTCAATTTAATTCTTTAGTTTGTTTGTTGTTTGTTTGAGAGAGCATAAGCCAGGAGGGACAGAAGGAGAGGAGGAGAGAGAATCCCAAGCAGGCTCCACATCCAGCACAGGACCCAATGTGAGGCTGTGGGGCTCAGTTTCACAACGCTGAGATCATACCCTGAGCATAAATCAAGAGTCAGATGCTTAACCAGCTGAGCCATGCAGACGCCCCAAAGTTTAATTTCAATTCAACCAAGAAATCACGACCAGATTCACAGTTACAGAATTTAGCTCAAAAGTTCAGGCTCATAACCATGATCTTTTGTGTTTTTTTCCAAGTAACACAAAAGATCATGGTTATGAGCCTGAACTTTTGAGCTATTTTCCAAATATCCTTTGTTACAATTATATTTGGAATACAGGGTTAATTGTTAGATGCCTATATTTCCCCTAGGCTTTCTTGACTTCTTTGACTATAAAGAATATAAAGGGTGTGATTTTTAGAAGGTAGACACTTTTATAGACCATTTTTAGTTGGCAGCAATATCGGGCAGAAAATACATAAATTTCTCATCTAGCCTCTTAGCCCACATACACACAGCCTTTCCCACTATCAAAATCCAGCACCAGAATGGTATGTTTGCCAATGAACCTACATTGTCACATCACTATCACCCACAGTCCACAGTTTATATTAGGGTTTACCCTTAATGTTGTAACTTTTACAGGTTTTGACTAATGTATAATGACATACATCCACTATTATTCTGTCATACAGCAGGATATCAATTTTTGCCCATATAATTAATTCTCCTAGGGCACTTTGTGAGTGGACTAATCTCCACAAAGTCCCCCAAATAAAGATTTGCTGCCAGCCCAGACTTCTAACTGTGGCTTACTCCATTTTTCTTTGTCTGTACTCTACTCACTTGGCAAGACTCTACTACTTCTTTTTATCTTGCTCTTAGGTTGAATTAGACTGACACTTTGTAGGATCTTTGAACACTGTGACTTACATCCCTTTCTCAACATCACTTCTATACAATGTGGTTTGGTCAGCTTCTGTCTGCACCCATTTGACTCCATCGGTCTTTTGGTTTGGGATACTAATTACCTTTTACTTTTCATTTATCAGTGTAGCTATGAGGAATCCCTCTTGTCTTAATCTTGCTATGTTCCTGAATACACAAGCAGTAAATTCAAGAGAACAGAAGAAAATAAATTATCATTTATTTTTAGATTAAACTTACCTAGCATCTTTAGTATTTTGTTGTGACCCCAGAGCAAAGAAACAACACATATTATTTTAGTAATGAACTCCAATTGTATCTTGAGTACTGCTAGCTTGTTTGGACTTTGGGTGCAACTGAGAGTTGTCTCATCCAACAGAGCATAATATCGAAAAATCTTAGAATGGAGGGATTTGGAAGATTATATAGTTTTCTACATAGATGTTTCATATGAAGATGTTGAACCTCCTTGGTTAATGGGAGTTGTCCAGCATTATTCAGTTAATTGATAGATAGAGGGACTAAATAGGAAGGCAATAGAAGGACCAAAATCTGGGTCTCCTTTTTTCTGGTTTAGGGTCTTTGCCCTCCATATTATTTTTAAGGTAAGTGGTTTGAAAAAGAATGCAGGCACTGAAGCAGAAGGTCAAAGGACTACCTTTCAGAGAGCCTGATGGCATTAACTATTTTCACTAAAGGTGAAGTCTATGTGATATAATTAGAAATGTGTATTTGGTCTTTGTTTCTGGTTCCTTCCTTTTAGAAACTTCTAAATTACTTGGAATTTCCAGAGTGATGAGTGTTTTGTATACTAATGAGATGACTGGTGGCTGGGGACCAGTGGTCGTCTTCAGGATGGGCGTTGGTCCCCAGAAAGACCAAGGCATAATTAGAGTTTGGATCTTTCAGTCCCATCCCCTGACTTCCAGGGAGGGGAGAATGCCTGGAGGTTGAGTTCAGTCATCCCTGACTAATGGTTTAAACAATCTTGTCTACATAATGAAACCTCCATTAAAAAACAAAAACAAAAACAAAAAACAACCTGAATTCTGGGGTTTGGAAAGTTTTTGGGTTGGTGGATGCATCTACATTTTGGGAGGATCATGCACCCTGATCCACAGGGACAGAAGTTCCTGTGCCCGGGACCATTTTGTTGTTTGCCCCATGTAGCTCTTTATCTGGCTGTTTATTATGGCCCTTCATAACAAACCAGTAACAGTAAATACTTTCAGAATTCTGTGAGTAGTTATAGCAAATTATCAAACCCCAAAAGGAGATCATGGGAACCCCTAATTTATGCTGGTCTTCAGAAGTGTGGGAGGCTGGAATTTATGATTGGTATCTGATATGGAGGACAGTTCTGGGAAAATTAAACCCCCTCCTTAAACTGTGGGATCTGTGCTGATTCCACGTAGTGTCAAAATTGAATTGTAAATCACTCATTCGGGGTCAGGACAGTTGGAGAATTAGCTGCTGTGGGGGAAAAAACCCACACATTTGGTTTTAGAACTGTTATAAATGAAACTGTAAGAGTCTGATTCTCAGAATTACAGATTCAAAAATATAATTTTATGAATACTCTACCATAGATCACACTCTGTGATGGCAGACACATGATAAAAATTTGTATGAGACAGATAGGCATGTTTATTTCTTAATTTATGGTGGAATTCTCAATGACAAGATACAGGTGCTTTTTATCCAGAGTTTCAAAGCATTTTTAAATTGACAATTTAGCAAGTTATTATAAAAATAATGTATCTAGTGAGTGTCGATCAAAAAGTAATTGGTGTTTGCTTCTTTTATAAAAGGTTTTATCATTAAGATGCATCTAATGTCTTCCACCTGAAGACATACATAGGTGATTTAACCCTACAAGTAGAACGAAGGATTTCTGGATTGTTAACTTGTTCATTGATGCCTTAATGAGCTATGTATATATCCTTCTATATATTAAATATCTGTATATCTGTATATATATGTAATGAGCACACCTGCTCTTTCTTATAGTAAAGCTCTTTGTTGGACTAAAAGTAATTAAATTTAAAAAAAGGACATTAGTGTGCCAGTAATTTATTTTTAATGTACAAAACCCACTTAGAAGGATATTATGATTACTCATTATTTCAAGCAAAGACAGAAAGACAGTGTACATGCACAAGTGCTAAATCTTACCATGTGTCAAGTCTACTCACAGTAAATATTATAGTCAATGCAAGGTATTGAAAAGGGATGGTGCTATTTTGTAATGTTTTATGTAACATTAATTATAATGAAGAATGAAAACCTTAGTAGTATATATACAAGCAAGATTTTTTTAAAACCGAGTTCAGATTTATAGATAAAGGCACAATTGTGTTATGAGATTGCTTCAGTTTTTAACTGAACCATTGTGATTATAAATAAATATTAAGTAAGATTGGATTCTTTTCTTGCTAATGAAGAACTCCGCAAAGTTAAAAAAGAAAAACAAAAAGGATGATTTGTTTGGATAATTGGTAATTATTTAGCTGACTCTCCCTCCTACAGTTCTGATGGGAGATGGTACAAAATGCTGAATCCTTTTTCTATCCTTGCACATTGTAGCAGCAGATGTGCCCAGCCATTATTAAGAATGGAAAAATACCAATCAGTGTGGCCTGCTTGCCCCCAGAGCCAGCAAGGAGCACCAACACTGCATGAGGAACAATGCAGTTTAAGATTTTAGATGGAACTAAACATTGCATGTGGTTAACAGTCTTTGAATAAGACAAATTCTTCTTGAATTCAAACTAAGCATTAGACAAATGCTTCAAATGTTATTGTGAAAAGTCAGCTTCTCTTATGTTGGTGTTCTCCCAACAGTGACTCTGGCTGTTTCACATATCCCAGCTAATTTAGGTGTCTCTGTGTTCCCTCTCGAATGTTTTGTTTAAAATTAGAATACAGTGCTCTCTCTCTCCCTCTCTCTTTCTCATTGTCTTTCTCTGAAATAAAAAAATAAAATCTTTTAAAAAGGGGGTGCCTGGGTGGCTCAGTGGGTTAAAGCCTCTGTCTTCAGCTCAGGTCATGATTCCAGGATCCTGGGATTGAGCCCCACATCGGGCTCTCTGCTCAGCAGGGAGCCTGCTTCCCCCCCACCCCGCCCCGCCACCTGCCTCTCTGCCTACTTGTATCTCTGTCAAATAAATAAATAAAATATTTTTAAAAAATCTTTAAAAAAATAGAATATTTAAAATTAGAATACACTGCCATGAAATGAATAGTAATTCCATGATGATGGCCCCTGGCTCACTCTATCCTTATTCCCTCACCTGTTACTAAGTCCAGTGGGTAAGCCACACTGCTGTTAATGTGGGTTTTTTTTTTTAATTTTTTATTTTTTATAAACATATATTTTT